>NC_056730.1:672383605-672726105 GCF_019279795.1 Protopterus annectens | reverse complement strand
GAAAGTGCATAACCAAAACCAATGTGAACACAGCCACATATGTTAAGCTAGCATAATATTACAGTATATGGACTATCTGTTCGACACCATCCTCATATGTGCCACTCACAGACTGACCCTACATATACTGAGCTGCTACACAGTTTGGTCTGATGGCTGTTTTTGATATGGGACATGTGTGTGTATGGCCCTACAAACATGTACACCAATACGGTACCATACAGTGGAGCAGCATGTAACATCAGATAGGACGGGACCTAAAACAATGACATCTATCACAGTCTGTACACAGGCTAAAGTACATATTAACAATACACACACTGTTGACATTCACCATAGGAACACAGACCTCAGTACTGTGCAAACATCCACAGAATGTCTAGGCTATGTCATCAAATATAACCCATACTGTACATAATATGTGCAGCAGTCTGATATCTCACTGGCTTGTTATCAGATATGATGACATTAATTATGGTGTACAGCACATATGCACCACTTCATGCACGATTTATGTACACAGGTTGACAGAGCTGTGGCTGGAAGCACATACACATGGACAATAATGACATGTTGCTGTGATAACCTGATACAGTTACTGTTGTAACAACGTTTGTTGCAACATATGTCCTATGAGGGACATGAAGCCAGTAACTGTCACGGCTTTCACCATCTACAGACTGCAATCCTCACACTACCTTCTGCAGTCCACAGATAGATGCTCCTTTGGTAACACATGAAACTAAAGGCACAACACACTGCCTTGTCTGCAGATGACCCTGCAGATGGGGATTCCTCATAAACATGGAACTGACATGGCAGGTATTGAGACATGTAGGACAGTCATATTCACACACACACACACTGTTAAACCAACAGTACTCCAAATGCAGTATAGCAGCACTTACAGTCTGTAGTCAGGTCAGGCACATCCCCACCTGTGTGTTGCCTGTTTCCACAGTGTATGTTGTTAGAGGTAAATCCCCAATCTATCTGAGATGCTGTTTGCCAAACAACAGATCTAGTTCCTGCTCACAGTGAATGAAAATGACCAACACCAACATGATGTTCCTAGATATTGGAGTGTGTTTCCATGCAAATGGCTATGGGAATGTTACCACAGCTGGTTCACATGCAATCAGCTAGGGTGGGCTGCAATACGTGCAGTGGTCATCAGCTGATCATGAGCATAACTTAAAATACACATGCTGCTACAAAGCAAAGCAGGTGTAGGTCTCCACATCCACCAGAGAGGGAGTGGGAGAGGCAGACAGAGGCAAAGACAAGTCAGTGAGTGGTGGGAGAGTAAAACCTAAGCATGTTTGTGTCACACACCTACCAGCACAGGGTATCAAACCTCTGATGACTATGTAGTGCTATCACAGTTCTATGCAGTTATTGTGTGTGCCACATGGATTACCTGTTGTGGAGCCCTCAGAACATATATGTGATGGTGACTGACATCTGCAACAGGGATACAGTAGTTATATGGTAGGTGACGTACATGTGCCTGTCCCAATGAACAGGTGCCAGCATCAACACAGCCACACTCTCACAGAATGCACACATACTGACACACTTGGCAGGGACAGGATTACAATTCATTAGTAGTTTGATTGCCAAAGCACATCACTGTGCAGGTATCACATGCACCACACGGGTCATATGGGGGTTGTATGGACAAAGGGTATGGGGAGGTGTCTGGCATCAGACAGCATGCTTCAGTATGCCCATGGGGGATGTAGGGAGTGTGGATGTGAACATATGCACCATACAACACACACACACACACACACACACACACACACACACACACACACACACACACACACAGGGTGCCAGTACTGGCATGCATGGGTGCATGTCTGTACAGGAGTGTGGTGGTCAACTGTGCCAGATGGCTGTACAAGGCTAGGTAATGGGTATACCTTGGCATCAGGCCACATGGTGATGGTCTGCATTGTGGCTCAGGGCTGTAGTGTCTGCATTTGCCCACACAGATGGGTATTGTATCCCCCATCTAGTCACCTGGGTGACTATTGTGTGTGGTCAATGCTGTGCATCGCTTGCCATGTATGTGTTCCTTAGTCCATGACATGGACAGTGTCTGGGATGTGCACAACTCCCACATGCATGTACAATGACATGTGGAACTGTACCTGGGGTGCCTGGCCCATGTTGTGAACACAGAGTATCATCAGATGTGCCAGTCTTGCCCACCTGTGGTGGGAACTGGCAGTGGGCAAGCAGGTTTACCATTCACCTACATTGATAGCAGGCTAACAGCATTCCCTGGTTTCAGTGGCATCTGTCAATACAGGGCATGTTGTCAAGCATGGTATGTCCTTTGTGGGTCACATGTGATGGCACCACAAGTGTTTTTGGTGTCCATTGGGGAACACGAGGAACGTGCACTGTCTGCATGCACATGCATATTGGACAGATGGATAGGGTGCCATGCCCTATGTAGCCCACAGCTATCACCCCATAGTTACTATCAGTGGCCAATATTCAGTATACTACCCACACATTGACTGTTGCCTAGGCATGTGTTTGTGTATGAGACATGGGTTGAGAGTGTGCTCTGGGTAATACTGGGGTTGCTAACTGTGATTGCCTGGCCTTGATATCACATGTATGGGTATGGCTTTGCACACCAGCCTCTCAGCTATTTCACATCTGTTATCCCTGTATGGTGGACATTGTGATATATAGTAGGGCCACCATATAAGAAATATGCAAAACCTGCTCCACATTGGCCAACAGGTGTCACACACTCACACCACCTCCACATCGGATACATGTTACAAACACACACATCATGTCTGGGAGTAGAAACCCTACCTAACTAGTTTATTACACTACAGCACTATGCAGTTATAGTATATGCCACGGAGATTACTGGAGTACTCCTTCCCCAAAGGTGTATATCAAATTGGATGACACCATCAGGATTTCCAAAATAGGACATTCAAATTGTAGTGAGTGTGACTAGCCTATAATGCATTCCTCCATACACAGACATTGAAACACACACAAAACATCCAGAACTACCATTAGCGGGGATGGAACCCTACCCCAGTTCTAAATCACACTACAGCAGTACGCAGTTATGGCATGCGCTACAGAGATTACGGGGCTACAATCTTCCCAGAGGTGTATTTCTAGGTGGGTGACATCAGCAGCCTTGCCAAAGTTGAGTATATGAATTTTAAGGAGTGTGAGTACCCTAAAAAGCATTGCGCTTTACACAGACAGGGTCAGACAGACACACACCTGCCATGTCTGGGATTAGAACACCTACCTAACTACTTTATCACACTACAGCAGTATGCAGTTACAGGACATGCTATGGAGATTACTAGGCTACAATCTTCCCAAAGGTGTATTTCTAGGTGGGTGACATCAGCAGCCTTGCCAGAGCTGAGTATATGAATTGTAAGGAGTGTGAGTACCCAAAAAAACATTGCTCTCTACACAGACAGAATCAGACACACACACACACACACACACACACACACACACACTTACCATGTCTGGAATTAGAACACCTACCTAACTACTTTATCATACTACAGCAGTACACAGTTACAGAACGTGCTACAGAGATCACGGGGTAACAACCTTCCCAGAGGTGTATTTCTAGGTGGGTGACATCAGCAGTCTTGCCAAAGTTGAGTATATGAATTGTAAGGAGTGCGAGTACCCTAAAAAGCATTGCTCTCAACACAGACACGGTCATACACATATACACACGCACCCACTTGCCATGTTTGGGATTAGAACACCTACCTAACTACCTTATCACACTACAGCAGTACGCAGTTACAGGACACACTACAGAGGTCACTGGACTACGACCTTCCCAGAGGTGTATTTCTAGGTGGGTGACATCAGCAGCCTCGCCAAAGTTGTGTATATGAATTGTAAGGAGTGTGAGTACCCTAAAAAGCATTGTTCTCTACACAGTCAGTGACAGACAGACATGCACACAAACACACAGTTGCCAAGTCTGGGGTTAGAACTCCTACCTAACTACTTTATCACACTACAGCAGTGCACAGTTACAAAAAGTGCTACGGAGATTACTGGGTTACAACTTTCCCAGAGGTGTATTTCTAGGTGCGTGACATCAGCAGCCTTGCCAATGTTGAGTATATGAATTGTAAGGAGTGTGAGTACCCTAAAAAGCATTGCTCTCTACACAGACAGGCACACACAAACACTTGCCTGGGATTAGAACACCTACCTAACTACGTGATCACACTACAGCTGTACGCAGGTATAGGATGTGTTACAAAGATCACTGGACTACAATCTTCCCAGAGGTGTATTTCTAGGTGGGTGACATCAGCAGCCTTGCCAAAGTTGAGTATATGAATTGTAAGGAGTGTGAGTACCTTAAAAAGCATTGCTCTCTACACAATCAGACACACACTCACCAAGTATGGGGTTAGAACTCCTACCTAACTACTTTATTACACTACAGCAGTACACAGTTATGGGACGTGCCACAGAGATCACTGGGCTACAACTCTCCCAAAGGTGTATTTCACATTGAATGACCTCAGCAGGCTTGTCATAGTAAGGCTATGGGGAGGGTGGTGTGTGCATGGGCCATAACACTTTCATCTAGGGGCTGACATGCCATATGCAGGCACACATGGGGCCATATGTCACAGGTACATGTATACAGCTGCTAGATGACTACTTCCTTGTACAGTCATGTTGCACAGCTGGCACGTGCACCACATAGTCTGTAATGCTGACAGATACTGGTGGATAGTATCTGCAGTGAGTAACATCTGCACCTCATGTGTTTGGGGCAGTTTGGCTGTGTGCTGGGTGGGACAGGCCTGGATGGCTCCTTGTCACAGTCGCCCTCTTCCACACATCTATGTACATCTACATTTGGCTTATTATAATGTGTTGTTCTGACATATATGTCTGTATTCCTATCCACTGTGTGTGCAAGGCATGAGTGGTGCATACTGACGAGTGTCTGCACTAACAACTGCAACTGCCAGATATGTCTGGTCCACTGGTGTTTGCAAACATGGCCTTCATGTGTTTTACGTGTGTGAGCATGCCCAGTATGACCTTTCAGTATGTTGTTGACTGACATTGTCTTCATGTCTCTAAGTGTGTGAGCATGCGTAGTATGGCCATCTGTATTGAATGTGTGGATCGTGTCTAGGTAGTTTGTGCTGCAGTGCTGGCCTTTGTGTTGTACACCGACAGGTAGCATGCTGTCTCTGCAGGGTATCCATCGATCATTTGGCTTTGACTGTTACTACATTTCTGCATAGCAGGGGGGGGCACACCTGACTGTTTCTACATTTCTATACAGGGTTGGGGGGCACACATGACTGTTATTACATTACTATGTAGGATGGGGGGCACACCTGACTATTTCTACATTTCTACACAGTGTTGGGGGAGCACACCTGACTGTTATTACATTATAAAGTAGGATGTGGGGGGCACACGTGACACTTGTACACATTAGATATGACTGTACTGGTAAATCAGGTACTCCATTTCATTCTGTATTTCTAACTATCATGCTGACTAGTGGCATACCAGTGTACTACAGATCATGGCTTTGGTTGGCCTACATATTATTGTCTGACTTCCTACCCTTCAGAACTAACAACCCACTGCCTGCCCTGCTGTGGTCTGTCTATGTAGGCCTGGGGAGGGGTAACCATAGCCATCATTCTGGGATTCTGGGGCCATGGCACAGGCTCTGTTTGGGTTTGTCTACACCTGGCCTGCTGGCTGAGACTTGTGGGTATGTGAACCATCCTGACTGGCATGTGTGGGTCATATGGACACATATGTCACTCAGCACATTTCCTGCAGTGGGTTTTATCACCCTGTGTAGTACTGGCTACTATGGTGACTCCAGTATGTGTTACAGATGTCATGGTGCCACTATGGGTGTCTACTGCCTGCTGCTATAACATTCAGCCACCCAGTTCCCTTGCATGCTCACATCCATACCATAGTTACAGGTAATGACACATTCTATGCCATTTGGCAATTGGTAGGTTGATTGACTTACCTTGAGGGTGTGCCAGACTTGCGGATGGTGCTGGAGGGCTGCCTATGTTGGATGCACATAGCACACTCTCTATACATGGTTGAGCACAGATAGTGTCATGTTTGGCATCCCTTTACTGTATGTGTGAGTCAGAGAGAGGTGTCATTCCCTTTGTCCCTAATGTGTCAGTGCATGTGCTATGCATTGTCTCTTTGCCAGGTCCAGGGCATACCGGGCACACCTCCTTCTGCCTACTGGGGCAGGCTCAGGTTGTTTCTCCTCCAGGTCACTCTGTGCCTGTGCAGGCCTTGGCATTGGTGGGGTTGGGCTGTGTGGCCCTGTCCCATGCTGTTCCTGCTGAAGCTATTTTCACAGGATCATATTGTATAGCATAGCACATGCCATAAGAATTTGGGTACATGTAGCTAGTGAATACTGTAAGGCTCCACCGGATGTGTCCATACACTGGAACCATGACCTGGGCATCACAGACACACGCTCTATTATATGTCTGACTTATGCGTGTGCCTCATTATGGCATTGTTGTTCAGGTGTGTGTGCATTTCTAATAGGTGTCATCAACCACGGCTCCAGTGTGTACCTGGCATCCCCCACTATGTGACCGTAGGGGATGCCCCCACTGGCAAATCTCTGGTACAGCTGCATCAGATGCCATATGTAGGAATCATCATAGCTTCCAGGGCAGCCAGCACACACATTCATTATAATGCTCTGGGCATCACAAACGATCTTGCAGTTGATGGAGGGGATGCCTCTGTGGTTGATGTAGGCCCTACCCTGCTCACTGGGTTGTGCTTGAATGCATTTGTGCATGTAGTCAATAGCACCCACTACCCCGGGGCATTCTATTATTTGGTGGAAGAGACGCATATTGCTGGTCAACACCTCACAGGTGTTGAGGAAATATACGTGCTCACTGGCATGTGCTGACATGGTATCCAGGAACTGGTGGAATACTCTGGATGCTGATGCCTGTGAGATCCCCATGATATTCCCAATTGTGCTTTGGGAGGTACCTGTGGCTATTATACCTAGGCCTACACATATCTTGGTATCCACTGGTATGGGTTCCCCTCGGTCAGTTTGGTGTGTCAGGTGTGGCCGGCACAGCTCAACAATTTGCTGTAGGAGGTCTCTGTCCACCCTATCGTGCTCCACTATCTCCAGCTCATGTAGCCCTTGGTAGGTTATCCTGGGTCTGTACACTCTTCTCCATCACCTCACTGTGGGTTGTTTGGCAGCATTCACATCCTAACTACCCCCAGCCTCTTGCACATGTTGTTCTATGTTGCCTGCTGCAGCCCTTCTCTATTTGTAGGTTTGTTTATTAAAATTTCCCCACTTGTATACACGGGTGGTGTAGAGTGCGGGAAAAACCAGAGGGAAAGGTGTTTGCTTAGTTTATAGTAATGTTCTGGGCTGAGCTGGTCTGCTGCCTGTGTAATTGGCTGATTCTGATATATTTCACCTTCAAGCTATGCTAGTTCTTCTTGATTACCTATATACTAGTGTTTTCCCTTCCCACTGCCTCCTTTATTAAGCCCGTGTGCGTGCCGCGCAAACAGAATGCACAAATTTGCACACTGATGCTATTTCCTGGATTAACTTCTTTTTTCTTCCTGTAAAACCCGGTGCGTGGCACACACACCTGCTTAGGCTTTGTAAAGAGTGCTAGGCAGGTTTAGACACCCCCCTAGCTTAGCTGTGCTAAGGTAGGAGCAAACCTGAGCCACAGGGCTCCAATCCGCTTACAATATGCCTGACCCCCCCCCATGATGTCACCTACCTCCTAGGCTTGCACCAAGCTATTCCTACTCTTACACTGTTGGGACCTGACTCACACCCTAGGGAAAACTGGGATTCACTATCCTTCCCCTCATTTGCATAGGATTGCCTGCTAATGCATAGTTACATGTCTCACACTGAGCCTCCCCCATTAGCAACCACTACTAACTGGCCAGGTTATCTTCTGCCTGCCATTGACTTGCATGGCAGAATACTGATTTTAGTTAGAATGCTTATTTTAGGTTCATTTTATTATTTTCCCTCGATCTCATTTGACGCGCCGCTGCCCTACGCTTAAACAGCCAAGATCGGGTAAAAAAAATAAAAGTTTTTTTTTTTGTTTTGTTTTGTTTGCATTGCCAATGGCCTTATACTTGGCCATTGGCATGCTTACTACTTGATATGCAGCCTTTTTTCGGAGCAGTCATAGCTCCGTTTTGGATTTTGCAGAAATGTACTTGGTTACTAACCAAGTACATTTCTGCAGATAGCACTAGTCTTGCACAGACTGTTACGAGCTTCCTGGATTGCAAAATCACCTCATTTGCATGGATTTCACCTGCAAATGGGATGATTTGCATGCCAGGGCTTAGTCTGTGCAAGATCAGTGCAGAAGCACTCGTGCACGCCCCTGCGGGCTATTCCTGGATCGCACGGCAGACATATTACCTGCTTGAGCTCCTGCACCAATCTTGCACTCCATGCAAGCTTTTGAGAATCTGGGGGATTATTTAAGAAAAGTATTTTTTTCTTCAATAATGTCACTGTATAATAGCAATAACTGACTCAGTTGTTGGGGTATATTGAAATTTACCCATGGTTGGCTTTATTTAATCACTCATGCTTCGCCCTCATGATTCAACCATGTCAACCATGGATAAATCTTCAATATACCACACCACATCATTAGTTATTGCTTAAATGCATTAAATAAATCAATAACACAGTAGATGCCTTAGACAGCTAAAAAAAGACCAACAGCCACTTCATCATCCTTAATAACTTACCTATTGCAGGTAGATACTGTGAAAAGTGCAGAGTTTACTGAGAAGTCATTTCTGAAACTATGTTGAGTTTGTCATATGTATTGATGCCTTTCTTTATAAAACCATATACTTTCTAATGAACTACACATTCTAGTATCTAGCTGAAGTTATTAAACCATGAGAGTATTTCTGGAATGACTAGTTTTACTAAATGATTTAACCTTCCCCCGGATTCACTAATCTTCTGTGCAGGACGAGTCTAGTCCTGCATGGAAGTGGCCATTTAGGAGGAGGACAGCAGTGCGCCATGCATATTAATGAAGACGCACTGCCTGAACTCCTAATACTACACAGAGTATGCACGAGTGCAGGGGGCATGTCTGAGAGCAGAGCTCTCAGAATAAACATGCCCTTGCAAATTAGAACAGCAGAAAGTGTAAATAAATGAGCGAGACCACTCATAGGTGTCCACATATCCCCACCAACAGTCCTCCATGTGTACAACATCAGCAGGACATAAAAATAAAAAGAAGAAACCCCTTTATTTTTTTTTTAAAACTCCAAGTACAGCTAACCGTAGGTGCACTGGTGTGGCCATCACTTAGCTATGGTTAAAGCACCTTAAAAGGCTGAAGAAGATAACAAGGAAGATATATGCAAATGAAGCAGCACAGCAATAGTGTAGTGGTCACAGCATCTGCCTAATGAGCAGGCATTACCGATTCAAGTTTCACTGCAGCACATACCATTTTCCATGTGGAATCTGTATGTAAACATTTCTTTACAGTTTTGTGCTGTATAACCTACTAAACAACATTTAAATGTGAACTGGAGTACTGCATTAAATGCACATGTGAAGTGTCAGTGTCATAATGAATAAGGCACTAGTAAGCAGACTGAAGCAGAAATAAGCAGTAGTAAGCATATATAAGCACTAGTAAGCATGTTTAAGTGTGTTTGCGCAGGGGTAAGCATTGCCTACAAAGATTTAGCAAAGTAAAAGCTAACTGAGTGTAAGAAACTGTAACTGGAGGTTAGCATTGCTTAGCTCCACTCAAACCCACGCACACCCGCTTACAACTGCTTTAAAGTGCCTTAATCATTCTGTACCCAACGGCCCATGTTCTGCCCAGCAACAAAATAAACAGCATCTACCAGGCTCGAACTCAGGACCTTGAAGACGACAGTCACAGTAGTTAACCACTAAGCCATCATATCAATACATATGAATGAGGTATCAGCAAACTAATCTTCACCACAGGAAAATCAAACCAAACATGTGAACTGAATCTATGTACAGTGTGATGTTGTATAACCTGCCACAGAACATAAATATGTGAACTGGAGTACTGCAGTAAGCATAGATTTGAGGTGTTATTGTAATAAAGTGTAGAAGCGTAGTGGAAGAAGTGTAGAAGTTCGGCGGTGCAGTGGTGCAGTGGTTAATGCTGTTGCCTCACAGCAAGAGGTTCTCTGGTTCGATTCTCAGCTGGGGTGCCTTCTGTGTGGAGTTTGCATGTTCTCCCTGCATTCACGTGGGTTTCATCCGGGCACTCCGGTTTCCTCCCACATTCTAAAGACATGCTTCTGGAGCATTTCTCCCCGGGCCTCTGCTGAAAACAGGATCTGTGGAACCTAGTCGGACATTTCCCATCAACAAATGTTAAAATAAAATAAAAAAAAAAAAAGAAGTCCCCAGGTCCCCATGCAGTGTATGTACACATGAATCACAGATACCAGACACATATATAACCTGTAATGAAGAATAAATCACTGCCAAGAGGCAAATATAGTGCTAATTAACTATTAAGCAGTGCTAACAGCAGCACAGCTAAACTTAGTAAGTGTAAGCAATGTGTAGAGGATCCAATTCAATCTGCCTATTGGTATACCTCTTTAAGCAGTGCCAACCTTAGGTAAGCAGGTGTGCCCATAGCTTAGCCTTTTCAAAACTGGCCAGTCACAGAAAGTGCGGGAAATTGGCCATATTTAAACCCCACAGGTTGGAATAATTCCCATAACTGGTTGTAGCTTCCTACTGCAGGCAGAATGGTTGGTGTGGGTGAAGGCACTTGATTTAGAGCACAGCGCTGGTGCATCCAGGAGTCAAACTTCATGGTATGGCTCCTGGTAAAACACCATGAGCAGAGACTACTGCAGGGCCAGTACCAGGGCTCGCAGTAGAAAATGGAGGCCTGGGACAGTCTTGCCCATGACCTCACCAGTGCCACAGGTACCCCCCAGACTGGTGAGCAGGTCAGGCAGCACCATGTTGACCTAAAGCGGCAGAGGGGGCATGTACTGCAACAGAGGATCCAGGAGTCTCGGCAGATGCCTAATGCCCCAGTACTGAATAAGTACTCATTCTACTAAGTAGTTAATAATTGCCCAGCTTGTGTATACTATGGATAGGTATGGCTAAATATCACTGTATTTCTCTGACAGCTGCAGATGAGCGGGCTGTGAACCAGCAAGCCCATGATGCTAGGTTGCAAAGGCTGCATTGCAAGGCAGGTTAGTAATTATTCAGCATGTACTGTCATAAATAAATATAAGAGCCTTAGAAAGTGTCGAACCAGTAGAAATAAATGTGCAATATTCTGTGAATAAAGGTATAACCCCTGGAGTGCTTCTGTTTACTCTTCTTTCATATGTTGTTAAACTGTTGCATACTATAAATAGTACTAGTGTATTATGCAGTGTTACCCACACTGTGGTATGCAGATAAAATGTGTATGAAGTTCTGTATAACAATGCTGGAAGTGCCAAGAGGTCAGTAATATTGTACAAGTGAGGAAGACTTACACAGAAAACAGTAGAAAGCTTCACATCAATTCCCTGAAAGCACAGTCTACTGTGATGTTAACTGTACTTTTTTTGTCACACAGCAGGGGTTTGAATCCTGGGAGTGCTAGTAAGTTGGGCTAGTAAGTTGTATGAATAATCATACCCCACAACTGTACAGATTTTGTTACACTGTTCAGATAGAAAACTGTATGCATAATTACACCCAATTGTACAGAATTTGCTAGAATGTTCAAATATAAAGTTGTATGCATATTCATACCCCACAACTGTTCCAATCTGTCCAGCATGTCCAGCTAAATGGCCTACATCACCAGCCTGGTACCCTGTTCCCCTGAAAAATCAGTGTGATGATCCAAGAAATGTAGTTAGCTGTTAATGACATATAACTGATAGTCAGACATGTACATACCCAGAGAATGTATATGAAAACAAACCTGTCATTCTAGCACCTCACCCAAAGTGTATGAGAGCAATTCTCAACATATGTTGCATTAACCCCTGCATCTTGTCATGCCTGTATGTAAGACACAGGTCACGTATATAATAATCTATAAACATACCAGTGTACAATATAAGGCCATTGGGTAGTGTAATAATAATACATGTAAGGGACAGATCACTGCAGTGGCTAAGATTGTTGTGAAAACTACAAGGATATATTAGTTGTTAAATGAACTCTTTCTCTCACCCCTACCATATGTGCAAAAATAACCCAATGACACACCTCAATCGATATGTGTACACTTCAAACTTATGTTGGGACATATGTCCCAATGGTTTATAAATATTTATATTTGTTTCTATGCATGTGCCATGTTAAAATACACCCATATTGGTGGCCTGTTGCCATCAATGAAACCTGCATGCTGTTGTAATGGTCACTGTTGTTCCATATATGCATGTGTCCTGCTTGTTCTGCAACTGTTTTAAATCTGGTGTTTTGGGTTAATGGTAATACCTATGCATGCTGTTATAAATAATCCCGAATGCTATTGACTATTACTAACCCATATCTGTCATAAACCTGCTACAACATAGCTCGTATGGGAAGGCCGGTCCCAGCGGACCCACCTTTCCCATCTCAACTGGACATGGCACCAGGCACCAGCACATCTGGGGCCCAGCCTGGGACCTCCTCCTCCATTGGCCCTGCGCCACCTTTGGGTGGAACTGCTGCAGGTGATGGGGCTCACCTCCCTGAGACCGGGCGTAGAGAGGAACTTGTCACCCGTCATCAGGTCCAGGCCATGGTGCGTAGGGAGCTTGATATGGAGTTTTGTGACCAGCTATGCCAACTTGTAGGCAGAATGGTGCAATTAGAGGGTGAGCTTGCCTCTCCTATACAGCCCCCAGTACAGCCACCTTTGGGGCCGTGAAGATGCAGTGGTGACTGCCCATGGATGGGGACCTCAATCCCACTGTTTGCATTTGGAGGCTCATGGGTTTGCGACCTCCAAACACCTCTTCCCATCCAAGGTGCCCCTCCCCACGTGTCATATACCACCCCTGTATGCTGTCTTGTCTGTCTTGTCTGTCATCCTACCCAACTTATCATCCCGAGCATACCTACTCTCCTTCCCCAACATCCCACTCTCACCTTAAAAAGAAAAGGCAATCGGTTTCCAAAAAAAAAAAATCACGCCCCATATATAGCTGTCCATTTTGCACACATGTCCACTGGACACATGTAATCTGGTCTAAATGGCCTCACAACATATTGTTGTTGTCCTCACCCCTCTCCCAGGGATTGGAGTGTTCAAATGTACCTCCATATTCATTGCATATGCACAGCTGTTGCTGTAGAAGAAATGGGCAGCTATGGACTTTCCCTACACCCTTCCTGCATATCCCTACCTATCTTGCCTACTGTCTTTCCCTCTTTGTACCTCTTTTTCACCACTTTCCTATCATCCCTTATTTCTTTTATTTTAAAGAAATTAGTGTGGGGAGTAGGCACTTTTAAGCAGCAGTAAGCGGGTTTCAGCCTGTTTGCATGGGGGTAAGCTATGCCTACACAGATTAAGCAATTTAGAAGCTAACAGAGTATAAGAAACTGTAACCGGAATTTAGCAGTGCTTAGCTCCACGCAAACTCACTTACAACTGCTTTAAAGTGTCGTAATCACTCTGTATCCAACAGCCTGTGTTTTGCCCAGCAACAAAATAAACTGCCTCTGCAAGGCTCAAACCCAGGACACTATACTCAGTACACAAAGTGATTTACCACTAAACCATAGCAGATATACATAGCCCTGACATTTTCACAAACATATAATCCAGCACAATCAGTCAACAGTACAGGAAATATAGAAATATCATACCACACAACCTGTTAATGCAAGAACTCTGGACAAAGTATGCCACAATGTGGGTAAAAATAGGGATATATGTCAACTACTGTTCTGATATACTTAAAATGTTGCTAGTTACACAATTATATGTATTAGAACACATATGTCGAAGAAGATGAAGTCTGAAACACAAAAGTGTTGTCACTAGTTACTGACTTTAATGCTGCGATCATCCATGTCAATTGCCAAGAGAATGAGATACAGGCCAAAATATGAGACGAACATGCATGGACATATGGACAGATATATATCTGTAAATGTAGACAGATAGACAGCTATATGTAGATATATATATGTATGACTCACAAATAATCATATAACATCAACTGTATATAGATAAATAAATATGTTCATATATATGTATGTATGTATATATATGTATGTATATATATATATATATATATATATATATATATATATATATATGTGTGTGTGTGTATGTGTATATATATATATATATATATATATATATATATATATATATACATAAATATATAGATATAACTATATGAGATATATATATATATATATATATATATATATAGGTACATACACATATACACAGACAAAAATTAGTAGCCATACATATGTAGAAGTAGTGTGGAAGTACTGGGTGCAAAGTATATGCCTCAGCCACAAGCCCTGTAACTGCCACCTGTGAAATGTGTAGTGTGGCAACCATTACCACAAATGAGAATACTTACATTAAACATATACCCACCCACAATTCAAAGGGCATGACATGACACAGAAGTATGTATACACAGAAAACCTTTATTTGTGTACTATACAATAATGTATGCCAGTACTTTTGTTTGTTTGTGTCTTTCGGCTTTTCCCAGTTAGGGGTCGCCACAGCGGAACTCTGGTCCGCTAATGATTGGCAGTGGAGTTTTATGTGCTGGCTTGCCGGGCCTAATGCATAACCTTCAACAAAGGAACGCCCATTCACACATGTCGCCACACAGAAGACGCTCTAACTGAGAATCGAATGGGCAACATCTAACTGTGAGGCAACAACGCTACCGCAGCACCACCACCGCATACATTTTGAAATATGTAATCAGTGATGAATGCAAGGCCCACACAAAACAGTAGATGCAAGCCAGGTGGATATATACCATACTATGCTGTCCAGGCCAAGGCCTTCATTTAGTACAACAGTAGACACAGAATTTGCCTTCAAGATAAGTAACAATCAGCAATTACAGATGTAGTTCAGCAGACTCCAATTACACCCTGTAGTCAAGCCCTAGATGGAAATGTAGCACTTGTGGTAATGTCACAGTATCTTGTACATAACATTGCTTAACCTAACATCTCACTATCACACTGATAACCCTTGTCTTAACAGTTATATCCCTGAAAAAGTGTTACAGCTTAGGTTAATGGCATTGAAACCCCCATAATAGGCTGTATAAGGGCAAGGGACACTGTGTACCACACACTGACTTCTGGATTGTACAAGGGCACATATGTGTTGTCCAGCTGTTGCCCCCATATATATGGACATTGGCCAACAGTTGGTGTGGGAGTCCATGACATGACTGGGATGATAGCAGTAATGCTAGCAGTAAATAATGATAGGCCATTACCTAACAACCCCTTTCTTTATCACAGTAGGACAAAGACTAGCATATATGTGGAGGACAGAGGCTGGAACATAGGGCAATATTTGCATTATTGCTGTTACACACCCTGGAAGTTGCTGGTGTTACAGGATTTGTTGCAGCATACCCTTATGCAGGAATACGACATTGAAATACAAATGGATGTAGCCATGTACTGACAGCACTCAACAGACAGAATGCCACTGATATATCTGGGACAATGTGGTGCACAGACAAAACCTAAAAGCCAATCCTCTTGGTATCATATGGATAGGCCCACAGTTGAGAGCTATGCAGACAGACAACATTCCATGCAAAAGTACCATGTACACAGAAACCCTGTAAGACCAGCAAGATACAATGCACACAACAACACTACTCATGCAGTCTGTAGGTCTGGAACCTTACCCAAATGTGAATTTGGCCTGTGTCTGCAGGTTCTGCTGCAAGAGGTATTGCTACCTGCTGTCTGTAACACTGATGTCCACACACAGGAAGGATGTCCTCCATACTGGAAAGGTGAAGGGACAATGCCCACAGAAGTCAGCAATTTATAGTACTGGGTTGCCATGACAGTGGTTATCTGAAGTACTACACAGCAGGCTGCATGCAATTAGTAACTGTTGGACACTGACTGGTGAAGACGCCATAACCTGATCATGTGCAATACCTATAAAAGCATGCTGCAATCTATTCAAATCATCTGAATGACTGTACTGGAGTGGAAAAAAACATAAAATGTATGTGAAACAGATATGCATTTACTTGCATGTAGTATATGGCATAGAATAATAAGATATATAATGTGAAATGATTTATATGTGACATCAGTACTTGCTCCTGTAATGATTTTCTGCTCAACAACTGCTCTGAACAATAGTGTCTGTCCCTGTAGGCAGTGGGATATACCTGTCAACTGTGCAGATTAGCAGGGAAAGGCAAAGATGTGACCCATGTCATCTGTGTTCTGTACATTACTGTAACAAATGGCTGGTGGTGGTATTATTACTGCCATGATAGACACATGGGTGTAAGAGCACACCACCTGCAGGACAGTCATGTTAAAGTGTAGCATAGCATGCCCAACTGCCATAGCAGTATAATATGCTTATCTAAAATCTGTCACCATATATACCCCCCTAATGTTAGTCTGTGTTCACATGTGACACCTGCTTGTGTTGCAGCAAAGCAGAACAGTTCAGCTGTGAAGTAAAGAGAGTTACAAAGGTGTGGACCAGGTGTTTGTATTCACCCCACATACAGATAAATATATGTTTGATATATATTCACAGCTGTGTATGTCTACAGAACCTCAGTCAGTTATACATCTATATAGGTATCTAAACAAAAATTAATGATGTCTACACATATATGCACATATGTATGTATGTATATATATATATATATATATATATATATATATATATATATATATATATATATATGTGTGTGTGTGTGTGTGTGTATGTCTACATATATATATATATGTGTGTGTATGTCTACATATATATATATATATATATATATATATATATACACATATGTGTGTGTGTGTATATACAAACAGACACATACACACATCTACATAATACTGACACGTCTACATAATACTGACACGTATAGGTATATACATATATATATATATATATATATATATATATATATATATATATATATATATATATATATGTCAATACATGTCCCCTGCCATGATGCCATGACATGTGTGAGAGAACATCACACATCAATACACAACATATCTACACACCAGTACATGGCTGCAAAATGGAGTGTGGAGTGTGGTGTGTAACCCATGTTGGCAACACATCGCAATTATTTGAAAAAATGGGATATATATGTTGGTGAAGGGTAGTAGGCACATATTGGTATGTTGGTTTGGTTGGATGGCAAACAAGACAGCATACAGGGCTGGTATATGACACATGTGGTGGGTAAACACTGTGGATGGGTAGTTTTGTTTGGAATGTGGAGGCCATTAAGCCCCCATATGGGAACAAAGGGAACATGGTGCCCACCCATGGACAGTCACAACAGCATCTACATAGTCATAAAGGTGCCTAGGCTGTGGGCTGAGCAGGAGGAACATGCATGTCTAACCTTGTGTATGTGTACTGCATGCCTCCAGGTGCTGTAGCACATACCCCATATCTCTGTGGAGGTCCCTATGCACCAGATCCTGGACCTAACTGTGGGCGACAGACATATGTCTGTGTGTGCTCCATGGGGGGGGATACACCATCCCCTGAGATGGTTCCACATGTAGATAGTGCTGGAACAGTAGATAATGAGGTTCCATGGTGGGTTGCAGATGTGATGTGGACTGATAACATGTCCACATTAGGTGGGAGTGGTGTTCCTGCTGGCAAATAACCCCTACACATATGGTTGTGTCACTGTCATGGAACATATGTAGGTTGTAATAGTCCACACAATCCCAGAACATGTCCAACAGCATGCATAGATATCCCCAATAACACAGAATGGCAGATGTATAGCAAGCATACCACATGCATATGTGGAAACATAGTGGCAGTGACAATGGCATGCAGGTGAAATATTCTGCAACAGTCCAGCAACTCTAGTGTCCCCACAGGGAGCATGTCTATAAACACATAGCAGAAAGTGTTGTACAATACAATATATGTCCCAATGGTAGATAAACTGGTGACATGCCACTTGCGTTGTGTGAACATTAATTTGGAGCTGATATGGTGGCGGGAGACTGATATGTGTATTGTATTATGGTAAATGTTCCATATGAGTTGCTCAGACAAATTTCCATCTTTATGTCTATCAGAGACAATGGCACACCCAAGGAATCCAGCATGCAGTGCCGCTGAGGATGACATAATACTCACCTCATCCAGCACTACCAGCTTTTGTTCTCCAGGACAAGCCATATTCAACTTGGACCGTGGTGCAGAAATACAACCATAGAAAGCCATGCACATACTGATGGATGCAGATAATGTGTGTCATAGCCTGTATGTCTGCACATATATCTTGCAAATACACCAGCTGTAGGAGTGACTCAGTGTCCCAGTCTGTTAAATGCCTTGTATGCAGTACATTTTGCCACACACAGTCCCGGGTTCAAATCCAGTCCTGTGTTGCAGTGCAATTACATTATTGTGAAGACAGCAATTAATGGATGAGTCATGCACTCTTTATCCGCACAAGTTGCTGCTTATTAATGAACTACTATCCAGTTTTGCAACTCAAAGGCATGCAGGTTGGGACACACTGCACATATCCATATAGCATAAGTATATGTTGCTTACTACTCTATTATTGGCACTGTTGCATAACAGATGTACCTTATCACATGCCTCGATTGGACTGCAAAAGGTACCTGTAGCCTGCCTCTGCCATAATGACAAGGCTGTTACAGCTGCCACAGTTACAAGTACAGCTTGTCCTCCAAAGTGTTCACACTTCCCCCTATCTGTTCTAGCCTGCAGCAGTAGCTGCGGCCTGTAGCACACACACACACACACACACACACACACACACACACACACACACACACATGTACGTAAAGGTAGCTACTACACACCTACCATACTTCCCAATCCCCTAGCACAAGGGATCCAGACACAGCCATACTTAATGGGGGGGACAATGGTCCAGAGATTGTGAAATCTTTTACAGTTTGGTCCTACATTGATCGTAAGTTGATAGAATAACATCTATTGCATTAGCATGCATATTCAGAGCAGTATGAAATCTGACACTCAAATGTGTGTCTTACATTACTGACCTCAACCCACAATGTTTGTCAGTGAATTGCCAGATGACCACAATGTCATGGGATACTGACCACACATATGAGGTGAAACTGTGGGCATACTGCATACATCTCTACAGTTGACAGTTATGGTACCTACCCTCTGAGATGCTGTAGTCTCCACACCTCAGTAATGTCCATCTTAACAGTTAAGAAAGGGGCCCAGGTCTGCATGAAGGCCTTATATATATTGCACTGTGGTGGCATGTCATTGGCTAATGATAGTGCAGTTCAGCTGTTTTGGCTGCAATTACTGTATCAGAGCCACAAATTAGTGCAGAGGCAATTACCTGTTAATGAGCAGTACCTTAAAAAGTCAAGCAGCAGGTTAAGGGGAACAAGTCTGTATGAGTCTTAACTCACACAGAGAGTGTATTCTTAAAAGATTATCGGAAGCAAAGTTCAACAAAGGAGTACTGCACTCAACCAGGTATTTAATTGATTTCTCCATATAACAGGATGCAGATGAGAGAAGGATGTATGGGGAATAAGAATCACAGCAGTTAGCCTGTATTAGATCTATGCTAATGACATGTCATTGATACTCAGCTATCCTACACCTACAGGCATGCCTCTCAAATGCCCCTGATTTCCACTCACATCTTAGCTCTGTCCCCCTTATTCCCTCCTACAACAATTGTCTCTTGTAGAGAAGCTAGTGAATTACACATAAAACATTGTAACAATAAGTAAGGCTGTATACTCCTGTAATGTCAGACAATGTGCACTAATTCACCTCCTCTCATTCTGTCATTGTCTCATGTAAATAGTTCTAACATTTTAAAAGTGTCCCTGATGAAGTCTGGCTAGGTCCATGATCCTGTTTATGTTGTTCCCTGTCTGGTTGAGAGCTATGCCTAACATAGCTGTCAACCTGTTACAGCAAGATATCGGAACAAAGCCATAATTAATGGAGGGACAAAGGCCTAAATTAGGGACACTGTAACTATTGCTTGTACAAAGTAAGAAAGTGACTAGAATAACAGATATATTAGCATAACTGTATTCTGAAGGGTATGATTTCTTAAACTCAGATGTCTGTCTTTATTTTCTGACATCAGCCATCAATGATTGGCCAATCTTTTGTCAGAAATCCACAATGTTGTGCGAAAATGACCAAAACTATGAGGCAAACATCTTGACATTCTGCAAACATCTGTATAGCTGAGAAGTATGATGCCTGCAGGGAACATATACTACAGCAGGTTTGTATTGTTTTCTATCATTGTGGCACACTGGTGTTGCTGGACTGTCCCCATATAGTGATTGTAATAGCACACTGCAATTTGTCTGGCAGTGGCTATATGCCATATTAGTGGATGTATGCCCTAAGGGGACATATCTCAGTAGACTGCAGTGCTGGGTATAGGAACATACAGCAGAATCTGTCATGGTACACATGAATATACCCCAGTATTGCTACTTTCTTGGTGGTAACCACACACATAGTGTGTTGCCCAACTGTGGGGTATGACATGTGAGGGTGCAGTAGATAGTGCAAGCCATTATGAGTGTGCTGGATTTGTGCATAGTGGACATTCATGTATCTGGTCCTGTAATGTGTTCTCCTTTTGTTGTCTTTCAGGAACCATGTACCACAGAAGGCATGCCCCCTTCTCAGATGCAGAGAATGACATAATAGTGGATGGACTAAAACAGCACCATCAGATCTTGTTGTCAAGGGGGGAGGCATAATCAGGAACAGCAGGCAGCATTGTGGGCAGATCTTGTGCAGGATGTCAATCAGATTGGCCAACAGGACAGGACCTATAAGCAGGTCTGACACCAGGCCACAGACATGCTGAATGCTGCCCAATGAAGAGAAGCTGATGTTGCCAGGGATTGTGCCATCATTGGTGGAGAACCTGTAACAGAACAACCACTCTCAGCCACAGAGGAATTCCTGGCAAACCTAGGGACACACAACAGCTCACAGGCATCCATCACACCCTACACTGTGGAGGTGGGTGCCACAGTGTCCACAGCAGAAGACCATCCAGGTAAGCTTACTGTGTTCACCAGTGTAATACTGTATCAGTCATTGTGGCAGGCTGTACATACCTGTAAATGGGTGTCAGGTCTATCTGCATTGAGAGGGAGTTGGGATTTATGCTCAGTTGTGCACACATACTCAGAATGTCTGCAATACATCCAGTATCCCAGTAGCTACTGTACATGTGGATATATGCAAATATTACCTTGTAGTGCTGCAATATTTGGTGGTGCTGACAATACCTCTCCCTCACCTTTTCATAGGTCCATCAGGTATGGCCCAAGTCCATGGTCCTGTACATGGTACCTGTGATACTATTTATTTATGGATCATATATACCCTATGAAAGTTAAGGGCTGTCACATTGCCTTTTATATAAATGTTGTGTTTAGCCAGAGTAGTATATTTCTATGTTCCATTCTGGATCAGTTAACCAAAATTCATAGATTGGGTAATCGCAGATGTGTATTTGAATGACCATTGGCACATTTGTACTTATAGTTATGAGCAGTTGCACAGCCTGGTATACTTAAGGCAATTACTCCAAGATGCTTGTTCAAACACAAAAGGGAGATGGTACATACCTGATGCAGTGACACTAGTACTGGCATTTCATTCTCAAGATAAGTGTACTGGGTTTTATATGAAGTTCTGTCACATATAGTGTCATGTTGCATAGCTTACAGGTAGATTGCACTGGCAACTTTAACTGGATATGGCTGAAGTGCATGTTATAAAGGGCTTGACTTGTATGTGCATGTTGTTGTGAGGTTGTCTGTTCTGCATGGGAGTGGACATGAGATGTGAGACTGGTAATGCAGTTGTGAAGCCTCATTTGTATGAACCTGTGTGGATTACCATACATTACAGTGCTGGTAGTAATGTATTGCTTTTGTCTTGGTTTCACAGGTGACCGTGAGGGGTTGGAGATTGTCCTCCTCACAACCTGTCAGTGTCTCATCTGACTCTGATGATGATGGTGGCCATATGAGGCACAGGTGGGGTTGTTAGGGGCTGAATCTGTCCCAGAGGTTGGCATGCCTCTTCTGCTCCCACTGTCACTGCACACAGTCAGTATGCCCATACATACCCAATCTCTAAAGGAAACAGATTTTGGACAGTTAGAGGGTGGAGACATTGAATAGGACAGTGTGGCAACTGTGGTGTCAGTGAGTGTAGACACTGGCCATAGCCAGAGAGCTGGGGAAGTCCCACACAGGTGGATTGATAGGGGTGTTCATAGGAGGAGTGCTGTCCCTCCACCACCTGTCACAGGTGTCACATCACGGGTCACTCGGTGCATGTTTCATTCCATCATGGAGGCACAGGCATGTTCTGAACACAACACCAGATGGATGCTTAGGGTTATGGATGCAGCACAGCTTGACATCCATGACTGCCTCCACTGCATTGGGGACACCCTGGATTGGTTCACTCATGCAGTGGACAGAGGGTGGGCTGAGACAGTGTCTGTCATGGACCATACATTGTCTGTGCTGGAACATCTGGTTGGAGTTGTGCATTGGACATGTGGAAATAGGTTAGCAACACCATCTGCCAAGTGTCCATGTGGCCATGCACAATGACACTCCCGTAGTTGCACTACCTCCAGTGCTACAGAGGGAAGTGTGCTGTCCACATCTCAATGTGGCAGTCCATGGGCACGTGGTCCTGGGCAGTCCCATGGGGGACACAGCACCAGCAAACAGCAGTCACCATCAGGTACTCACACCACATCTGACCTTGAGCATGGTGGTGCCAGTGTTACTCCTGGCAGAGCCAGTTCCCATGTTCATGGCCGGAGATGGTGAACTGTACACAGCTGTCAAACATACACATGTGTATTGGTAGCACTGGACTTGACATTGTACAAACACATACTCAAACACCACTGTCACATGCAGGTTACCAACAGACACACATGGCACCTCTCCATGGCCTATATAACCTGCACCCCTTCCTGACTCACACACATGCTGTCAACTGTTTGGCACAGCCCAGGCCTCCAGCATCCCCACACCACACCTTACACATGTGATGATACCTGTGCCACATCTCTGCCATCCGTGCCATCGATGCAGGGAAATGCTACTATGTGCCTGATGCACAGGGTGTCTATATTACTTGACATGTACTTTTGTGGTGCAGTATTGTTTTGGCATGCCACTTGTTGTGGGCCACAGCAGGTACTGTATGCTGGTATGTGTCCTGACCACACATCACACTTTGTGTATCTTTGTTGGATGATGTTGGACTGGCAGTAGTGTTACAGAATGACAGGTGTGTCACGGACCTGTGTATGTTTCTGTTCCAGGAGTCTGAGGGGATAAACTATAGACCCATGGTGACAATACAGTGGCACAGGATGGCATTGCAGCACAGAAGAAGTATGACATCAGCAAGGTACAGCAGAATATTTGCATGGCTCCATACGTGCATGTGTGTAGAATAGTCTAGCAGGGACAATGGGGCAGTCAGTGCAATCATGCATTCATACTTTGTGATAAGGTCTGCTACCCTTGCTACAAGTCACCTGGATTTTCTGAACTTACATATTTAGAAGGTATGGTGATGGAGCTGACACATCTACAAATATCCTGTGTCCAGATCAGACAGGTGGCGAACATTAGTTATGATTATGTAGAGGAGGGCAATTTAGGGCCAGCAGCTAGTCACAGGGCCATAAAATGCCTAACTATTGTACAGAGATAGCCCATATGGGCATCTACATAGTGCTACAAGGGGATATATTATTACACAGACACACACAGTTGGCTGATGTGAGATTAGAGCCCCTACCTATCTATTATTACACACTACAGCTCGCAAAACGTACTGCATGGGCCACATAGGTTATCAGATATTAGATTGTCTGCCAGCACTCTTAAGGTGGATGACATCAGCAGGCCTTGTAGAGGAGGGCAATGTAGAGGCCAGCAACAAGTCCCAGGGCCATAAGATACATAACTATTGCACAGAGACAGCCCATATGGGCATGTCCGTAGTGCTGCAAGGGGATATATTTACACAGAGTCACACACATTGTTGGCTGATATAAGATTATTACACACTATAGCTCGCAATACTTATCACACATGCCACAGAGTTTATCTGATATTGAATTATATACAAGTACTCTTAAGGTGGATGGGATCAGCAGGACTTGCAGGGAAGGGCAATGTAGAGGCCAGCACCCAGTCAGAGGGCCATAAAATCCATAACCATTGCACAGAGATAGCCCATATGGGCATGTCTGTAGTGCTGCAAAGGGATACATTTACACAGACACACACACACACACACACACACACACACACACACACACACACATTTGGCTGATGTAAGATTAGAACTCCTACCTATCTACTATTACACACTACAGCTCGCAGTACTTATTGCATGCATCACAAGTTATATCTGTTGTATATGTTATTGCGGGCACAACACTTTTGGAGTATGCAAAATAACCTTGCATTGGACAGCATGTGATGCCTGCAGAGTGATACTGCTTGATACTGTTATTGTATCTAGTGTCCTAGGAGTGGGATACCTGTTAATACCCCTGCTATATGTATACAGTTACCAGTATGGACATATGTGGCTGGTTGCAGTTAGATAGGCAAACATGAAGTAAGGGACAATATGGCCTGTCCAAGGCATGCTACAGTTGGATGACTTCCATGTTCCATGCCAACCTACTTGCATTCAAGTTCCCAGTTTAGTGAAATCACTGTGCATTCACCCTTAGGATTAGTGATGGCGGTACAGTGCAGATCAGGAAGTGTGATCTCGGAGTTGGAATATATAATTTGCAGGTGGGTGCAGGGGGGCTTGCCCCCTGCAAAAATGGGCATTTCTGTGTTGTGCAGTGCGTATGTACTGCTGAGAAGTTTAACTTCTGTTGCTGTGCTGAAAGGTGCAGAGAGAAGGCATATGTCGAATAATGCTGATTCTTTAAATTTGGCATTAAGTCTGACATAGTGACTTCTTCCTCTGCTGTATTTCAGAGTTGTAATTCATGTGAATGACCAGATTTTCTTCTGGCTTTCATGATTTTGATAGTAAGTCACTGTGAACATCTATGCACATGTGGCTGGAGCGTACTGCAGAGCTCCACCAGATATATCGAGGCACCAGAACCGTGACTTTAGCAGGCCAAGCACATGCTCTATGATGTTCCTAGTTTGCGCGTGTGCCTCATTATGGTGTTCTTCTGTGGGTGTGTGTACATTTCTGATGGGTTTCATCATCCACGGTTCCAGGGCATAGCCAGCATCCACCAGCAAATGGTTGTGCAGGATGTCCAAACTTGCAAACATGTAGTACAGCTGTGATGAGTGCCAGATATGGGAGTTGTGATAACTGCCAGGGCTGCCAGCACACACATTCATGATAATGCCCTGTGCATTGCACATGACATGGCAGTTGATGGAGTGATACCCCTTGATGTTGATGTAGAGTCTACCCTCTTCACCCGGTGGTGCCTTGATGTATACATGAGTGCAATCTATGGCACCCAGTACCTCAGGGTACTGTACTACATGGTAAAAGTGTTGCATACTGCTGGCCCTCTCCTTGGGTATGTGGGAAAAATAAATGTGCTCACTGGCATGCGGTAGCATGGCATCCAGGAACTGGTGGAGTACCCTGGATGCTGATGCCTGCGAGACCCCCATCATGTCCCCAGTTGGTCTTTGGAAAGTACCTGCAACTAGTACCCTAAGAGCTACACATACCTTTGTTTCTACTGTGATGGGTTCCCCACTGTTGGCTCTGGGTCTGAGTTGAGGGAGGCAAAGCTCAGTAAGTTCTTGCAGTATGCCCCTGTCCACCCTATAGTGCTTTATAATGTACTGATCATATAGCTCCTGGAAAATTACCTTGCGCCTGAACACTCTTCTCCTTCTCAGTCTAGTCCTGTTGTTAGCCACAGCAGCAGCAGCAGCATTGACCTCAGCATCTAGCACATACAGATGTGGCAGACCTGCAGCAGCCACTAGCATTCCTTCAGTTAAAACTCCCAAATCTGTAAGCCACTGGTACAGAGTTGTTCTTGTTGTTTGTCTTTCGGCTTTTCCCGGTAAGGGGTCACCACAGTGGAACTCTGGTCCGCTAATGATTAGCAGTAGATTTTTATGAAATGCCAAGGTGCCAGCTCAATGCCCAACCTTCAACGAAGCCATGCCCATTTAGGCATGCATGTCTTTCGAATGCTACCCAACCGCAGGGAGGACATGCAGACTCCACACAGAAGGCACTCCCAAGCCCAGCCGAGAATCGAACGGGAGAACCTCTTGCTGTGAGGTATATGGGGGTGAAATCAGATTGTAGGTTGTATGCAACCTTTATAGTGCTTTGCTGTAAGTGCTGATTGTGTGATTGGCTACCTATGATGCATTCCACCTGCCAAGTACATCATTAAGAAGATTGCATGGCCCTAGTTTTAGTGAAAAAGGGGTCATCAATAATTTACATATCATTGGCTTTCTCAGCAAATTTTTTTTTTGGACAACATTCCTCACTCAGTACTGTGGCATGCAGCACAAACATGCTGAATCATGGGCCCTGAAGGTCAACAAAGTATAGCAGCCTGTGTACACACACCCCTGTTGAGCACAGCAGCACACCACACAAACAGGCACAGCTGAGCTCCAATGAGTTTACAAGTCCTCAGACACCCCCCTCCTGATGTCAGCTACTGCTTCTCTGGACACCAACATGATTCTGTACCTGCACAGATGGGATCTGTGAACATGGATACCCTTTTGTGCTATTCAGTAACCCCACCTCATCTGCATAGGGATCTGTGCCACAACCTGGAAACTACATGATTCCAGGCCCTGCCTCACTGGCAACAGCATCATTCCACCATTGTAGATGCTCCATGCAGGGTCCTATGATACACTACTATGATACGCCCCATTAGCTTGACAAGCCTTATCTGCAAAGCCATGGAGAGGATCATAATGGAACGCATAAATAAAGACATAGGGAACTTGCAGACTTTGGATCCAACCCAGTTTGGCTTTGTAAAAGGTAGATCCTGCCTCTTAAACTTGGTTGACTTTTTCGAGACAGTCACCAAGGCCATTGATGAGGGAAAGGCAGTCCATACAGCCTACCTCGACCTGGCAAAGGCCTTCGACACAATACCCCACTCAGGTATCATCGAAAAACTCATCAGCTTGAATGTAAACCCATACATCACAAGATGGGTTGCAAACTGGCTAGCGACAGAACCCACAGGGTCAGAGTTGCTGGAGCCATGTCAGACTCAAAGCCTGTCACAAGTGGTGTCCCACAGGGCTCAGTCCTGGGTCCACTCTTGTTCGGCATCTACTTTTCTGAAGTACAAGCAAACACAGGAGGGTTATGAGCTGACAAAGTTTGCAGATGACTGCAAACTGGCGCCATAGTCGAAAACACATCTGACACAGATATCCTCCAGAAGGGCCTCACAGAAACGGATAACTGGTGCCAGAGCCATGGCCTGAAGTTAAACGCCAAAAATGCATAGTCATACCCTTCGGGAAAAACAAGGTTACCCCTAGCTACCATATAGGTGACAATCCACTGAGCACAGAAAAGTCATCAGGATCTGGGGACCCAAGTTGACAGTAGTCTTTCGCTTGACACTCATGTTGCTAAAGTAGTTAGGAAAACCTTCTATATCGCCCACCTGATCATGAAGGGATTCACATCTAGATCAAGGAGGTCATCGTCCCCTGTACTCATCACTCATTAGACCTATGATTGAGTACAATGCCCGCTCGAATGTATCTGACCAGACACCTGATGCAGCTTGAAAGGCCCCAAAAGTTCCTCACCAAAAGGATAAAGGGTCTCAAAAATATGTCTTATGCTGCCCGACTGAAAGAACTCCAGCTTTATTCAGTCTCATACCGCTTGCTCAGAGGTGACCTGTGCCTGACATATAAGGCCATGTTAAACCCAGATTTGATGAATATGCTTCACCTCAAAAATCTAGATCCCTCAGAACCACAAGGGCGGAGACTTAAACCTTGACACGGTTATAAATAGAACGTGCTGGAGGGACAGATTCATCACCCAGAGACTCCCTATGCTGTGGAACAAAATCCCGGTACATGTGAGGCAGAGCACCTCGCTGGCCTTGTTCAAGAGGAATCTTGACCAATGGATGGGAGATCGCAGATATACCCCAGGGATTACTTCAGTGTCACTGCTTGACAGAGGCACAGAAAAATGATAGGCATAGTTTTTATTCAAACTAAAGGGGTGGCGAAAGCCACATAACTATGGGCTAGGCTTATAAATGCCCTTGGGCAGATAGCCTAGTATGAACCTATGAACCTATGAACCTATGAACCTACTGTTGCATACTACTAAATTTGGATTTTACAATCTTTTTTATTTTTTTTTCATAGCAGCATGTTTGGGCACTGTGGCACTCCACACAAACATACACAGATCATTAAAAAATAAAATTATTTTAATGAATTTCCCATACGGTTTTGGACACATGGTGGATAATTCTGCAAATATCTGTGTCTACTATCCTATTTCTCTTCATTGAACTACAATTGTGCAGCCGCTGTTGTCTGTTTAAATCCCTGTATATGGAATTTTTCCATGTACACTACGGACACCAACACGGAGCCTACAGGACTGCCTATCTGCTTGCTGGATAACTCTACCTCCCTCATTTGCATGCAACTCATTTGCTTATGAGGTGAATTGCATGCCACTGACACTTCCGTGTAGCTCTGTTTACTGGATCACAAACCTACTTACTTTTGTGAAAGCAGTGTATCACGATGTCTACATGGAAAAAAGTCCATGTAGGCTTTATTAAATTCCCCCCAATATGATCATGTGAGTTGGTCAAGACTGGAATAATAAATAACACCTGATCTAGGTGAATGGGAATCCAGGAGGGGGTATTGCCATGTGCAGGGTGTGAGGACACCCCTAAAGAGAGGCCATCACAAGTAGCTCAAAATTGCCTTCTGAATAGTGCCAGCCCACAGGTGTTGGGCATTCTAGCATTCTTTTGAGCTATCCTGTATGAATGTCAGTAGTAGTTCCAGGACTTACTCTCCTCTTGCACAAAGATGGTACCACCAACAAAAAAGGTTGTTCACCTCTGTTATTCTGAATAAATTGCTATCAATGAGATGTGGGCTTAAGGGAGACAAACATAGTCCAAACCATGATCCATGTAGCCTCTGTGGATTTGCCAAAAAATAAAAAACAGTGATGCAGAGGAACATGGTATATGATGCATGACTTTTCGTCAGAATAAGTGTACTTGTAGAGATCTGGACTGTGCAACTATGTCTAGAAGATAGCTGGAGTACTGCATGTTGAAGAAACTAAAAAAAGAAAGGAAGGAAGAAAGAAATGTATACTTAAAAAGATACTGCTTTGCTGTGTAAGACACAGGTTGCAGGGAATGGTAACATTGTTCAATCACAAGACATGCAGTGTATAGAAAATTACTTAATTTTTCCAACAGAGAAGGTAAAAAAAGGAGAGAAGGGACAGTCAAAAGGGAAGAAATCTAAACTGAATTTGGAAAGATAAAAGGATATTATTGTCAAAAAAAAAAAAAAGCGAGAGAGAAAGACTGATGTTGACAACCCGGGTCAGACTTTAAAAGACAGCTGGATGAGAATTGTACACTTGCAAGTAAAATGCACATTGGGAACAGATAAATAAGACTAGCGGTGGTGGTAGACATCATACTTTTGCAACAACTGAATGAGCAGACATTACTAAGTAAGAAGTGGGAGATTTTTCAGATCTAGTCAGAAATGGTATTCTAGTAATGAGAGATTCAATTAGAGGAACAGATACTTAACATTTGCAGAGAGAATTATGAACATCAAACAATGCTATAACTACCAGGAGTAAAATTACAGGATGAGAATAGAGCCTTAGAACACCATAATTTAAGAAAGTATCAAAATATTTTTATTCATGTAGGTTCACGTTGTTAGTAGGGAACTCACAGCCCTCTTGGATATCATAGCTTGTATTGGTGCTAGAAAGTATTTTTAACAATCAGATTTAGAAAGGAGATTCAGGTCAATGTGAATTAAAATATTTTAGATAAACACCTATGTAAAAATATGTCATTTATTTAAAGTGGTAATAAATAGAGCACCAGAACCTAACTTTGGGAACATGTGTATTTAGTGAGGATGGAGTCCACTTGTCAAAACAAGGGAAATTATTTTTACAGGAGATATATTGTAATATTTGGCTGATAAGATTTTTGCTAGGTCAGAAATGTAACAGTTAGCAGATAGCAACATTTGATTTATCTGTACTTGGTGTTAATGCTAGGAGCAATAGTAATAAAAGTTTTACTTGAAACTTTGCTACGTTCACATAACATTGATGTTATTGTTTGTGAAACATTGTTAAAGAGCAATGACTGAAAGCCAGTTCTGTCAAAATATAAAAGTTTTTACTGTAAAAAGTTCTACTTGCAAACATGTAGTACAGCTGTGATGAGTGCCAGATATGGGAGTTGTGATAACTGCCAGGGCTGCCAGCACACACATTCATGATAATGCCCTGTGCATTGCACATGACATGGCAGTTGATGGAGTGATACCCCTTGATGTTGATGTAGAGTCTACCCTCTTCACCCGGTGGTGCCTTGATGAATACATGAGTGCAATCTATGGCACCCAGTACCTCAGGGTACTGTACTACATGGTAAAAGTGTTGCATACTGCTGGCCCTCTCCTCGGGTATGTGGGAAAAATAAATGTGCTCACTGGCATGCGGTAGCATGGCATCCAGGAACTGGTGGAGTACCCTGGATGCTGATGCCTGCGAGACCCCCATCATGTCCTCAGTTGGTCTTTGGAAAGTACCTGCAACTAGTACCCTAAGAGCTACACATACCTTTGTTTCTACTGTGATGGGTTCCCCACTGTTGGCTCTGGGTCTGAGTTGAGGGAGGCAAAGCTCAGTAATTTCTTGTAGTATGCCCCTGTCCACCCTATAGTGCTTTATAATCTACTGATCATATAGCTCCTGGAAGATTACCTTGCGCCTGAACACTCTTCTCCTTCTCAGTCTAGTCCTGTTGTTAGCCACAGCAGCAGCAGCAGCATTGACCTCAGCATCTAGCACATACAGATGTGGCAGACCTGCAGCAGCCACTAGCATTCCTTCAGTTAAAACTCCCAAATCTGTAAGCCACTGGTACAGAGTTGTTCTTGTTGTTTGTCTTTCGGCTTTTCCCGGTAAGGGGTCACCACAGTGGAACTCTGGTCCGCTAATGATTAGCAGTAGATTTTTATGAAATGCCAAGGTGCCAGCTCAATGCCCAACCTTCAACGAAGCCATGCCCATTTAGGCATGCATGTCTTTCGAATGCTACCCAACCGCAGGGAGGACATGCAGACTCCACACAGAAGGCACTCCCAAGCCCAGCCGAGAATCAAACGGGAGAACCTCTTGCTGTGAGGTATATGGGGGTGAAATCAGATTGTAGGTTGTATGCAACCTTTATAGTGCTTTGCTGTAAGTGCTGATTGTGTGATTGGCTACCTATGATGCATTCCACCTGCCAAGTACATCATTAAGAAGATTGCATGGCCCTAGTTTAAGTGAAAAAGGGGTCATCAATAATTTACATATCATTGGCTTTCTCAGCAAATTTTTTTTTTGGACAGCATTCCTCACTCAGTACTGTGGCATGCAGCACAAACATGCTGAATCATGGGCCCTGAAGGTCAACAAAGTATAGCAGCCTCTGTACACACACCCCTGTTGAGCACAGCAGCACACCACACAAACAGGCACAGCTGAGCTCCAATGAGTTTACAAGTCCTCAGACACCCCCCTCCTGATGTCAGCTACTGCTTCTCTGGACACCAACATGATTCTGTACCTACACAGATGGGATCTGTGAGCATGGATACCCTTTTGTGCTATTCAGTAACCCCACCTCATCTGCATAGGGATCTGTGCCACAACATGGAAACTACACGATTCCAGGCCCTGCCTCATTGGCAACAGCATCATTCCACCATTGTAGATGCTCCATGCAGGGTCCTATGATACACTACTGTTGCATACTACTAAATTTGGATTTTACAATCTTTTTTATTTTTTTTTCATAGCAGCATGTTTGGGCACTGTGGCACTCCACACAAACATACACAGATCATTAAAAAATAAAATTATTTTAATTTATTTCCCATACGGTTTTGGACCCATGGTGGATAATTCTGCAAATATCTGTGTCTACTATCCTATTTCTCTTCATTGAACTACAATTGTGCAGCCCCTGTTGTCTGTTTAAATCCCTGTATATGGAATTTTTCCATGTACACTATGGACACCAACACGGAGCCTACAGGACTGCCTATCTGCTTGCTGGATAACTCTACCTCCCTCATTTGCATGCCACTCATTTGCTTATGAGGTGAATTGCATGCCACTGACACTTCCGTGTAGCTCTGTTTACTGGATCACAAACCTACTTACTTTTGTGAAAGCAGTGTATCACGATGTCTACATGGAAAAAAGTCCATGTAGGCTTTATTAAATTCCCCCCAATATGATCATGTGAATTGGTCAAGACTGGAATAATAAATAACACCTGATCTAGGTGAATGGGAATTCAGGAGGGGGTATTGCCATGTGCAGGGTGTGAGGACACCCCTAAAGAGAGGCCATCACAAGTAGCTCAAAATTGCCTTCTGAATAGTGCCAGCCCACAGGTGTTGGGCATTCTAGCATTCTTTTGAGCTATCCTGTATGAATGTCAGTAGTAGTTCCAGGACTTACTCTCCTCTTGCACAAAGATGGTACCACCAACAAAAAAGGTTGTTCACCTCTGTTATTCTGAATAAATTGCTATCAATGAGATGTGGGCTTAAGGGAGACAAACATAGTCCAAACCATGATCCATGTAGCCTCTGTGGATTTGCCAAAATAAAAACAGTGATGCAGAGGAACATGGTATATGATGCATGACTTTTCGTCAGAATAAGTGTACTTGTAGAGATCTGGACTGTGCAACTATGTCTAGAAGATAGCTGGAGTACTGCATGTTGAAGAAACTAAAAAAAGAAAGGAAGGAAGAAAGAAATGTATACTTAAAAAGATACTGCTTTGCTGTGTAAGACACAGGTTGCAGGGAATGGTAACATTGTTCAATCACAAGACATGCAGTGTATAGAAAATTACTTAATTTTTCCAACAGAGAAGGTAAAAAAAGGTGAGAAGGGACAGTCAAAAGGGAAGAAATCTAAACTGAATTTGGAAAGATAAAAGGATATTATTGTCAAAAAAAAAAAGCGAGAGAGAAAGACTGATGTTGACAACCCGGGTCAGACTTTAAAAGACAGCTGGATAAGAATTGTACACTTGCAAGTAAAATGCACATTGGGACATTCATGCACATTCTGTTAGAGTCAGAAATATTATCAAAAACAACTAGACCATGTTTAAAGGGAACAAAGAATTATTGACGGTTATTGGTAAGGAACCATCATTTACATATAGGATTAACAGGAATCTTAAAAACTTGTTGGAAAATCCTAATTTAGTTAAAAAAGGAAGTACGAAAGGGACAACTAAGTGCGGGGCATGTGATTACTGTAGGTATATTATTGGAACCCCCATGGTTAAACTGGGACCACACAACATTGAGGTCACTTTTGGAACAGGTTCATGTACAACAACTGGCCTGGTTTACCTTGCTATTTGCCAAGATTGTGGTTATTTTTACGTGGGGAAGACAGAAATGAAACTGAATAGAAGGATCTATGAGCATCTGTACAGTATCACAAAGAAGGATGAAAATAACGCACTTCATAAACATATTAGTATGAACCCTGAACATTCCTTTCATTTTGGTATTTTAGAAGTGGTTAGCAAAAATATTAGGGGTGGTGATTGGACTAACAAAGTGCTTAGAGCAGAAGCAAGATAGCAGCTTAAATTGAATGCCACTGAAGCTCCTGGCATTAATGACCACATAAGTATTAAACCTGAATTAAAGTTTAGGGCTTCCAAACTTTAAAATTCGTGTTTCATTCCTCAACTTTTATAGTTTTTTAAAAGGTTCACAATTGTTAGTTTTTTCCCAAAAAACAGGCTATGTTTGTTTATTGTTTGAATGTTTTATAGTTTGGGAATTTCCACTTTAAGAACTGATTACTAGTGATTGATTAATTAAGATGACTGTTTGTATAAAAGTGTGGAAAAGTAATTTTAAAGTGTTCTAATGAAGTCTTATAACGAAAGCGCTTGATCTTTTATTTGGACTGTATTTTTCTATCCTTTCTTGGAGTGTGTTGTTTTATTAAAACGCTGATTCCAATTTGGGTTGTAGGATCATTGGCTACAGAGTGTTTGTTTCTAATTTTATTGGTGGCGTTTATCACTCTCACACCCTGGTTTTGTTCTCAGTGTAGGGAGTATGTTACTGTGTCTGGAGATGAGTAACACACCCCATGCACTGTCAAAGTGCCAAATATCAATGTATGCATATGTAATAAAAGGTTTATTTATTTATTGTGAGTTTGAGCTGTGCTGCATGGTGTGCAGCAATGTACATATGCCAGACAAGTAAAAATAGAAACCGGATACATTTAATTATGAAAACAAAGGTCACATTTAAGCATAGCTGACAGGGTTTGCACACCATGCCACAGTGCTCAGCAATGCTTAAAAGTACTGGAGAGATATATGTAAGAGTATAACAGCAGTCTACATGGCCACGTAGCCAAATGGTTACAGTGACAGCCTTAAGTGCAGGGTTCAAGTACAGAGACAAGTTATTTTGTAAACACACATTATGAAAATAATGTTAAATCCTGATTACATTTTGTATGATTACACAGACAGGTTATTAAATTTATTTTGCAAATACACATTTATGAGAAGTACTATTAAACCTTGATTGAATTATGTGTGAATACACAGGTTATTAATCATTTATGTTGCAAATACACATTATGAGAAGTATGTTTAAAGCCCTGATTGCATATTGTATGTATGCACAGAAATGTTATTAAGCATTTATGTGGCAAATACACATTTATGAGCTGTGTGTTTAAATCTTGCTTTTCTGTGTTCAGCTAAGATCCACTAAGCTCAGCTAAGTATTTTCAAGCACTGCTTAAACAAGGAATGTTTTAGCAGTGCTTAGCTGGTTTGCATACTGCTAAGAATTGCTGAGCATTGACAGTTTAAGCACTACTCAGCTGAGTTCAGTGGGTTTGTGCGGTGCTAAGCGAGTGCTGCATTTTTAAAAGTTGCCCAATGGCAGTAAAGGGTGGGAAACAGGCTTATTTTAGTGCAACAGGTGGTAATACAGCAGAACCAGTTGGAGTTTAAACCTGGCAGGAGCTACAGCAGGTGCTGGAGAGGGTTGATACCTCTGGGCACAAGGTGGAGCATTCTGGAGTCCAGAGTCATGATTGGACTTTTTGTAAAATACCAAGATGTCCAGCTGCTGCATGGCCAGTACCATGGATCAGAGTACAAGTCATAAGCCTGGGAACAGCTGCCACATGATCTCACCAGTGCTACAGTTGTCCCCTGCACAAGTGAGCAGGTCCGTCATTATTTTGACAACCTGAGTGATGAAAGAGGGGACTCCTGGGCACCTAGAGATGGGAATACCCCCCAAGTCTGTAAGCACTTTTTGCACTGTTTTACCAATACCTAATCTGAATGTGTGATAGACAGGTATGAATAATGGTGTGCTTCCCTCCCTACAGCTGCAGAGGAGAGAGGTCACAACCTAGAGGCCCATGCGAGGTGACTGACCAGGTTTCACTGTGAGTGGGATGAGTACAGATGTATCTTGCAATCTATAGTCATATAAGCAAGAAGGAGTAATGTATTAACTGCCGTTAGGTATATGCAGTATTGATTGTACTGCAATGAATGTGGTCATAGAGCTGGACTGCAAAAAGTGAGTAATGCCAGGTATAGTTCAATAAAGATGAAAGCATAAAACCTGAGAGTGTTAAAGAAATAAAGTTTCTACTGCATTAATTGTGTAATTACAGCTGTATTGCAACACTTGCATTATGTGAACTGTTCTGCAATAAAGACTGGAAAAATAGACCACTCACTGCATGGAGTCACCCCTAATAAAGCTGTATTTTGTAATATGTGTGCATTTTGGGCTGTTGTTCATGAAATCAAGTAATACACCTGCTGTGAACTAAAAACACAAGAATACCATTAAGTCACTGAAGGTTAGCTAATAAAGAATGTTCTGCTAAACTGTAGATTTGGAGCTGTACTAAAAGATATAATGCATTATGATATTTGTTCTGCACTACGATCTGAAGCAATAATAGGAATGCCCAAGGTATATTGTGTATATCAGGACTGTCTTGCATTAACCATTGCATTTCAGCTATATGCATTGCTGCCCTGAGGTACACTGCTTCAGGCAAGTATGAAAGTGTAATAGCTGGAGATTGCAAATATACCATCTACAACTGTATATGGGTCAGGTAGCCAACCCAGCAGTCTGATACGGTTTCTACACATCACAGATATTTCCACCCACTAGGAGTATATAGTACACACTTGCATTCTATGTATCGATCTACAATTCACCTAAAATCTCTGTCATGCATGTGTGTTCAATTGTTAATGCAGTCTTGTATAACAATCTACTTCAATTACCAGATCATATTTTGTTAGCAGGTGAGCTGTAGGCAAATATCAGGCAATCAACATGCAGCAGTGGCTCAGTAACTCAGTTTGATAAATGCTAGGTCTGATGTAAATTTTTTCATACACAGACCAGGGTTCAAATCCAGTGACAAGTACTACTAAATATTATTGAATCACTTATGTATTGTTAACAAATGTTATCCTCACAGGAATTACAGGTAAATAAATGGTTGTAGTAGCCCTTAGAATGGGTTAATAATTTGTGTGTTCAGATGTAACAGAGTGTTAACAGCATTGCTCAGCAATGTGATAAGACTTCAGAAAATAAAGGCAACAAGTACAATACTAATAAAAGTTAATACAATAAATAAAATATGTAATCTTGGTATGGCTGTATGCCTGGTGTGTCTGTGAATGTCTGATGATAGTCCAACCCCATGCCTGCCACGGACAGCATGATAGTAGTAAACTCTCTGTACTGTGCATGATACATGTCTCTCAAGTGCCACGCTGTCACAGACTGTGATCGCTGTTGCCTAATCCCTCTGTCACAGATCTACCATGGACATGCTTTATGTCAATAGCACAGTCACACTACATCAGTCCACAGTACACCTTGGTAGTCATATCTGTCTTCCTGACATGTAATAGTCCTCTGTAGTTAAAATCACCAAAAACAGACAGAGTGCTATGAAACAGCCACTGATAAACCAGAAAAAAGCACTCGGACAGCCATTTACACCCAAGGACCATTAATAACACAGCACAGAACAGTAAAATAATGCTGATCATTAACAGTACATTTTCATCCAATACTTCTTCAGAATGACCATCTAAACCACCTTCCCCATTTTATAACACAGATAATTCATATAAATCAGCCATTAACTGACAAAATTAACCAAAATTAATTAACAAAAGTTAATTAACAAAAATTAATTAACAAAATTTAAAACAATTCAGTAATGAAGGAAATAACTCCTCTTCATACAAAACATCAGTCACTATATTTTCTAAAGATCCCTACATATTAAAAACCTTTTTAATAAATATATTTAAAATTATGTAAGTAAATAAATAATTAATTAAAAATGCCTACCGTATTCAGTATATAAAAATATACCAAAATCAATGCTTTACTGACTTCTAGTGTCCAAAATGTATATAACACTGAGTACTAATAGACCATAGTGTAGTAAATCAAAAGTATAATGTGCTAAAACAAAAGAAGAATGTAAAGATATAAAACACTTGTACAAACATAGAATTGTTAAAGACATCACCATAAACAACACACAACCTATTAAAATCACTGATAAAAAACATTTCTATATAAAAGAGAATACTGTTCACCAACTATTATTCACACATTTGTTCAGGTGTTACCTCAACTAATAACCTTATAATTTGGCCGCTCTTAAGTTCAACACAGGTGCCACGGAGACCATCTCATTTAGGCCCGGCCATTTATTTGCTTCCAAGACCAATTGCCAGTATACTTATCTATATTCTATTTGGGTCTCCCAAGACCCCACCGCAACCTCCATTTGAACTTCTTCCAACACAAAAAATGTAAAAGATGCCTCCTTACACATTTGTGTATATTTATATAGTGCATTCCTGTTGTTACCTTTCTTGATGTCATAATTATGCTCATAAATTCTCCTTTTCAAACACCTTTCTGTTTTTCCTACATAGAATCCTTCACATTTTCCACATAAAGCCATGTACACCAACCCCTTTGAATCACAATTGGAGTACCTTTTTGCTATAATACATCTCCTCCTACTAGGGATATATATTCCTGGTTTATTGGATATAAATAAACATTGTGGACGAGTCTCACATTTGTATGTCCCCACTTTCTTATTCCCCTTACTAACACCCTTCTTTTCTAGAATGTTCTTAATGCATTTACCTTTTCTAAAAACAAATTTCAAGGGGTGATCAAACTTTATATTCAAATCTGACAATTTACTAAATCTACCCCATTCTTCTTTAAGGATTTCTGTAATGATGTCAGCATCTCCACTATAATCCAACACAAAAATTTTATCTAACCTATTTTCTATAGCAGTTACAGGTGGGTTTCCTCCTTCATTTGTATTTTCTTTCCTAAATTCGGGGCAAATTTGTTATATTTATTTCCAAGGACATCCTTGAAGGTCTCATTAATTAATCTTTCGGGGTATCCCCTTTCTAAAAACATAGATTTTAGTAATTAACCTTCCTTCATAAAATCCTCATCCTCTGATGTCATTCTATTTCTCCTGACATATTGCCCTTTCACAATACTCTTTTTTTGCACAAATGGGTGGGCACTCTGAAAATGTAAAATTGAATTACAGTAATTGTCCTTCCTATGCACCTTTGATGCAAATTTATTATTACTATGATCCATCTCAATGCTAACATCCAAATAATCTATAGACTCATAACCTATTTTGTAGGTGAATCTTAAAAAAATTCTGTACTTCTTGTGATATAATAAAAAAACTCACCAAACGTTATCTCACTCTCTATTCAAAACAGACCCATATCATCTAGAAAGCATTGATAAAGAACCCAACAGTCTTTGTATATAGAATTAAAAACATATTTCTTCTCCCACCAGGCTAACACTAAGTTGGTAAATGTTGGAGCACACATGGCCCCCATTGCTACTCCAATAACTTGTCAAAAGAATTCTCCCTCAAAGTAGATTAAATTATGTTTCAGAACTATTTCCATCACTACTAGAATCACATATATATCCATGTCACTAAAATCTTTATTGTCCCTTAGAATTTCTTCTAGAAATTCCAAACCTTCTTTATGTGGGATAGAAGTAAAGAGGCCAATAACATCTACTGTGATAAAAATCATATTCTCTTTAAATAAATCACTTCTCACATTTCTAAGAAAGTCCCAGGAATCCCTAATTAAATGTGTTGCATTTAAAGAAATATTTTTTAGTCTAAAGTCAATATATTTCACAACAGGAGCTGTAACACATTCACTAGCCGCTACCACTGGTCTCATGGGTGGGACAATTAAACCCTTATTTACCTTCATCATTCCGAATATGGTGGGTACTCTTGGTTCCTTATTATATAAAAATGTAAATGTATCTTTATCCATAACACTCTCCAATACCAAATCATTTAAAGCCACATAAATCATTTTATATCCAATGTTTATTTCATTTACAGAAACCTTAGAATACTTAATTTCATTGTTTAAGAGATTCATCATTTTGCTATCATATATGATGAAATCCATCAGAACCATTCCCCCCACCCTTATCCGGTTTCATTACCCTAACATATTTGTTGTCCTGAAGTGTACTTAAAATTGACCTTTCCTCTTTATTTAGATTTGACCATATTCTTTTTTTCATAACTTTATCCCTTAAACTATTTTTCACCACATTCTCAAAATTCTTTAGTTGTGGTTGCAATGGTGGATTCCAAACACTTTTTCTTTAACAATCTTACTTTCTACCCTTGCTCCCCTAACAACAATTCCAAATTTTTATTTCTGACAAACATTTTTAAATCGATAAGTAAGTTACTTATCGCACTTTTCCTCTTTGGGATGAACTTAAAACCTTTTGCAAACAGTTCAAAATAACCTTCATTTACTTCTAAACTACTATAATTAAAAATCTTATATCCATTAAGTATTAATATATTACCACTACTTACTATCTGGGTTGTTCTTTGACCAGGCCCTGCACTACCTATAGATGCAATATGCTCTCCATTTAGTATCCCTGATTCATTCCTTTGTTATGCCACCCCCTCCAGTTGCCCTGATAATAGTCCGCATTCCCTTTGTTTTTTAGTCTTTCGGACCTTCGGAGGGGGATACCCTAAAGGGTCATTAATGTCCCCTGGCCCTTCCACACTTTCATTAAACACTTCATTATTAATATTATGTCTATCATCCACTCTCTCACTCATGGGATCACCTCTTTCTGCCCTATAAAACACCTTATCTACCCTAGGTAGGTTGGTAAAATGTCTTGGTTTAGGGTGGTGTATTTTCTGTGCATATTCAATTAGAGCCCTATCCATTTTTCTTTTTTTCTGGTAAACAATATTGTTCATCTTTTCATCTACATGTTTCCTCAATTCAAAATATTTCCTTTTTTCTACTTCCACAATGAATAATAAGTCATTAACCAAACAGCTGTTAACCTTATTAATTCTCTCATTTAAAACATCCATAACCCTTTCATTTTGTCTTATAATAGCTTTTAAAATCTCAAAGCCACAGTTTGTCAAAAATATTTAATAATTCCATATGGAAATCCGAACCCTACTCAACATTGTTTGGAAATCTGTACACTGTAAAGCCTTTAGGCACAATTTGTAACTTAATACATTCTTTTAAATGCATATTGTCCACATTTAGCGTTTTAAATTTAAACGATAAATCATTCAGTTTATTCAGGTTATTACCATATGTGCCTGAGTCATCAATTACTACTGTTTGTGCAGATTTATCAAACTTAATATTTTCTGATTCAGCCAAGTCTCTAAATTCATGTCCTGTTGTTCTACATTCAAACTGCTGGAATTAGTTAAAATACAGTCATCTTGTGTCCTCGAGAAGAAGACAGTCATCTCGTGTCCTCGTATTGCTCCCATGTTCCCTTCATTGAGGACATCCTTATTAGAAGTCATTCCATTTATTTTTAATAATTCTGGAGTCCTTCTTTCATCAGAACTGCTGCAATTACAAATCTCAACCTCTCCATTCAAATGCCGATGGTTATTCTCCACATTACTGACTTCCTTAGCTGCACACGCCTCCAAATGACCCAATAATATAACATTAGAGGTGGGTCTTGCCAACGAATGGCAAATCGGCTCCAAGAGTTCTACCAGCTGTGCTACACATCCAATCAGAGCCTCCATTGCTCTGTCTTTGCTATTTCTGACTGAAATAGCCTCAGGCGAAAACATAAGCTTATCCATAGTCCAAAAACCTCAATAAAATCACCAAAAACAGACAAAGTGCTAGGAAACAGTCACCAATAAACCAGAAAAAGCACTCAGACAACACCACAGTACACCTTGGTAGTCATATCTGTCTCCCTGACATGTAATAGTCCTCTGTAGTTGTGTACCTGTAGGTGTTACAGCTTGGCTCATACTGTCCCATGCGGAAAGGTAGGTTGAGAGGTATGTACATGCTACAGAAGCTATAGGGCACATGTATACATAAAGGAAGGGCATACCTGTAGAGTATATGAGTACTGTTGTAAACAACATAGCCTATACTGGTATTAATGAACTGTATTTCTTTCTACCCCCACCCCTTATCTACATCATAATTTAATATTGTTATACATTGGTTATGGTTTACTATTAACATATGTTCTTCTCAAAATGTTTTGTTGGGCCTTGTGTTTTATTATTGTTATGTATTGCAATGGTTTCATACTAACATACCTTGTTGGATTACCTATGTTGTTGGTCTTATTCTGTAACTGTTACTAGCATGCTGTTACTATGCTGACTGTTATCTCAATTATTGTTGTGTTCCATATACTATGAAATGTTATTTTACTGGGTTATTTGCAATGTTCTGGCATGTTGTTATAACTAACTAAATGTTATGTTCACTACTAACCTATACACTTTGAAATACCTTAACACCATAGCTTGACTGGGTAGGCTGGTTCCTGGAGATCCACCTACCCTACCTCAGCCAGCCATAGCACTGGGTCCCAGCACATCTTGGACTCAAACCAGTGGTACCCCCTCTGCACCACCTACAGGTGGAACTGCCTCAGGGGATGGAGCCTGTCTCCCCCTGGGAGTGGGGGTGGAGGGTGGGGGTTCACCCAGGAACAGCTACCAGTGATGGTGTGCATGATAATGCATCATAGCTATGAGAATTGCCTGCACCGGATTGAGGGCAGACTCGCCAACCTGGAGGGTCAAGGCGGCCTTGGTGCCCAGCCTCCAGCACAGCCACCTTCAGGGCAGTGAAGAAGCAGTGTTGACTGCCCATGGGTGGGGAGCTCTTTCTCATTGCTGCCATCTGGGGGCGCATGACTTGCTGATTCCACAGCACTCTCCCCGTCCAAGGTGTTTATCCCCCTCATGTGCTGCACACCATCCCTGTATGCTGTCTTGTTTGTCTTGTCTGTCTGCAAATGCAACCTCTCCTACCCAACTTACCTCCCCACATGTACCTATATCCCTTCCCTAACATTCTACTCTCACCTTAATAAAAGGACACCTGTCCCACAAAAAAAAAATACTGCCCCATACATAGCTCTCCATTATGCACCTGCATCCACTGGACACATTCAGTTATTAAATTAATTAATCAACACAGTTATGTTGACCTCACCCCTCTCTCTGGGGTGTGAGGCTTCAAATGCCAAATTGTCTACAACCTTAACAGCTGTTGCTGTAGAAGAAAGGGAGAGCTACAGTCCTTTCCTACACCCTTCCTGCCCATCCCTACCTGCCTTTCAGTATGTTTTTCCCCCTGCTTGCCCCATTTCACCACTTTCTTATCACCCCTTTTTTCTTTCCTTTTTTTAAATTAACATTTAAGTGGAGCTAAGTGGCACAGCCCAAACCCATGCAAACCTGCTTAAAAGTGTCTTAATCACATTCTGTGTTTCTGACCCATCAGGCACATCTGCAAAAATGATCACCCTGTGCTAAGTCTCAAACCCAGATCTTTGGCAACTACAGCATGCTGCATTAGCCCAATAGGCCACTCAGCTCTATGGTAAAAAAGGTGTTTCCATGAACATATCCTGATTGCATATGACACATTCCAAGTACATATAATGGGGAATTTGGCAGTGTACTTGGGAGTGTGATGCAGACAGTACACCAGTACACAGCCAAATCAATATTAATGGATGTACGTGAGGCCTGGGATAGCAGGTATAGCTGTCAGCTGTACATACTGCTGCAGAATGTCCACAGTTGTGCCCCCTAGTTTTGGCATGGTTTCACAAAAACATATCTGTTTCCTACAGTACTGGCAAGTCATTAAAGATTGAGGTTAGAATATCTTGACAGACATTTGAGTGTCACACCTCACACCCATCATAACATACATGATGTTGCAATTCCTGCATCACAGACTGTATGTATAGACATACATCTTGCAAATACAACTCCTGCAACTGTCACTCACTAGCTCAGTCTGTTAAATGCCATGCATGTAGTATATTTTGCCACCCACAGTCCTGGGTTTGAATCCAGTCTGTTGCACTTCAATTACATTCTTTTTCAATACAGCAAATTATGACTGAGTCATGAAATTTTAACAAAAACAGGTTGCTGCTACTGAATTAACTGCTACACATGTTAGCAAGTCAAAGGACTGTAGGGATGGACACATTGCACATATGCATATAGCCTACCTATATGTTGCCTACTATTGTCTGATTGGCACTGTTACATAGATGTATCTTAAGCACATACCTTGACTGGACTGTTATGGGTACCCTCACCCTGGCTCTGCTGTGATGATAGAGTACTCTACCTGCTGCAGACCTACCATACCTCACAACTCCCTAGAACAAAGGATCCACATGGCAGTCACACATAAAGGGGTAGGGGAAAAGGTCATGCAACAGGAACATGTGTCATAGTCTGCCCCTACAAACATACAGAGCTGATAAACAAGCAGCTACTGCAGCAGCATGCATATTATCGGGTCTATATTAGAAGACCAACTGTTTAGGTGATCGAACACCTGAACATCGATCTTCTAATATCGGACCGTGCAATGCTGAACATCCCAGGGAAACACATCCCTCGGCCCCAACACAAAAAATATTACTTTACATCTAAATTAAGTGGGGGGCTTCTTCCCATACACACTGATGTGGGGGGCTGTGCCCCTCACACCCCCTAACTAAATATACCAACTCTGAGATCACGCAGAGTAGGGAAATAGCAAACTCCAGCGAACGGCCAAGGGAAATCTTTCCCCTGCGTTAAATCGGATGTTAGCCATTTTTTTGCTTTCAATATTAGAAGATCGATGTTTAAGTGTTCGATCACCTAAACATTCGGTCTTCACCCATATTCTCATGGGTATGAAGGCTGACACCCACATGTCTATTCCCCTTTACTGACCTCAACCCATAATGTTTAACACTGAACTGCCAGATAACCATAAAGTCATTTGACAATGACCAAACATAGCATGGAAAAGTGTGGACATACCTCAAAAATCTCAACAGTGGACAGTATTAGTACCTATCATGTGTGATGCTGTAGACTCCACATCTCACTAATGTCCATCCCACAGACTAAGAAAGGGGCTAAGGCCTACATGAAGATCTTAAATATTGCACTGTTGTGCCATGTCATTGGCTAATGAAAGTGCAACCCAGATGTCCTGGATGCAATTAGCAAGTCTGAGCCATGGATTGGTGCACAGACAATTGACTGTTAATGAGCATTACCTACAAAAGGCAAGCAAGTGCTTATGGGAAGCAGGTCTGTAACTTGGTATACCATAACAGACTGTGATTTATCAAGCATTGTTCTGTGGGAATTCTTCACAAAATATTATGTGACTCTACCAGGTATGTAATACAGATTCGCATATAATGGCATGCAGATGGGAGGATGCATTTATGGGGAATAGGGATTACAACAATAGCCCTCTACTACATCTTGGGAATGACATGTAGTTGATACTCTGCTGTCCAACAGCTACATGCATGCCTCTCAACTGTGCCTGCTGTAAGGTACAGCACAGCTGTGGCCCTCTCACTCCCTCCTACAATGGTCATCTCCTGAACAAATTCTACTGGATTATGTGATAGACATATTGACAGTAAGTAAGGGCAGACACAGCTATTATATTACATGATGTACTTTCATTCAGCACCTCTCAGTCTGTGAATGTCACATAGGCATAGGTCAGACACTGCAAAGGTGTCCATGACTGTCCCTGATGTGCTCTGGCTAGGTCACAGTTTATTCAATATTTTTATGTCATTGCTTGATAGCTATGGCTGACATAACTGGCAACCCCATACAGCAGGAAGTCAGGTCATAGCCAGTATTATGGGGGGACATAGAGAAACCTCAGCAACAGAGTACACATATTGGTCATACAAAGTAAGAGTATGACTAGAGTGACAGATATTACTGTAGCATAATTGTTTCTTGAGGGTTCTGGTGTGTGACAGCCAGATTCAACATATTCCAGGAACAACCATCAATTATTGGCCAACTGCCTGCCAGATGTCCACAGGTGTCTGCCAAAAGGACCACATATATTAGGTACATGTACACAATTGGCAGACATCTGTGTACTGGAGAGGTATGACACCTACAGGGAGGATAGTCTACAGCAGGTTTTCATTGCTGTCTGTCATTGTGGCACAGTGATGTTGCTGGACTGTCACCGCATACATGTAATAACACACACCTATATGTCTGACAGTGGACCTATGAAATAGTAGTGTGACTTTGCCCACAGGGAGCACAAAACAGTAGATGGCATTGATGGGTGTGGAGACATACAGCACACTCTATCACTTCACACAGGGACATAACTGGTATTGCTATTATGTTGGGGACAGCAACATACAAAGTTTGTTGACAGACTGGAGGGTATGACGTGGGAGGCAGCAGTGGATAGTGCAGGACACTTTGGATGTGCAGTGCCTGTGCATGGTGGATATAAATGTATCTGGTCCTGTGATGTGTTCCTTCCTCTTGTTGTCTTTCAGAAAGGATGTATGGAAGGAGGTAACCACCATTTTCAGAGGCTGAAAATAATGTCACCCTGGATGGCCTCAGATTGCATCTTTCACTCTGCTGAACAGGACTCACCACTATCATGGCCATTGTGCAGCACTGTGGGCTGACCTCATCATAGCAGTCAACAGTGTAGGGCTACAGGACAGAACCTGTGAGGAGGTCTGACACTGGGCAACAGATATGGTCAATGTTGCACGGCAAAGGGCTGCTGCTGTGGCCAGGGACCATGCTGCCACCATTGGAGGGCTTGCCGTGGAACAACAACTCTAGGCCACAGATGAGTTCCTGGCAAATCTGGGAACAATCATCAGCTCCTACGCATCCATCACCCTGTACATCTTGGAGGTGAGTGCCACAGCATCCACAGCAGAGGACCGTTCAGGTAAGCTTCCTATGATCATCAGTGTAATACTGTGCCAGCCACTGGTGCAGCCTCTGCATACCAGTACATGGGTGTCAGGTGTATCTGCATTGGGAGGGTGTTTTGGTTTTAATGCACAGTTGTGCACACATATTCAAAATGTCAACAATGTAGACAGTATCACATTTGCTACTGTACATGCTGATATATGCACATATTACCCTGTAACAATGCTACATTTAGTATTGCTGACAATACGTCTCCCTCACATTTCCATAGGTACATCAGGTGTGGCCAGAATCCAAGTTTCTGCACCTGGTAAGTGTGCTACATTTGTTGTTCAGATCATATATAGTCTACGAATGTTAACAGCTGACATTTTGCCCTAGGCACAACTGTTATGCTTAGCCAGAGTGCAATATGTGTATGTTAAATTTCAGAGGGCTTAACTGACATGCTTTGAATGGATAATCACAGTTGTTTATTTGCATGAGCAGTAACACATATGTACTTATTTTTGAGGAGGTCTATTCAGTATGCTATAAAGGAGGCAATCACTCACAGATGCCTGTTCACACACGATATGGCGATGATACATACCCAAGGCAGTGACCTTGGAACTGGAATAGTATGCTCAAGACAGGTGCAATCTTTTTTAGGTGTAGGTCTATCACATTCACTGACATACTGCTTATCACATAGGTGTATAGTACTGTCAGCATTAACCAGACATACCTGCAGTACATGTTATAAAGGGCCTGTCTTGTCTGTGTATGTTGTAGTATGCTTGTGTGTTGTGCATGGGATTGGAAATAACATGGTATGTGTAATGCAGTTGTGGCTCCTCACCTGTATGTGTATGTGTGTGGATTACCATACATAATAATGCAGGTAGTAATGTACTTATTTTGTCTTCCTCCTCACAGGTGACCATGGGGTTTGGAGTGTGTCCCCTCACAACCTGATGTCAGTGTCTCATCGAATTCTGATGATGATGGTGGCCATAATGAGGTCCAGGTGGGGTTGTTGGGGGCTGAATCTATCCCAAGGGTTGACAAGCCACTTCCTCCCCCATTATCTACACACGCAGTCAGTATGCCCACACATACCCAGTCCCCTGCAGCCACAGATATCAGACAATCAGGGTGTGGCGGCATTGAACAGGAGAGTGTGATGGTGGGTTGAGACATTGTCAGTCCTTGACTGAACACTGTCTGTGCTAAATCATGTGGTGGGAGTAGGGCATTGGACACATGGCCATAGGTCAGCAACAACATCCGCTGAGAGTCCACGTGGCCATGCACACTCAATCTCCCATAGTGGCAGTACCTCCAGCACTACAGAAGGGAGGGTGATGCCCACACTATGACATGGCAGGCCATGGGCATGTAGTACTGGGTAGGCCCGTGAGGGACACAGGCCCAGCAGACACCAGCCATCATCAGTGAGTAGTACCGCATCTGACCCCAGGCATGGTGGTGCCAGTGCCACTCCTGACAGAACCAGTTCCCATGTTCATGGCCGAAGATAGTGACCTGTCCAGTCTGCCATGTATGGTCTACAGCTGTCCAACATACTCACATGTAGGGCTAACACAGAACATGACTGTGTATGCGCACACACTCATACATCACTGTCATATGCAGGTCACATACAGACACACACGGCACCTCTCCATGGTCCAGCTGACCAGCACCCCTTCCTAACTCCCACACAAGATGTCAACTGATTAGCACAGCCTAGGCCTCTGTCACCCCCACACCCACACCCTGTGCATTTGATGATACCTGTGCCACGTCCCTGCTATCCATACCACTACTGCAGGAACATGCAAATATGTATCTGATGCACAGGGTGACTATAGTACATTACATGACATTTTGTAGTGTGGTTGTGTTATGCCATGACAGTTGCTGTATACTGGCATGTGTCATGAGCACACATCAATGTGTTTGTACCTTTGTTGCATGATGTTAGATTAGTAGTGTTGTTGAGACTGACACATGTCTCTCAGAACTTTGTATGTTTCTGTTGCAGGGGTCTGAGTGCCTAGTCTGTTGAGACTTGGTGACAATACAGCAGCTCATGATGGCATGGTAGCATAGCAGAAATATGACATCAGCAAGGTATGGCTGTATATGTGCATGGTTACCTAGGTGCATATCTGTAGAACAGTGTGTCAGGGGCAATGGGAGTGGAAACAGTAATCCTCCATGCATACCCTTGATACGTGTCACCTAGGTGTTCTGTACCTACAAATGTAGGCGGTGGCAGATATCATTTATGCTTAGGTAGATGTGGGCTATTTAGGGCCAGCAGCTACTCACAGGGCCTTAAAATGTATAACCATCGCACACACATAGACATTACTGACACACTGCTGCAACGGAATATATTTACACAAACACACACACTCAGAGAGTCGCCCTTCGTGTGATAAGAACCCCTACCTATGCAGTAGTTTATACTATAGTACTGCACACTTATCGCATGCACCATGGAACTTGTATGTTATAAAAGTGTCTGTCAGTGCTGTTAAGGTGGATGACATCAGCAGGCCCTGTAAAGGAGGCCAATGGGGGGGGGTGCTGACAGGGCTTTAAAATGTAAAAGCATTGCACACAGATAGGTGAGACAGACACACTGCTGCATGGGGGAGTATATTTACACACACACACACACACACACACACACACACACACACACACACACTCATTCACAAAGTTGCCCTTTTTGATATTAGAACCCCTATCTCTCTAGTAGTATACATTATAGTACAATGTGTTTACCACATGCTCCATGGAGCTTAAATGTTCTGACAGTGTATGCCAGTGCTATTAAGGTGGATGACATCAGGAAGCCTTGTAAAGGAGGTCAATGGAGGGTTGAAAGGGCCTGAGAATGTATAACAATTGCATACAGATATGCGAGAGAGACACACTGCTGCAAGTGGAGTATATTTTCACACACACACGCACTCACAGAGTTGCCCTTTTTGAGATTAGAAACCCTACCTATCTAGTAGCATATACTACAGGACTACATAATTATTACATGCACCACGGAGCTTACATGTTCTGAGAGTGTCTGCCAGTGCTGTTAAGGTAGATGACATCAACAGACCCTGTAAAGGAGGCTAATGGGGGGTTGTATGGGCCTGAAAATGTATAACCATTGCAAACAGAGAGATGAGACAGACACACTGTTGCAAGGGGTTATAGTTACACACACACACACACACACACACACACACACACACACACACACACACACACACACACACACAAAACAGTCAGTTGCCCTTTTTAAAATTAGAACCCCTACCTATCTAGTAGTACATACTATAGTACTACATACTTATTGCACAAGCCAAGGAGCTTATGTGTTCTGAAAGTGTCTGCCAGTGCTGTTAAGGTGGGTGACACCAGCAGCTGTTGACAGAGAGGCCACTGTTGTGGAGGACGTTAGTTACAGGACCTTGAAATGATTGACCATTACACAGACATAGGCCTGATACGCATGTCTGTATTGCTGTATGGGAAATATGTACATATGCACCCACACACCACATACACACACACACACACACACACACACACACACACACACACACATACAAACACACGGTAGCTGATGTGGGATTAGAACTCATACCTACCTACTATTACACACTACAGCTCAAATTACTAGTCACACATGCCACTGGTTACATTTCATGTACACGTGGCTGCATCACTACATTACTCTACAAATTTATGTGGCTATACATCTCTCTCTCTCTCTCTATATATATATATATATATATATATATATATATATATATATATATATGTTAGCTTTATATATCTATATATAGAAATATATAGATACATGCATAGTGATAGCTATGGGTAATCATGTCTGAGGGGGATAGGGAGAGACAGATACATGTACATACCTGCTTGTGTGCACAGATATATATTCACATGTCAGTTGTTTAGGCAGACATGGGCTGACATTAGCTAAGTGTAGGAGCATGCCCAGTGTGACCATCAGTACTTAGAAGGTGACTCCAGGCTTGATCTACCTGTACTCCAGTCTGGGATTTTGTATGCTACAGCAAATTGGCTGCTGCACCTGATTGAACAGTCCAGCACCTCACTGATATTATGTCCAAGGGATTCCCCGACTGTGCTGCACATAATATCTAAGTCATACCTAGGATGTGTACAGATTGTAATGGATTGTACAGGGCATTGCATCATATGTCTGGTACGTTTTACATAGAATTATGATTTTCTGGTGCATCAGTGGCAAATCTTTATAGATTGACATTAGGAACTGATGAGAGACAGTTGCTTTACTGACTCCATACACAGCAGGGAACCCATGCTACTGGACGACCTGTTATTCTCTGCACTTTCTACATTTGTACTGCAGGGCTCCACCAGATATATATCAAGGCAGTGGAACCGTGACTTGAGCAGCCCAAGCACTTTCTATCATATTTCTAGTTTGTGCATGTGCCTCATTATAGCATTCTTCTGTAGGTGTGTGTGCATTTCTGATGGGTGTCATCATCCACGGTTTCAGTGCATAGCCAGCATCCCCCAGTAGATGGCCATACGGGATGTCCCCCCTGGCAAACATCTGGTACAGCTGTGATGGGTGCCAGATATGGGAGTCGTGATAACTGCCAGGGCTGCCGGCACACACACACTCATGATAATGTCTTGGGCATTGCACATGACCTAGCAGTTGATGGAGTGATTCCCCTTGCAGTTGACAAAGATTCTACCCTCCTCACTGGGCGGTGCTTTAATGTGGACATGAGTGCAGTCTATGGCACCCAGTACCTCAGGGTAGTGTGCTACATGGTGGAAGAGATGCTTACTGCTGGCATTCTCCTCACTGGTGTGGGGTAAATAAATGTGCTCACTGGTATGTGTTTGCATGACAGCCAAGAAATGGTGGAGTATCCTGGATGCAGATGCCAGAGACTCTGATCATGTCCCTAGCTGGTCTTTGAAAAGTACCTATAGCTTGTATTCTAAGGGCTACACATACCTTTTTTTCCACTGGGATGGGTTCCCCTCTGTTGGCTCTGGATCTGAGTTGAGGGCAGCAAAGTTCAATGAGTTCTTGTAGTATGTCCCTGTCCACCCTGTAGCACTCTTCAATTTCCAGCTCACATAGCTCCTGGAAGGTTACCCTAGGCCTGAACACTTTTCTCCTTCTCAGTCTAGGCCTATTATCAGCAGCAGCATTAGGAATGCCCTCAGCCTATAGCACATACAGATGTAGCTGAGCAGCAGCAGCCCCTAGCATTATATCAGTTAAAATTCCCAAGTCTGTACTCCAGTGGTGCAGAGTAGGGAGAAAAATCAGATTGTAGGGTGTATGCATACTTTATAGTGGTGTGCTGCAGATGCAGCCTGTGTGATTGGCTAACTATGATGCCTTCCACCTGCCAGGTATATCAACGAGGGGGTTAAATGGCCCAGTGTCAGTGGGACAGGGCTTATCAGTAATTTAGATATGACTGACTTTCCCAGACTATTTCCTTTTTTTAAAATAATTCCTTCTCTGCTAAACACTGCAGCTCAGCATACAAACTCGTGGTGCTGGTATAAACACTGCTCAGCAGTTTGGACACACCTCCATGCATGAGCACACTCAGCATAGGTTAAACCCGCTAAAGCATGTGCCCTGCAGCTAAACAAAGCTTAGCAGCATTGGACACACTTCTTACTTAGCTGAGTGGTGCACCACGCAAACTATCTGCTTGCTGGATTACAAAACAACTTCATTTGCATACAATTCACCTGCTTATGAGGTGATTTGCATGGCATGGACATTTCCATGTCTGCAAGCTTGTGCATGCCCCTATGATATTTTTAGTGGATCAGATGGAGCTTTACTTCCATGTTAGCTCTGTGCCACTATGCCTGTGCTGAAAACTCATCCATGTAGGCTTTATTGAATTCCCCCCAATGTTGCTGCCCAATACCAATATATGCCTACTTATTTTATGTCACTTCAGTTTTAGGTATTTTTTCAATGTATACATGACTATAGTGGTCCTTCCATTTGTTTGTTGAAGCTGAAGACTTGCATGGAAGATAGGACTTGTATATTATGATATTACTTAAATTTGTGAGGCTTCCTTTGGAAACCATTCCCTGTAGATGGCAATACTTCCACTGTAATGCTTGTTGGAAACTTTTGTGAACACTGTTGCATATATTTCAGCCCTTGCATCCTGTCCATAGATATGTTTCATTCTTAGAGTAGAAAGCTGTTTGCAGTCCACAATTGCCCATGACAGTATGCTACATATACAGTGACAGATTTACCATTAAATCTTTTCAGCAGTCACATTTTCTGATCAACTGTACCACTTTTGATGGAACAGTGAATGTGGATTTTCACTGAAAGTCATCAGCTGTGGCCAAAAGCCATGAAACTACATGTGTGAGGTCAAGGGTTAGTGAATTAGTGAGATGATCAGGACCGAATCATGGTAAATGTCAGTGTTCTCTTTCCAAGGCCTGGATTCTGGTAGTTAATTTTCTTTCTTTCTTTTTTTTTTCTTTTTTTGTTTCTTTCTTTTTTTGAATCCTAGTCCTGTCCAATCAGATACTATGACTAACAATGAGTACAGAGTTTGATTGTAGATGACATGATTAGCCATGCAGTTTGCTGTTGTACTTTGTGCTCTGCTGGAATAGTAGGTATTTGGGGAAGCAAGCTAAAGCAGACAAGTGTGGCTACTGTTTGTGTGAGATAAATATATTAATGTTACCATTTTTTATCCTGGCAAGGTCAAACCAGATACTATTTCTGGCAATGGGTACTGGAACTGTCAGTAAATGAAATGATTGCCTTGCGGTTTGCTGTTTTAATTCAAGATTTGCAGAACTAATATGTGTTTGTGTAAATCAAGTTGGAATACAAGCTATGACTAATGTGCATGGGGAAAAATATATATTAATGTAACTATTATTTAAACCAGATACTGTTGCTAACAATGGGTAGTGGGGCTATCTATAGATGAAATGATTGGTGTTGCAGTTTGCTGCTGTGGCTAGCAATTGGTATTGGAGGCTGTTTGTAGATAAAATGATAAAATGATTGTGCAGTTCCCTGTTGTAATTTGGGCAAAACACGCTGGAACAGACAAGTCCATTGGTTCTTATTTTCATAGGTGTATACTAGGCTAACAAAGACTAGTGCCCTTATAAGCCTAGCTGTGCAAACCAAATTTGATTTATATAGGGGATGATTTACTGACGGGTTCCGGCATGTAGCTCACAAGACATTTCCCTGCGAGCTACATTGCTGAAACCAATTGGCTGCAGCAGCAATTTGTCATAGAGCAATACAGCTGAATAGCATAGCTGCTGCAGCTGTACACTATGCACAATAATTCTACAACGGGTGGCGATCCTTACAGACAGCTGCCTGGCCATATTTTAGGACGGTCGATTAGATGTAACATTCTATTGTCATGTAAGGAATGCATTTATTGTATTATTTATTTATTTTATTGTCAGACGTCTGACAATAAAATAAATAAATAATACAATAAATGCATTCCTTACATGACAATACGGAACTTGGTACACATCTAGTACGGCCGACCCTGCTAGAATACAGCCGAGCAGCTGTCTGTAAGGATCGCCACCAGTTGTAGAATTACTGTGCATAGTGTACAGCTGCAGTGGTTATGCTATTCAGCTATATTGCTCTACGACAAATTGCTGCTGCAGTTAATTGGTTTTGGCAATGTAGCTCACAGGGAAATGTCTTACGAGCTACATGCCAGAACCCTTTACTGACTACCTCTGTCCAAAAGAGTCATAGGCACCAGACCAGGAGTAAATCTCCAATTACCCATCCATTGGTCCAAGTTGTACGTAAATAGGTATAGGGAGGAACTCTGCTTTACATGGATAGGGAACCTGTTCCAGAGAATAAGAATTCTCTGAGGAAGATATTTGTCTACCCAACATGTTCTATTTATGTTACAAGCAAAATTTAGTGTTTTTAATCTAGTAGTTCTGATGCTTTTTGTTTTGCAGATATGCAAAAGGTTCATCAAAACAGGGTCAAGGGATGTCTTATATGCTAGACAAAGATCACTCCTCAGAATTCTGCAAAAGATCAAGTATGGAGACAGGGCTTTGATGCAATCGGCGTAGGACATTATGTTTACTTCTTGTATTCTTTTTGTAAGAAACCTTATTGGACATTCCATTTGCTGTGTGTACTTGGTCAGGTACATACCAAAGGGACATTATACTCTATGATGGGTCTGATGAAGACTATGTATAGTAGTATGATGACCTGCCTGGACCTAGATAATGTGCCCTTGCTTATTATTTGAGCAACATAGAAGGATGTTCTTACTACCCTGGACACATGCTGTTTGAAGACTAGGTTACTATCTACATGAATTCCAAGATCCATGACTAGTAAATCAACTTTTTGGGATGTTTTATTGATGATGTAGATACCTGGAGTGGCCAGCTTCCCAAAATGTACTATAATGCATTTCTTGCTATTGAGTTTTAAGCCATAGCTTTGGCACCAACTGTCTGTTTGCATTAGACCTTCTTGAAATGTGTTTTTGCCTTTGGGGATTAAATGGCTGCTCCAAGTTTGCAATCATCTGTGAACTTGGTTAACCAGAGGTCTTTAACACTGGCTATGACATCTGAGAAGTAGATGCCAAAGAGGAGTGAGCCTAACACAGAGCTCTAGATGGCTCTGCTGGTAAATGGCCTATTTACGGAGGTTGCCTCACCAATTCTAACCTTCTGGGTCCTATCAGTGAGCCAGCTAGCATGTTATCCATGAGTTTATACCTAGTTCTGTAAGTTTGTGGACAATGCCTGAATGAAGTATTATATCAAATGCTTTAGCCAGATCTATGTAGGCAATATGTGCCATTTTCCCCTTATGCATTTCCTTAGTGACCTTTTCAAAGAAGTCCATCAGATTCATTAAGCATGACCTTCCTTTGACAAAACCAAACTTGGATGGATCCAGTGTCTGGAGGTCTCCTATGTATTTGTTGATAATTTCTACTGTAAATCTTTCCAGGGTTTTGCAAATAAGAATAGCCAGACTAATGGGTCTGTAGTTTCCGGGATCTGTTGAAGGTCCTCCCTTATAAAGGGGGATGACTATTGCAGTCCTCCATTCACATTGCATAAAGCCTGTTTTAAGACTATAGTCAAAACAATGACACCAGGGGTCCTGATAAGTCATACTTTAGACAGTTCAGGAGGGATAATGGGATGTTATTGGGGCCCATTGAGGCCATGTTCTTGGATTTAGCGAGTACAGCCAGTACATGCTCCCTAATTATAGTTGGAGGGGTTATGTTTGAGGGTATTTTTTGTTGGATGGTTGCAGGTGGGGGGTAAGGTTGGAACTGAATGTGTCTGCCAACAGGTTTGCTATATTGCCAGGCTCAGTGAAAAAAGCACCATTAACCACCAGTTCAGCAGATTGGTGTGTGCTGCTCTTGAGTTTTCTGACATAGCTGAAGAAGGCCTTATAGTTATCTTTCTCCTATGAATCTATTTTAACCTCAGAGCTGGCTTTGCTTGACTTAATTAACCCTCTTAGTGCCCTATTTAGTTTGAGGAGAGAAGTTTTTGTCTTTATGGCAGTTACCAGAGTTTCTGAGAGGAATTCAGACTAGGCTGCTCTGTTGTCAGGGTTTGAAGGGGCATTGAATTTTGATAAACCATCATTAATTAAAGGTAATTTGCCTTGGAATAATTCCTGTTACTAGTTTTAATGGGATTATGGAGTTGATTTTGATTTCAAAGGAGACAGCTTTATGGTTGGACTTTACCAGTGAGGATGAGATATTGGCAGGGGCAGCATTCTGCCATATTTTTGAGCATGAGGTGCAGTATGTTGGAGCCTCTAGTGAGAATATACACTATTTGGTTGAGGGTGTTTATATTTATGAAGTCCAGACATCCCTGTGCCTATAGATTTGAGGCCAAATGTGTGTATGGAGGTATACCTCTCAACCTCACAGCACAAGAAATCTGAACAAAGCATAAACTAATGAGGGACAAAGCCCCAAAAATAAGGAGATACTTTAGCTATTGCTCATATAAACTTAGAAAGTTGCTAGAATAACAAGTGTTGTGTTAGCATGCATTTTCTGAATGATATAATTATATCATCCTTAGTGATTCACTAGAAAACCACACATTTTATGAGGAACAGAATAAAAGTATGTAGCAAAATCTGGACTTTCTGCAAAAATTTATACAGTTGAGAGGTATGTATGAAGGCTGTCTGTGAATGAAATCCTTGACCCTATTTTTTTGCTGTTGTAATTATTACAATTTTGCATAACTAATATGTATTTGGGTGAAGCAAGCTGGATTACAAGCTGTCACTACTATTTCTGTGAAACAAAAATGGATTAAAGAACTCCATCTTAAAATTTAAAAATATTTTTTTCACCCTGTCTTTGTTTTCCAAGCAATTTTAACAGCTCAAAATCACTTTGATTGCTTCTTACAGAATTTTAGTATGTCTTTTGCAAAATAGCTGCCAATGGGCTTGACATATCAATGTGATCTTGTTTTCCTTCAGGCCTGTCTCTTTCCCATAATCCATTTTATGTCTGCTTTATATGAATCATGCAAGACATAAGAAAGTAGTGGTGTATTCCCATATAATAGGATTAGTGTCAGTCACTTTCATCTTATATACCTTCTGTAACAGGACTGCTTCATTTATTTCGTAAATGGTTCTTGTGTGTGTGTGTGTGTGTGTGTGTGTGTGTGTTTCAGGGCTTGTTTTGCAGTGTACTAAGGAGTTATACATCTGCAACTAAAAAAGTAGCTAAATTGCAGGCCTTTGTTCAAAGCATCTTTTTGTAGTCCAAGATGAATTGATCATCCCCTCTCCCCACACTTTTCTCTCATATGTCAAAACTGTCACTGTTCTGAGAGATCCTTGCAGATTCATGTATAAGTAATAGCTCTAGAAAGGAAAGGATTTGAAAGTAATTCTGTTCCCCAGTGCCTGCAGTGGAAAGAGTTTTATTTTTATTTATGTAATTATTTTTTTATTTATTCATCTAGATAGATAAAGGACTTCAGATTTCCATTTCCTAATGTTTTAATGAAAGGTCACATAGCACATGTATGCTTAAGTAAATTCAGCTGTATACCATGGTTGCTGTCAATTGCTATACTTCCTTCGTTGACTAGAAAATGCTCATGCACTCAACTTGTGTAAGGACTGTCTCAAAGTCAGTGGAAAATGCCTCTTCCCAAGGATCTGTGCACTAGATATGCTTTCTGTTCTGGAAAGATGTCACACAAAACTGCAAAAGCATAAAATACCCTTCCTATAAATAGGATCAGTGCACCTAGCTGATATGGTTGCTACCTGTTTCACTTCCTGCAGAGAAGTCCTGATTTGAGCAGTTTTGTCCTATTTTGGTGGGAGGGCATGAAAACAGTAAATGTGTTGATATTTTACAAGAATTGCAAGAAAAAAGTCATCTTAAAATGTAAAGTAGGATAAACAACAAACATTTAAAGTTTAAAGCTTAGCATTTCAATACTGTGATGCTGTATATGAAAATTTGTCAAAAGAGGTGACAACTGCCTTTGAACCATTGACTGATCTAATTGCTCTGTGCTGCTATGAAAGGCATGTCTACATTGGAAGCAGCTGTGAGTCAGTGTAAGTTTTCTTTGTCTTTTCAATAAAGACAGTGGGAAATAGCTTCACACTTCTCTTGTCTCTTTTATACCAGCTGCAGAGCTCATGACATCAGCAATGACTAATTACTCATATAAAATTGTCACCAGTACCTGATTACAGATTTCTCTGTGTCTGTGGTATGCCATGCGGGCATAGACAAATTCCTCATCAAATTATGTGAAAAGTTAAACTAAAAAAGTGAGTGGTCTTTCATTTCATTTGATTCCAAGACAAGGAAAAAGTACAAGCAGGTTTCTGGTACCTACACAATACCAAAATCATATTGTAGGGTAAAAAGCAACCTAAAAGCTGAGTTAAACTATAGGAGAAGGGGGAGCTTTCCTTTAATATAATTATTTGATTTTGTCCTGGCAAGACAAAACCAGATATTGTGGGTTGGGAGCTATGGCAGCTATTTGTTTATGAAATGATTGTCCCTGCTGTTTGTTGTTGTAATTCTGGCTTTGCAAGACTGATATGACTTGATGCCTTACATGAAATAAACTGGAATACAAGCCATGACTACTCTTTGGATGTGATAAAAATACATTAATGTGACCAATATTTTCATCCGAGTGAGTCATCTGAGGTATAAATACTTAACAAAATGACTCTGACTGCTTGGTAGGTGAGGCTGTGAATGAAAATGATTTGTTGCTTGCTTAGTTTATACTGTCGTTAATTTATCTCTTTTTAGGTCTAATGTGTATAGTTGTGGAAGCAAACTGGATTTTCTTTTTTAACTGTGGTTATTTTTTTAGTGAAACGATATATTTAGATCTCACATGTTTTTCTTATTTTGCAAACTGTCACTAGTTTTGCCTCATATATATTCTGCTCCTTGTAAAAAATTGTGGTTTACTGGAAATCAGTCAGATTGCAGTCACTATATATCGACAGGCATTTGAGTTTCATACTTCATATACTTCAGCACAGTATCTCAGAAAGTAGTGCTGTCATATAACTGTGACTGGTTCTGCAGTCATGTCACTCTGCCTGGTTCTGCATTCATGTGACTCTGCCTGGTTCTGCATTCATATCACTCTGCCTGGTTCTGCTGTCATGTCACTGTGCCTGGTTCTGCATTCCTGTCACTAGGGTTACCACCTGTCCCACTTTGTGAGAGACAGTCCCTCTTTGGGCAGTTGTGTCCTGCAAATAAATTGTAAAAATGGCAAATGTCCTGAGATTTTAGGGCAAAATTATTTCCTATATTTTATGTAATAGTTGCATAAAACAGTTATTCTGTGCCTGAAACACCTAAATGTTTTAAGAAACAGAGTAAGCAACTAAAATGCTACAAGAATAAGTTTTTATTTAGGCAAAAAAGTGAAGTTCAGTCTTTTGTACTGGTCGTGGGTATGTTTCGGCCTGCAAAATCTGACATTTGTACTAAAAATGTCCCACTTTGGGCATTTGTAAAGGTGGCAACCCTATGTCACTTTCTCTGGTTCAACAGTCATGTCACTCTGCCTGGTTCTGCTGTCATGTCACTGCCTGATTCTTTGACTGCTAGGCTGTGGATCCATCCATGTTGAGTCTGCATGTCTTTCTGCTCTCTCTGTGGTTTTATCCAGGTGCTTGAACATACCATAGGTTTATTGGTATCCTCCAATTTTCCTGTTCTTAAGCATACAGTATGAATGGCTCATATGTGTGTGTGTGTGTGTGTGTGTGTGTGTGTGTGTGTGTGTGTGTGTGTGTGTGTGTGTGTGTGTGTGTGAGTATGCATGTGCACATATATGTTATGATAGTACTGACTTGTCAGGAACAGTATCAGTGAGTGTGTGTGTGTGTGTGTGTGTGTGTGTGTGTGTGTGTGTGTGTGTGTGTGTGTGTGTGTGTGTGTGTGTGTGTGTGTGTGTGTGTGTGAATATGAAAAGCAACCAGTTTTATCTGTGGACACATGTCTAACCCCTTTGGATGGCAGTTAAAATAGATAGCAAATAATTATATTTTGAAACATGAGATAGAAAACACATCAAAGAATATCTAGACCCTTAGAGCTTTCAGGCAATTGATGACCTCAACACCCGCAGCTATATAGGGGGATTTTTGATACAAGCTTAGTGGGGAGAGGGGCTTATCTCCAAGCCCTTGGTCTGAAATAGTCTAAATATGTCTCTTCTTAAAGGTTTGCTGAGAAAATGTTATGGCTTATGGGAGGGCTTAGGAGAGTGTGGTTATTTTAACTTAATTTTCCTTGCAGTCAAATCTCAGAGGTTTGCGCCGAAGTTTATTATAGCTTATCTAGAGAAAGTATACTGTATAGGTGCAACAGGCTGTAATACAAAAGTGAAAATTAGACGTGTACAGGTAGTGATCATTTGGTAGTATGGGTAATGAGGCATGTTATGTATATATACACATGACAGCATCAAGCTGAAATTTGTTTCTGTGGGATTTTGCTTGTTCTTTTTTATCCCAGAATGACATCAAAGGGATACAAATGAGGTGTCTGTCTTTTGGGGAAGGGGCAATAAGACACGTTGCCATATACCCCCCACATTGGATGGTGTGGGTGGCATAGCCCCCCACCTATTTTAAATGTTGTAAACACTAGACATGGATACTTACAAGTCGAATGAATAACTCTTTCCAGAAGATAATATATACCCAAACTATGTGGGGAGATTTGCACCCCTCACCCCCCCCCCTTACTATAGATATATATACTAACTCCAGGATTGCACTACAGTGGGGAACAGGGCATAAACCTTTTTAAATGAAATGAGTTTCAGTCAAATGTGTTTTCAGTGAAGTGAGCTTTCAGTGAATTGTGCTCAGGCAATTCATTATCAGTGAAATCAGGCTTTGACGAAATGAGTTTCACTGAAATGTGTTTTCTATCAAACAAAGTAGACCCATATATATATATATATATATATATATATATATATATATATATATGTGTGTGTGTGTGTGTGTGTGTGTGTGTGTGTATATATATATATATATATATATATATATATATATATATATATATATATATATATATATGGGTCTACTACCGTAGATCAACATTACACTATTTTGAAATACGATAGTAGTGTCCCTCTAACATGAAAGTGCACTTCACGAAAGTGAACTTTTGCAAAAGTCACCAAGTCGAACGGGACATTTTCTGCACAGTGGTGCGGTAGTGATGGATCTTAGGGTTACGGCTTGGGTTATGGATAGTGGATAGCTAGGGTGGCTATCCACTATCCTTAACCCAAGCCCTAACCCTAAGATTCATGACTACCGCACCACAGTACAGGAAATAGGTCCATAACTACTGCTCAGTGGAGGAAATACAATTTCCTGCACTGTGGTGCGGTAGTCACGGACCTTAGGGTTAGGGCTTGGGTTAAGGATAGTGGATAGCCCTACTAGCTATCCACTATCCATAACCCAAGCCCTAACCCTTTGTCCATTCTAGTGACTTTCGCAAAAGTGCACTTTCGTTGAAGTGCACTTTCGCGTTAGTGGGACACTACTATCGTATTTCGAAATAGTGTAATTTCGATCTACGGTAGTAGACCCATATATATATATATATATATATATATATATGTATATATAAATATATATATATATATATATATATATATATATATATATATGTATACATAAATATATCAGCAAAAATGTAAAATATATGAATGTGGAAATTTGTTCTTTCACTATAATCCTAATCTAATACCAGAGGGGTGCATGGAATGTGACAACATCTTTTGGAGGGGATGATGGGGTGGGGTTAGGGAGGGAGGCATTATTTCCAGAAATGGTTTATGTATCCTTGTAAACATGTCTCTTTTCCGTTTATTGGGAAAACAATTTTTTTGTCTGCTTTGCACATTAAGCCTTGGATGCACCTTACTTCTTCCTTGAAAGAAAATAAAACTGAACTTAATTTCTTATTCAAGATTTTTATCAGGACATGATTGTTTCAAAAGGTTAATAAACATATCTTAAATTCACTGTAGCATATCTAGAGCTCCAAGATTTCTGAGGACCTGGTGGCCCCAATCCCATAGCTTAATTCAGTTCTTTCAGTCCAGTCTTCACCAATTGTAATGTATTGAAAGGATAGATGAAAAGCTAGGTGAAAGACGTGTGTGTGTGTGTGTGGGTGTCTGTGTGTGTGTGTGTGTGTGTGTGTGTGTGTGTGTGTGTGTGTGTGTGTGTGTGTGTGTGTGTGCATGTGTATATATATATATATATATATATATATATATATATATATATATTCACTTTATAATCTCAAAATACTGAAATATCGAATTTCAGTATCTTGAGACTATAAAGCCAAAAAATCAAAAGCCCGAAACTTTAAAACCGCAAACTTTCAAACCATGAATTTAACACAAAAAAACACTACACCACACAACCACAAATACACCTACCTACTGACACTACAAAAAAACAAACCAACACACACAAACACAACAAGCCTAACACACACACAAACAATTTTGCTAAAAGCAGGGGGGCAAGCCCCCCTGCCCCCCCCATATGGCAGGCTGCACCCCCTACACCCCCCTACTTATATATACTAACTCTGAGGTCGCACTAAACACACAAACACATAAAACTCACCAATACACACACTCACACACTAAAATCCCTACACAATACCCCTACAAAAACACCACTTACCTCAAACCCCAGCTAAATCCACAAACTACTGCACTGCACATCACGTACTCGCATACATAATGGCGAATGTGACATTTCTGCATTTACTATTATGCAGTTTCCCGTAACTGCACTTTCAACTTTATAGTCTCGAAATACTGAAATTCAACATTTCAGTATTTCGAGATTGTAAAGTGTAACTATATATATATATATATATATATATATATATATATATATATATATATATAAAACACAAAGGGTAAAAAAGTCACACAGACAAACCGTTCAGTAAAAATTGCAAGAAAAATCTAGCCAAGTTAAAGTTTTCCTGTAATGTAGGCCTGTGGAATATATACAAATTACACTTTTAAGATATCAAGTGTTTCAGCTACATTGTTCTGGAATCGTTATTGATTTATTCAGGTTAATAAAACCAAACCACATAAACTGTGGACATTCATGTCTTAGCCTTTTTATTAACCTCATGAGCACAGCATAACTGAATAGTTCTGATACAATTCAAAGGAAATAAGAGTATTTAAATCCAGATGATGCCCAGAAAGATTAAGTTGCCTGCAAAATATCTTACCTAAGATCCAAGCCAAAAGGTAAAAAATTCACAGAGACAACTCATTCAGTAAAAACTACTGGAAAACCCAGCCATGCTTGAAACCCAGCCATGCTCGAGGTTTCACTGTGTGATAACTTAAACCACCTGTAATGGAGGCCCATGATATATATGTAAATTGCCCCTTAAAGACAAATGTCAGTGTCTCATTGCACTCTGATGATGATGGTGGCCATAGTGAGGCACAGGTGGGGTTGTTGGGGGCTGAATCTATCCCATGGGTTGACATCCCCCTCCCATTGTCCCTAAACTCAGTCAGTGTGCCCACACATACCCAGTTGCGTTTATATTATCTCGTTGAAATTTTTCTGCATCGAAGCAATAAATGTCGAACACAATTGATCAATGCAGTAAAATATCGAACAAGGGTAAAAAAATAAAAAACAACAACAAAAAAAAAAAACTAAAGGGCATAGGCAGGGGGGCAAGCCCCCCTGCAACCCCACACCCCTGCTACTTAAATATACCAACTCTGAGACCGCACTACATTGAGGTAAACAGAAATCTCCCCATACGGAGATTTCAATTTACCTGGCCGATATTCTTAGCTTTCGATATTGTCGTGACAACAATATCAGATTTGATATTATCAGCTTGCAACAATATAATATAGACCCTACCCAGTCACCTGAAGCCACAGATATAGGACAGTCAGAGTGTGGTGACAATGAACAGAACAGTGTGCCAACTATGGCATCAATGAGAGTCGACACTGACCATATCCAGTGAGCTTGGGAGGTCCCACACAGGCATATTGACAGGGGTGTTCAGAAGAGGACTGCTGCCCATCCACCACCTGTCACAGGTGTTATATCATGGGTCACTCACAGCATGTTTCAGTCCATCATGGAGGGACACACACATTCTGAACGCAACACCAGATGAATGCTCAGGATTATGGATTCAGCACAGTCTGCCATCTGTGACTGCCTCCACCACATTGGTGATGCCATAGATCATTTCACTGATGTAGTGGTCAGAGAGTGGGCTGAGACCAGGTCAGTGTTTCACCACATGTTGTCTGTTCTGGGACATCTGGTTGGAGTAGGGCATCAAGCACATCAACGTAGGTCAGTACTACCATCTGCTGAGAGTCCATGTCACCATGCACACTCACACTCCCTTACTGACAGTACTTCCAGCACCACAGAAGAGTGTGTGCAGTCCACACCACAATGTGTCAGGCCATGGGCATGTGGTCCTGGGAGTTCCTGTGGGAGACATGGTCGCAGCAGACAGTAGTCACCATCAGCTACTAGCACTACATTTGACCCTGGGCATGGTGGTGCCAGTGCCACTCCTAGGAGAGCCAGTTCCCATATTTGTGGCTAGAGATGGTGAACTCTCCACTCTGCCATGTACAGTCCACAGTTGTCCAACATACACACATGTAGGGCTAGCACTGGACTTGACTGTGTACATTCATGCTCACAAACATCACTGTCACATGCAGGTCACCAGCAGACACACACAGCACCTCTCCATGACCCACCTAACCAGCACCCCTTCCTGACTCACACACATGCTGTTAACTGTTTGTCATGGCGTAGGCCTCTGGTACCCCCACATTACACCCTGTGCATGTGATTATACCTGTGCCACATCCCTCCCATCCATGCCATCAATGCAGAGACATGCAAATATGTGTCTGATGCACAGGGTGACTATATTACTTTACATGTAGGTTTTGTAGTGCGGTAGTGTTGTGCCATGCGAGCTGTTGTGGGCATGACAGGTGCTGTACAATGGTATGTGTCATGTGTACACATTAAAGTTTGTGTATCTTTGTTGCATGATGTTAGACTTCCGGTAGTGTTGCAGACTGACAGGTGTCTCACATAACTGTGTATGTTTCTGTTCCAGGGGTCTGAGTGGCTGAGCAATGGAGACTTTGTAGCAATACAGCGGCACAAGATGGCATAGCAGCACAGCAGATATATGACATCAGCAAGGTATGGCTGTATACATGCATGATTACCTGGGTGCATATGTGTAGAAGAGTGTGTCAGGGACAATGGGGGCAGTCAGGGAGATCATGCATGCATACCCTGTGACAGGAACTGCTACACTTGATATATGTCACCTGGGTGTTCTGCATATACAACTGTAGGGGTGATGGATAACATTTATGCCTAGGTAAATGGAAGCTATTTAGGGCAAGCAGCTAGTTACAGGACAGTAAAATGCATGACCATTGCACACCCATATGGTTACTGCTGTATGTGAATATATTTGCACACAGAGTGTCCTGTTTGAGGATTTGAACCCCTACCCATCTATTAGTATACACAATAGCATTAAGTACATATAGCATGTACCACAGAGCTTATCTGTTGTTAGATTGTTAGTCAGTGTGTTAAGGTGAATGACATCAGCAGGCTTTGTAGAGGAGGCCAATATGGAGGTTGACAGGTAGTCACAGAGCCTTAAAATGTATAACCATTGCACAGAGATAGGTGATACAGGAATGTTTACACTGCTGCAAGGGGATATATTTATACACACACATGGAGTTGTTTGTTGTGAGTGTAGAACCCCTACCTATCCAGTAGCATACACCATAATGCTATGAAGCTTATCTGCTATTAGATTGTCAGCAAGTGCTGTTAAGTTGGATGACATTGGCAGGCCTTGTAAAGGAGGCCAATGGGGAGGTTGACAGGTAGTTACAGGGCATTAAAATGTATAACCATTGCATAGAGATACAGAGTTCACTGTTGTGAGATTAGAACCCCTACGTATCTAGTAGTTTACACTATAGGACTATATACATATCACATGCGCCACAGAGCTTGTCTATTGCTAGATTGTCAGCCAGTGCTGCTAAGGTTGATAACAACAGCAGGTGCTGATAGAGAGGCCAATGTTCAGGACACTAGTCACAGGGCCATAAAATGATTAACTATTGCACAGATGGACATGTCTGTACTGCTGTAAGGGAAATATCTACACACACAAATACACACAATGTGGCTGATATGAGACTAGAACCCCTACCTACCTATTATTACACATTATAGCTTGCAGGAATTATTGCATGCACCACTGGTTATATCTGTTGCACATGTGGCTGCACCCAAAGTACTTGTGAACCACACAAAGTGCCCTTGTATTACACAGCATGTGTAGCATGCAGAGTGGACCTGCTTTATGATGCTAGTGTACCTCGTGTCCTAGCAGTGGGGTGCCTGTTAATACCCCTGCTATGTGTATACAGATACCAATTTCACCATGTCTGGCTGACTGCAGTTTGCTAGGTGGACAATTGACCAGTAACAGTATGGCCTGTCCAAGTCCTGCATTGAAGACATTGCACACTACAACACCTGCTCACCATTGTCTGTCTACAGGGTGACATTCCACAGGCACAGGGTTCTGTGGTTGGGCAGATTCTGCCATGATGCGGCCTTGGTCTGTTACCATCAGACAATAGAGATTTCAAGTCCATGGTGGTATGTCCGATATTGTTTTCTCGTATTCCTTAGGAGAACAGACATGAGCTAAAGTTACCTAAGTGTTGGAGCATGCCCTGTGAGACTATCAGTACTTACAGTGTGACTCCAGGCCAGACCTACCTGTACTCCAGTCTGGGAATTTGTGTGCTGCAGCCAATTGGCTGCTGCACCTGCTTCAGCAATCCAGCACTTCCATGATATTTTGTCCAAGGCATTCCCTGTCTGTGTGCTGACCATAATATATGTCTCATGCCTATCAGCTGTACAGACTGTAATAGAACGTACACAGTTTTGTATCATATGTATGTTACATTGTACATAACATTGTGATTTTCTGGTAGATTATTGGCAAAGCATTATAGATTGACATTAGGAAATCCTGATGGACATTTGAGTTACTCACTCCATACATGTCAGAGAAACCATGCTAATGCATGGCCTGTTATTCTCTGAATTTTATACATTTGTCTGGCCAGTAGTTAATCCTTCTCCATATATTTGGGCCTTTGTCCCACTACTGCTCATGGATTTGTCCAGATTTCCTGCTCTAAGTAGTTGTAGGTATGATGTGACTGAGGTACATGATGTAAGACCACACACAGGGTGACAGTCTACATACCTCTCACTCTACATGTTAATGCATGATGTCCAGCATTCCACCCCCGTATGCCTGCTCTGTTCCTCATACAGTTGTGCTTTTCTGGTAATATACTACTAAATGAAATCCATTGAATTGTTGTAAGTACTGACACAGTTACGTGATGGCCTTTACATCCTGCTGCTAATCTGACCTGTTGCAACCTGCTGTTATACTAGCCACCTACTCGGTAACCCACAGCATGTATAATGTCTGTATGTTTGGCCCTCTGTCCTCCATTGTCTCTGGCTTTGTCCAGCTTTCTTGCCATAACAGATTGTGGCATATTGACAGTCTGTGGAACTCCTACCATACGAGTACCTCACATGCAAAAGCTGTAGGTGCAGCCAGCTTCGAACGACCAACACCATCAACCATACTAATGTAATTAGCCCAGTGAGCCACACCAGCCACCATAAAGTGGTGTTTAAGTCCTCACACTATCAACAGCAGACATATATACACTGTGATCCCTGCTATGACCACTGTGTTTTTTGGAAAATAAAACATTTGGCCGGGTTCTTTGTGACAGGCCTGGTATTGTGTATGCCTGCAAACATACTGTTACTGCAGTTGTATGGAAACAGTGATATGCTGGGGGTAGGGGACTCTGGCATTGATAGTCATGCATCTGACCTACGACTCCACTGTTTGGCATTTCCCTTGCATACTACTGTGAGTTTTTCTGCCATGTGGCCTAATGCATATTGTGGGGCACCCAGTATTGGACAGAGTATCTGTTGTCCCACATAGCTGTTACATCTTCGCAAGTAGCTCAGCAGCTCACTCTATTCCCTTGCATACATGCAACAGGTCCAAACATATGCTACCATAGTCTAGTACCCAGTACATTTATTGTAAAGGAGAGTGACATACCTTGTGAATGCAGCATTATAAAGATCTGTATTTCTGGGCTTACTCTGTCTTGATGCATGCAGTACACAGTCAATATATTGTAAGGTACAAGTTGTGTGGTGTGGCTGGCATCTTTTTTACTATGTATGCGAGCTGGAGTAAGGTGTCAGTCCCTATGACCATAGGTTGTCAGTGCATGTGCTATGCATTGCCTGTTTGCCAAGGCCAAGGCCAGGGCATACTGGCCATGCCTACGTCTGCCTACAGGGATAGCCTCAAGGGTTTCCTCCTCTGAACCTCTGTGGGTATGGCTGTAAGGACCAAGGCATTGGGTGGGGGCTGTGTGTCCCTTCCTTGTGATTATCCTGCTGCAGCTGTTTCCACAGGATCATATTGTGTAGCATGGCACATACTGGGAACATCTGTACACATGTGACTGAAGAGTACTGCAGGGTTCCACCAGATATATTGAGGCACCAGAACCATGACATGAGCAACCCAAACACATGCTCTATGACATTTCTAGTTTGTGCGAGTGCTTCATTATGGCATTCATCTATGGGTGGTGTGCATTTCTGATGGGTGTCATCATCCACTGTTCCAGTGCATCGCTAGCATCCCCCAGTAGATGGCCATACAGGATGCCCTCCCAGCAAACATATGGTACAGCTGTGATGGGTGCCAGATATGGGAGACATGATAACTGCCAGGGCTGCCAGCACTCACATTCATGATAACACCCTTGGCATTGCACACAACCTGGCAGTTGATGGAGTTATACTCCTTGTGGTTGACATTGACTCTACTCTACTCAACAGCTGGTGGTTTGATGTGTACATGAGTGCAGTCTATGGCACCCAGTACCTCAGGGTATTGTGTTACATGGTAGAAGAGTTGCATAAAGCTGGCCCTCTACTCAGGAGTGCTGGGTAAATAAATGTGCTCATTGGTATGTGGTAGCATGGCATCCAGGAACTGGTGGAGTACCCTGGATGCTGCCTATAAGATCCCCATCATGTCCCCCTCTGGTCTTTGGAAAGTACCTGTAGCTAGTATCCTAAGGCCTTCACATACCTTTGTTTCCACTGGGAAGGGTTCCCATCTGATGGCTCTGGGTCTGAGTTGATGGTGGCAGACCTCGGTGCATTCTTGTAGTATGCCCCTGTCCACCCTGTAGCACTCTACAATCTCCAGTTTATGTAGCTCCTGGAAGGATACCCTGGGCCTGAACCTGCTTCTCCTTCTCAGTCTAGGCCTATCATCAGCAGCAACATCAGCACTGACCACAACATCTAGTACATACAGATGTGGCAGAGCTGCAGTGGCCACTAGAATTATCTCAGTTAAAATTCCCATGTCTGTACTCCAATGGTGCAGAGTTTGGGGAAGAAATCAGATTGTAGGGTGTATGCATAGCTCTGCTGCAGATGCAGCCTGTGTGATTGGGAAACTATGATGCATTCCACCTGCCAAGTACATCACTGAGGGTTTTTAATGGCCCATTTTAAGTGGGACAGGGGTCATCAGTAATATATACATGACTGGCTTTTCCAGGCAATTTACTGTCTCTTTTTAAACAGCCTACCCAGCTAAGCACTGCGGTGCGGCATTCAAACCTGCACTGCAGATGTAAACAACACTCAGCAGTCAATAGACACACCCCTAGGAATGGCATGCTCAGCACAGCTCAAACCAGCTAGAACATGTGCCCTGAAGCTAAACAAATATTAGCAGCACTGGACACACACCTCCTGCTTAGCTGAGAAGTGCACCACACAAATGGGTGCCGCTGAGCTCCGATGTGCTTAAACAGATAGTGACACACCTCCTCTTGATGTCAGCTAGCTCTCCTGTGGACACCAACATGGTTCTGGGGTACATGTGTTTTATCTGTGGACATGGTAACCCATTTTTGCTATTCATTAACCCCAGCTCATTTGCATACAGATCTGTGCACACAGTCTGGATACTACACTATTCCAGGGCCTGCCTCCTTAGCAACCACAGAAATCATGCATACTCCATGCAAGGCCCTATAATGCATTATTCTCACATATTTATTATTTTTCATTTTTACACTTTTCAATATTTTTTTTTGCATAATGCTATGTTTGTGCACTGCTGCATGCCACACAAATGTAATATAGGTATTAAAAATATATATTACATTCGTTTTCATTACTGTTTTGGCACACAGGTCATACTTTTGCACATATCTTGCCTGCTATGCTATTTCTGACCTTCTAACTGGTCTTTTATAGCCCCTGTTCACTTTTTAATTTCTTGTACATGGAAATTTGCCGTATACATTTCAGACACCAACACATGGTATGCAGGACTACATATCTGATTGCTGGATCACTCCATCACCTCTATTTGCATGCAATTCACCTGCTTATGAGGTGATTTGCATGCCACAGACACTTCTGTATTGATATGCTTGTCCACGCCCCTCAGCTCTGTTTACTTGATTGCGTGGCTGCTTACTTGCATGTAAGCTCAGTGCCACTATGCCTACACAAAAAATTAATCTGTGTGGGCTTTCTTAAATTCCCCCTATATTCATTAGCAACTGTCTTTGGCACAGCTACTGGAGTATAGCTTTTTAAGGTATTGTACTATTTTTTTTCTTAAACATCACAGATATACCCCCGGATTTAGCAGGTGGACATGCAGGAATAACTTATTCCTGCACGGAGGTGACCTTGGCTGTTCAGCACGGCAGCACGCCATGCATATGTATGAATCCGCACTGCCGTGCTGTAAAACGGACATGGTTCTGTGTACGAGTGCAGGGGGTGTGTCTGAGAGCAGAGCTGTCACAATACACATGCCCCCTGCACTCCAGAATTGCAGTTCAGAAATTTAAAAATGAGTGAGAATGCTTTAACACCCCCAACCCATCAGGGTAAGAAATCTGTACAAAGCGATAAGGGACAATTGTACCTACCAAGCCATAAAGTTGATAGCAGATTTAGCATAAGCACATAGCGCACACCTCCCAACCCATCAGAGTAAGGAATCTGAACAAAGACATAAGAGACAATTGTCCATACAAAACCAGAAAGTTGATGGAATAACAGGTTGAGCATTAGCGTGGATATTCTGAAGGATAAAAATTAAAAAAAACAACAAATACATTTATTTTGACATATGTGATAAAGTTTAAGCATAGCTGCATGGGTGTGCCCATTGCTTAGCTATGCTTAGCCCAGCTGAAACAGCAGGATAAGTTAAAAAGCAATAGTCATTCCACATCAGCATGAATGCAGTAGTGTAGTGGTTAGAGCGCATGATTTGCATATTATCATTCAGGATTTGATTTTCACCAAAGCCATTTCCATTTTGTATGTGTAAACATTACAATTTTAATTTATTTGTATATTTATGTAGGAAGTAACTTATTTTTCTTAACCAGAGTAGTGTATTAGGCTAGGATGTGAGGTGCCAGTGTAATAAAGTAGTGAAACCCCCATATAAACACACATGCCCCATACAGTATAGTCACATAAGATCTTATTAAGCAGATTGGTAAGACAGAAAGGAAGCTAAAAACCCGTATTTATGAGCATCTATACAAAATTAAGAAAGCGGACACGAAAAATGCACTTAGTAAACACGTTAGTGAGAAAGGAATCCAACATAGTTTTACTTTTAAAATAATTGATCAAGTTGGGGTAAGTGAGCTTGGGGGTAATTGGAAGGTTAGACTGTCATGCTTAGAAACCAAATGGCAGATTTTGTGTGATGCCACCTCTTGGCCAGGCCTAAACGACAGCATAAGTATCAAACCCTTTCTACTTTTAGATAGGGGTTGAGGGTATAACATTAAATGTCCAAACACTTATATAAGAGTCATTTTTTAGATTTTTTAGAGTTTATAGCTTTTTAGCTTATAGTTTTACTATATTAGAACAGTATAACAAATCAATGTGTGTAAGGGTGTTGAATGAAGTGTATTAGTGCAACACTTAGAAACATTCAGGAAGTAATATTAGGTTCATATGGTTTTTAAAATATTGTTGTGTCCCTTTAAAAAGGCTTCTGAAAAGTTTCTTAAAAGTTTTGTAATGTACTATGATAGTTATTTGTAATGTACTATTATAGTTATTTGTATATACTATTATAGTTATATAGGTATTTTATATGATATGTATATATCCACATATAAGTGAGTTACCGGGATAATCAATTTATAGAAACATCAGTGGGTAATACAAGTAGTGTGTTTTTAAAAGAAAATGTACTGATTGATTAATTGATTTTTTGGCGCCAAATCTACTATAAAAAGTATTTGGTAGTTTGAAATTATTGGTTCTGAAGAAGTCTACCTCTTGTGGATGAAAGCGCTAAACCTGTGATTGACCAAATTGTGTTAACTGTGCTTTTCCTGGGATCGTATTAAACCTGTGTTTTAAAGAACTAAGAGTGGATTATTGGAAATTCCAGTTTGGATGTGAATCCCTGCTTTTGGTACACTTTTCTATTTGTACTTTTGTTACTATCCTGTACTGTGGTTGAAATCGGCTCCTGGCATTGCTTGCTCGAGCTACAGAGATCCTGGTGAGCTTTATGGTGTTTTAGAATAACAGGTTGAGCATTAGCGTGGATATTCTGAAGGGTAAAAATTAAAAAAAAACAACAAATACATTTATTTTGACATATGTGATAAAGTTTAAGCATAGCTGCATGGGTGTGCCCATTGCTTAGCTATGCTTAGCCTAGCTGAAACAGCAGGATAAGTTAAAAAGCAATAGTCATTCCACATCAGCATGGATGCAGTAGTGTAGTGGTTAGAGGGCATGATTTGCATATTATCATTCAGGATTTGATTTTCACCAAAGCCATTTCCATTTTGTATGTGTAAACATTACAATTTTAATTTATTTGTATATTTATGTAGGAAGTAACTTATTTTTCTTAACCAGAGTAGTGTATTAGGCTAGGATGTGAGGTGCCAGTGTAATAAAGTAGTGAAACCCCCATATAAACACACATGCCCCATACAGTATAGTCACATAAGAATAAATTAATTACAGCACATTGGGGGATGTCAGGGAAGGTAAATAAATCTATATTATGCAATGAATGATGAATCAATCCCATACAGGTGGTAGACCAATATAATAAAACATAAGCAATGCTAAACATTGCACAGCTATGCTGACCGGGTGTAAGCATTGTGTACATATGAATACTAAGCAATGAATCACCCAGCTAAGTGGATTTGGCCATTGGTAAGCAATGCTGAACCTGCCCCTTTAAGCACTGCCAACCTTAGCTAAGCAGGTTTGCCCGTAGCTTAGCTTAGGTCAGCATTTCCAAAACTGTCCAATCATGGCAAAGGGCAGGAAATCGGCTGTATTTAAACCCCACAGGCAGAAATACAGCAAAAGACTGGTTGTAGCTCTCCACTGTAGGCAGTATGGCAGGTGTTGGAGAGGGCATGCGCTTTCGGGCACAGCGCTGAGACATGCAAGAGTCAAGTTCATGGTAGGACTCCTGGTAGAAAAACATGACGTGAGACTGCTGCAGGATCAGTACCAGGGCTCCCAATATAAAGTGGAAGCCTGGGAAAGTCTCGCCCATGATCTCACCAGTGCCACTGGTATCCCTTAGACTGTTGATCAGGTCTGGCACCACTATGCCAATTTAAAATGGAGGAAGATGGAGCTCTTGAAACAGTGGGTCCAGAAACCAAGAGAGAGGGGAGATGTCCCAGCAGTGTGTAAGTATTCATAGCAATAACTGTTTACCAAAGTCCAGCCTGTGTATGTGATGGATAGCTATGCATAAATATTTCTCTATTTTCATTACAGCTCCTGCTTGTAGTAGTCATACCAAATAAATATAAAGGAGTAAAATGTCACCTGGCAGTATAAAAACTGTGTATGGTTTCTTCTGAATAAACCAGACAATATGACAGTAATAGTCCCATATAGGTCATATTTAAATAAAAGTGTAACTGCCTGGCAATAAAGTTCTAAATCCTGGACTGGTTGTGTTTACTCTGGTATTGTATGGCCTCACATGTTGCATTCACCAAGATCTGATATCTGAATAGTGTCAACCACTGTTTCTCACACTGTGCTACATAAAAAAATATGTCTAGGAATGTCTGTATAAGAACGTTGTAATTGCAAGATCAGATTGTACAAACAAGAGACACTTAGACAGAAACCACTGAAGGAAGTGACAATAATTTCTAAATAGCTCACTCTGATAAAACAAAGATTGTTGTACTTTTAGCAGACACAACCATGGTTCGAATCCCAGGAGTGATAGTAAGATGTAGGCATAATCATACCTCTCAACTGTACAAATTTTCACAGAATGTCCAGATTTTTGGCTCATGTCTGTGGCCTGTTCTTCTTTTTTTCCTGGCAAATCACTGGGATGATCTCAGGATTGTAGTCACTAAATAATGACATACATTTGAGTTTCAGACTTCACATCCTTCGGAAAATGTATATTAAAACAAATCCTGTTACTCTAGCAATTTTCTAAGATTATAAAAGCAATATTTAAAATATGTCCCTATTTATACCCCCATTTTGTCAAGCTTTGTCCAAAGTATTTGCACTAAGAGGTTGAGAGATATGTGTATACTTTTAACTAGGAATCAAGGAATATGTGTAGAAACAGTCAGATAGTGTTAACAAACATTCCCCCCACATGTCTTCCAGGTAAGAGAAGTAGAAAGTAGCTATAAGATGGCTGAATTATAACTGTGTACAAGCATACCACTGGTCAAACCAAGACCATAGGGTATCGTAATAATGCCTGTAGAGTAATGATTAGAGCAATGATTATTAAAGTTGTGAGTACTGCAAGGATATACAAGTTGTTAATTGACATCTCTCCACCCCCCCCCAACACTATATGTGCAACAATAATATCAACACACAAATCAATGGGTATGTTTCACACCAAACCTACTGTTGGGACATATGTCCTATTGTTCAACAAATATTGAAATGTGTTTCTATTAATGTTTCATGTTGAAATACTATCATTGGTAGCCTGTTGCTATCAATATAACCTGCATGCCATTGTAATGGCCACTGTGCTTCCATATATGCATGTGTTTTGTTTGCTATGCAACTGCTCCAAATCTGTTTTGGGTTAATGTGAATATCTATGCATGCCATTATAACTAATCCTGGATTGTGTTGACTATTACTAACCCACATATGTTCTAAAACTGCAGCATCATAGCACGTTTGGGAAGGCCGGTCCCAGTAGACCCACCTCTCCCACCTCATCTGGCCATGGCACTGGCTCCCAGCATGTCTGAGACCCACCCCGGGACCTCTTCATCCGCTGGTCCTGCACCACCTTCAGGTGGAACCGCCTCAGTGGATGAGGCTCATCCCCCTTGGGAGTGGGTGTGGACAGGATACTGTCACCTGAAGCCAGGTCCAGGGATTGGTGCGTAGCGAGCTCCAAAAGGTGTTTGGAGATCTGCTGCATCAGCTTGAGGGCTGTGTGGTGCAATTAGAGTGCCAGCCTAACCCTCCTGCTCAGCCCCCAGCACAACCACCTTCGGGGCCATAAAGGTGCTGTGGTGGCTACCCATGGGTGGGGACCTCAGTCACACTGTTTCCATTTGGGGGCTCATGGGCTTCCGATTTCCAAACACCCCTTCCCATCTAAGGTGTGTACCCCCCACATGTGTCATATACCACCCCTGTATGCTGTCTTGCCTGTCTTCCTACCCTACCTACCTCCCCAAATATACCTACTAGCCCTTCCCAAAATCCCACTCTCACCTTAAAAAAAGAGCAATCTGTTCCCCAAAAAAAAAAAAATCGCCCCAGATAGAGCTGTCCATTTTGCACATGTGTCCACTGGACACATAATCTGGTCTAACTGGCTTCAAAACACATTATAGTTGTCCTCACCTATCTCTCAGGAGTTTGAGTGTCCAAATATACCCGCAAATTCAGTATATATATGTACAGCTGTTGCTGTAGAAGAAATGGACAACTATGGACTTTCTCTACACCCATCTTGCACATTCCTAGCTATTTTCCCAATTGTCTTTCCCCCTGCATGCCCCATTTTTCACCACTTTCCTAACACCCCTTTTTTCTTTTCTTTTAAATAAATTAGCACAGAGGTAAGCAGGAGTAAGCTCTTTTAAGCAGTAGTAAACAGGCTTAAGCCTGTTTGCATGGTGCTAAGCAGTGCCTACACAGATTAAGCACTTTTAAGGCTAACTGTCTGTAAGCATATTTAACCGGAAGTAAGCATTACTTATTGCCCCACAAACCTGCTTACAACTGCTTAAAAGTGCCTTAATCCCTCTATATCTAGCAACCCTTTTCTGCCCAGCAACAAAACAATCAGCCCTTGCAAGTCTCGAACCCATGACTCGGCACACCATTGCCACAGTAATTTACCACCAAGCCACCCCACCTGCCCACCTGCAGATATGTTTGATGTTTTCTCAAAGATATCATGCAGCACAGTCATTCAACAGTAGGGAAATGTATTTATGTGTGTGTATATATATATATATATATATATATATATATATATATATATATATATATACACATATATGGGTCTACTTCATATGATGGAAATTTAATTTGACTGAAATTCATTTGACTGAGACCAAGACACTGACAGATCAAAAGACTGAAAAACTAATTTGACTGAAATCCATAATACTGACACATTAAAGTAAAATGTATATACCCTTTTTCCTACTGTAGTGCAGTCCTGGAGTTAGTAGATATAGTTAGGGTGGGTGTGGGGGGCACAGCCTCCAAAATTGGGGGGGTGATGGAAATGCCCCCCAAATTGGGTTGTTTGTGGGGGGGAGCCCCCCACATAGTTTAGGTAAATATTGTTTTCTGCAAAGAGTTATTCATTGCAGTTATAAATATCCATGCATATGGTTTAAAATGTATAAAGTATGTGGGGGGCTGTGCCCCCCCACACCCCCTAACTATAAATACTAACTCCAGGATTGCACTATAGTGAGGAAAAGGGCATATACATTTTACTTTAAAGTGTCAGTGTTATGAATTTCAGTCAAATGAGTTTTCAGTCTTTTGAACTGTCAGTGTTTTGGTCTCAGTCAAATGAATTTCAGTCAAATGAAATTTAGGTCATATGAAGTAGACCCCATTGTAAATATTAATATGATCCACAGGCTTGTGTAACAAATGTAAGAAAACTGTGTTATATTCTGAGCTTCAAAAATGTAACCACAGTGCACCCTGCTGGAAGGAAGCTGATGAGTAAAGCATTTTATGACTGCTTGATCTCAAGTTAGGAGACAGGATGTTTGGGCTAGGAAATGATTTTGATTGTTCTAAGACAGAGATAATTACTAGGTTTTACATGTAAAGTGTTTTTTATTGCTGTGGCTTCCTGGCAGGTGCAGATTATAAAAAGAATTGTTAAAAGTTTAAGTTATGTGAGCCTGAGAAACTTAAGGAGAAGTAATTGTGTAATCAGAAATGACTCAGCAGTACTGTGTCATATCAATTTAAGGACAGAAAGAAAGAATAGCATTTTGTATTTTGTTCTGAAGCTGACAGCAACTCACCAGCACTTCTCATCTATATTTGTTTGTTCTGTAAGTAAGATATTTAGAACAGTGATTTCTTTTAGAGATAGCTAGAAATATAGCCAGATTAGTCTAGCTGTTTTCTATATTTATGTAGACTATCCTACAATGTTGTTTTAAAGTATTTCCTGTGATTTCTGAACTCTGTATTGTCACTGTGTTGAATGCATAAGCATTGTCTTGTGTTATTTATTATTAAATATTTTATACCTGTTAATTGTGGCTGTTTTGTGTAGAGATAATTCAAGCACTGAGAGAACTTCCATGTATTTGGTGATACTGTATAGGCTACTCCTAAATAACCTTCAAGTCTCAGTCACACTTACTATTTGGATAACAGTAACATTGCACAGTAGAATTGGACACCCTTTGGTAAGGGTCTTTAAAGTAACTGATAAGAATAGTTGGTGGCAGGTGTTACTACCATATAGTCTGGGCAGAAGGGGGCATAGCTAGTGAACCTTGCCAACCTTCCCCAGGAGTGCCTGTGTGTTTGTATATAAATCAAATCTCAAAGTGTGTGTGTGTGTGTGTGTGTGTGTGTGTGTGTGTGTGTGTGTGTGTGTGTGTGTGTGTGTGTGTGTGTGTGTGTGTGTGTGTGTGTGTGTGTGTGTGTGTGTGTCAACTATTTGGGCAGGGACATGAAGCACTGGTTGGACAGAGAGGGTACTGGAGGTTTTGGTTTGACTCCTCGGCTGAGATCTGAACCCTATAGCTGTGCCAGTGGAAAGTCTTATTGGGGTCTGGAGAGAAAGGGAGAAATCTGCTCCAGACTGACTGTGATCTCTGTGTGCTCTTAAGGGAAATTGTACTTTACTGTGTGTGTATTTGCTATCCTCCCACTGTGGACACCCCTCACTGGTGCTACTGGTGAGGACTGAGGCTCCTTGATTACTGGGCCAGTGCATGGGTGTCACATATTAATTGTTTGGCAGTGGTGGGAGATTCTCATCAAATATTAATTGTTTGATAGTGGTGAGTTAGCCACATCACTTATAAATTGGCTTATAGTAGTGTGGATAGTGAATTCCTGTAGCTTGTGTACAGTAGTCACTGAAGGTGTTTTTGTACTCTAAATCAACCATTCAGTGAACATTCAGAGTTCAGATCACAATTGTTTTATTTCTTTTGTTAGCTTAGTTAGTCAGAGAGAGAAGGCAAGCATGTCAGCAGAGGAGTATGGTAAGCTGACAAGGAGCCAGTTAGCTGAGATGTGCGAGACTAAAGGGCTGGTGCATGGAAACCTGACTAAAGCAGACATGATTGCAGCTTTGGTCACAGCTGCATCAGAGAATAGCAACCAGGAAGATGATAAGACTGGCTGTGGAGATGTACAACACTCAGAGAATGGACAGCTCAACTTTTTTACAGAGGACTTAAAAATACATCTGGAGATAAAGAGACTTGAGCTGGAGGCCAAGTGTTTGGAGATAGAAGCAACAGAGAGACTGGGGCATCTAGAGAGTGAAGAAAATGAGAAACTGTGACGTCTGCAAGCTGAGGAGAATGAGAAACTGCTATGCCTGAAAACTGAGGAGAAAGAGAGGGAGAGGAAGCATGAAAAGGAGATGCTGACTCTTCACAAGGGTCATGGAGGTAATGGGGAAGGGAGTAACTGAATCCTGGAAGCACAAAAGGTCAGTAAATTTCTTCCACAGTTTACAGAGGGGGATAATTTTGATAGTTTCATTTATATGTTTGAGAGGGTATGTAAACAGTATGATGTTGGCCAAAGGCTCTGGGTACAGTTCCTGACCCCTTTACTCCATGGTAAAGCTGTAACTGTCTTGCCCAATCTGTCTGACAATGATATTTTAATTATAATATACCCCAAAAGTATCTCACCAAGAGGATCAAGGGTCTCAAACAGATGCCATATGCTGCTCGGTTAAAAAAACTCCAGCTCTATTCAGTTGCATACCGCCTACTTCGAGGCGATCTATGCCTGACATACAAAGCTATGTCAAATCCAGAATTAATGGACATGCTCCACCTCAGTAAATCTAAATCCCTTAGAGCCACACGCTCAAGGGACTTGAACCTCAACACAGAAATAAATAGAACTTGCTGGAGGGACAGGTTCATAACACAGAGGCTCCCTTCACTCTGGAATAGAATTCCAGTTCATGTGAGGCAGAGCACCTCACTGAATCTCTTCAAGAAGAATCTCGATAGGTGGATGGGGGATCATAGGTTTGTCCCAGGGATTACTCCTGTGTCACTATTAGACAGAGGCACAGTAAACTAAACCTTAAAGGGCACAGTATACTCAAATCAAGGGGTGGCGTAAGCCATACAGAATCGGGCTAGGCTTATAATTGCCTCAGGACAGATAGCCTAGTATGAACCTATGAACCTGTGAACATATAATGTTTATCTCAGTTGTAGGCTCCAAGCCAGCTGGAAAAATGCCAAGTTACTAAGGTACAGCCTAGGATTGCAAGCATATGATATGTCAGTGCAGCACCACAGTGGAATTAGCAATGCCAATGCAGATGGGCTCTCAAGACAGGAATTGGAGTAAGGTATATAGGTTCATGGATTCATGGGTAGGTACTAGGCTATCAACCCGAGAGCATATGTAATCCTAGCCAACAAGGTTTCCTTGCTTACGCCACCCAAGAAAGTTATTTTCCTGTGTCACTGTCGAGCAGAGACACAGAAGTGATCTCTGGGGTGTATTTCCTATTTCCCATCCACTCATCAAGATTTTTCTTGAAGAGTGCTAATGAAGAACATTGCTTGACATAGATAGGTAGCCTGTTCCAGAGTATGGGAAGTCTCTGGGACAGGAATCTATCCCTCCAGCATGTCCTGTTTATTGTGGTGACAAGGTTTATGTCCCTAGAGCATGTAGCTTGGAGGGATTGGGATTTCTTTAGATGTAGCATGTCCAACAGCTCTGGGTTTGACATAGCTTTATATGTTAGGCAGAAATCACCTCGGAGTAGACAATATGCTACGGAGTAAAGCTGGAGTTTTTTGAGATGGTCAGTGTAGGGCATCTGTTTGAGGCCAATAATCCTCTTTGTGAGGTACTTCTGTGGCCTTTCCAGCTGCTGCAGATGTCTTGTGAGGTACACTCCAAAAGGGGTGTTGTACTCTATAATGGGTCTAATGAGTGTCGAGTAGAGAGGAACAATGACCTCTTTTTTCCTGAATGAGAACCCTGCAGATAGGCTCAATCCTCTCAAGCAATGTTTCTCAAGGAACACTTGAAAAACTAGCTTGAGTTCTCAGGTGGGAAAGAAATGTGAAAATCTGAGGGGCTGCCAGCCCAGCCAGATACAATTTTATAAATAATTCTATGTCATTGTAAATATTAATATGATCCACAGGCTTATGTAACAAAAGTAAGAAAACTGTGTTATGTTCTGAGCTTCAAAAATGTAACCACAGTGCACCCTGCTGGAAGAAGGCTGATAAGTAAAGCATTTTATGACTGTCTGATCTCAAGCTAGGAGAAAGGATGTCTGTGCTAGGAAATTCGTTCTATTGTTCTAAGACAGAGATAATTACTAGGTTTTACATGTAAAGTGTCTTTTATTGCTGTGGCTTCCTGGCAGGTGCAGATTACAAAAAGAAATGTTAAAATTTTAAGTTCTGTGAGCTTGGGAAATTTAAGGAAAAGTAACAAAAATGATGTAACCTGAAATGACTCAGAGTACTGTGTCTTATCAATTTAAGGAAGGAAAGAAAGAATAGCATTTTGTATTTTGTTCTGAAGCTGACAACAACTCACCAGCATTTCTCATCTATATTTGTTTGCTCTAAGTAATATATTTAGAACAGTGTTTTTTCTTAGAGATAGATAGGAATATAGCCAGATTAGTCCAGCTGTTTTCTATATTTATGTGAGACTATCCTACAATGATGTTTTAAAGTATTTCCTGTGATTTCTGAACTTTCTAGTGTCACCATGTTGAATGAATACATTTTGTCTTGTGTTTTTATTATTTATTATTAAATATTTTAAACCTTGCAACTGTGGCTGTTTTATGTAAAGATAATTCAAGCTCTGCGAGTACTCCTAAATAGCCTTCAAGTCTTAGTCACACTTACTATTTAGATAACAGTAACATTGCACAGTAGAATTGGACACCATTTAGTAAGGGCCTTTAGTGTAGCTGATAAGAGTAGTTGGTGGCAGGTGGTACTATGGTATAGTCTGGGCAGAAGGAGGCATAAATAGTGAACCTGTGCCAGCCTTCCCCAGGAGCATCTGTGTGTTTGTATATAAATCAAATCTCAAAGTGTGTATGTGTGTCAGCTACTTGGGCAGGGACACGAAGCACTGGTTGGACAGAGAGGGTACTGGAGGTTTTGGCTTGACTACTCGGATGAGATCTGATCCCTATAGCTGTGCCAGTGGGGAGTCTTACTGGGGATCTGCAGAGAAAGGGAGAAACCATCCCCAGACTGACTGTGATCACTGTGTGCTCTTAAGGGAAATTGTACTTTAATGTGTGTGTGCTTGTTATCCTCCCAGTGTGGATGCCCCTCACTGGTTCTAGTGGTGAGGATTGAGGCTCCTCGATTACTGGGCCAGTGCATGGGTGTCACATGGACAAATATTTTTTTTTTCTAGCTGGGTAATTATTGCGCAGTTATTGTTACTGGAATGATCACACAGTTTCACTCGCTGACATTTATGTTCAGTTAATTAGTTTGGACATTATGCTTGGTATATTTCTCCTGTTCAATAAAGATATTAAAAAAAGAGGTTTGTTCTTCATGTACATGGCCTTTAGGCATGGTTTAGTTTTTGATGAACTGTTTTGGACTAGGAAATGTGAGGAGAAGAGGCTGTTGGTTACATATGTCTAATTTCAAGACATGTAGATAGAAGTTGCTAAAGTATTAGGGTAGTACAGGAACTGAATATATTTCTTAATCAGTTGAGACTTGCCTCAGAATCTGAAAAATGTAAAATACTTTTTTGTTTTAAATCAAATAATGGGAAAGTTTATAGTACCACTTTTGACAGGAAGAGTAAAGCCTGCTTACTATAATATGGTATGATAATAGCAGCTTTGAATATGACATTTGATTTTAGATTGTTTGCATAATATTGCACAACTAGATGGTTAGAGCTTTTCACCTCAGGTATCCACTAAAAATGTCCTTGTGCCCAGCTGGAGTTTCCCAGTAAACAAAACAAAACAAAATAAATAAATGAAGAGTAAGGTAAATATACTTATTAATCAGTAGAATTCAACAATGAAATATTGAAAGAATGTGAATAATTGCTCAGTGGTTCATAAAATTGTATTTATGAAAAGACTGCAAGAAGTCTATAAATGTAGTTGTGACTTTTATTTGCATGCATGCAGTTTCATAAAACTGGCAGGGGTTTGGAAAGGTAAGCACAGTTCATGCTATACAAAAAGGTAATTATCTGAAGATATTGTAATATATGGGATATAGAGATTTAAATGTGTCATAGCCAGCTACAGATATCTACATGTCATGAGGTGTACATTTCTTCTATAAGCAGTCTAAATAAACATTAGGAGGCTAGAACATCCAGAGTGTCTGTGTTATTGTACATATCATTCTGATAAGCAAGATACTTTATATCATAGTGTATAGAATCTACAGAAGTGAATTCTATTTGCTGAAAAGGAAACATGTAACTGCTATCAAGTGTTTATATGCTCAGAAGAACAGAAGTAGTTAAAAAGTTGCACCACTGAAACTATCAGGGACTTTTTTATCTCCAAGGCCATTAGTAAAAAAAATAAATCTTTAGATACAGAAGTTTGATTTGCTCCTTATTTTGAGTGGAGTAGCAAAATGCCTGTAAATTTACAGTATGCCTAAATGAATATAGGAACATACTTATTAGAAAAAAACATAAGATGCCTAGTCATATACACCTTTACTCAGACTTTTTTCAAGCAATTAATAGTGCTCACCCAGCACTCTCTATATTACTGGGAAGAAATCTAAAAGACCTAAAGACTGTTAATTTGTGGGACTGATACGATTGATTAATAATAGTCAAACTAGATTACAGTATAAAAGTTGATGAAACTGTAAGACTATTAAGACCTTAAGAAATTCAAAGGGTTGACATAATGGTTATGGTGTTTACCTCACAGACACACGGTACAAGGTTTGATCTCAACTTTGTAAGAAATTGGATTAAAATAGCCCACGAGGGCAGCAAGCCTAGTACTTACCTATGAACCTAAGAGAAGTAAACTAGACCTAAAAGTAGTGTAGGAATGTAGACTGAGTGAGACAACAAGATTACAGTTACAATAACTGGCTAAGGAAATAGGAGTGCGCAAGGTGAAATGTGAGTCAAACAGAAATGCAACCATGAGGTGTTGAATGATAATTTGTTGTAATAGTAATAAAGACAAGGAAGAAAGGCAAGAGATTCAAAGAACACGTGGTGTGTTTGTAATACAAACCATATGTAGTAGGTGTGATAAAAAGTATGACAGACAATGCTGCCTTGCTTTTAGTCAATTTTACAAAATGTAAGCTAAAAAGAACCATTTTGTAAAGACAGATAAAAGGAAGGAAAAGTGTTTTCTAAGAGTTGTGTCTTGTTGAATAGAAACATGAGGATGAGTTGCACCAATAAATATCACTGGTATCCACAATTAAAGTGAGAGAGTCGGTACACTAAATGCATCATAGGCATTGACACAAGAGTGCCCATCATCAGACTATTGGCATAAAATCTTGTAATTAGTAAATAGAATGTGAATTTAAGAAATGCACAGGATAATATCTTGTATGAAGATAATTTTGAAGCACTGGTAAGGAGAACACTCTGTGCAGATTATTAACGTACTCTGGACAACAAATAAGGCAACTGAGTCAAAAACTACTGACGTGAAAATATGAATAAAATACAGAAGAATCTTTTTTTCCAAATCATAACACTTGTAGGAAGAAATTAATACGCTGGTTGTTTCACTTGTGAAAAGATAGGAATGGTAAAAAATGTAAAATCTGCAAGCAAACATGCATCTGTATAATGGCAGTAACACAGTTGGAGAGAAAGTTCCAATGTTCTGTGGAGACATGCCAGTAATATCACTCATAACCATCCAGAATTATTTATAAACTTAGGAAGGTTACCTGGAAAATACTAAGTACATATAAATCCTGATATTATGACAGTGATACATGCTCCCAGGAATGCACCAGTAACTTTCTGAAGTAGAACGTAGCAGAGAATGAAGTTTATATAATGTTTAGTTCTCATAAAGAAGCAATTAGAGCCAACAGAATGGATGAATTTTATGGCGACTATAGTAAAATAAGACAAGGGCTGGATTCAGTAAACATTGTTGCATCATGGTAACCAAATTTGTGCAATGGGTGGCCATGTGCAGAATGTGTGTGATTCCGAAAAACAAGCTGCATTACATGGCCAGGCTAAGCCGATAGTTGGACACAGTGGCCATATTATGACATGGTAATGAGCAACATTATTTAAATGAATGTCTCCATTTATCCTAATTAGACAAAACAAGATGCTAGTGTGATTCAGAAAAGTATAAATGCTGCTTAATGGAGCTGCGCCTACTTCATACTCTAACATTGAGTAATGCCCCTGTTCAGAATGAGGAAAATGTTAGGCATTGTCACAACATTAGTAAATGTGCGTCTGCAAGAGGGTATTATTGCCACTGCTATGCCTAATATTTCTCCAAAATGTGTCTATTTCTTCTTTTTTGGAGGTGTTTCTGTTCCTTTTGCTTTGTTTCCCATTTCTATATAAAACCTTTTGGGTCATCAATGAATTGCTTATTCTGTACTTTATATTTATTGACTTTCTGCCTGTGCTGATGTTGTTACTTTTTTATTTGCAATACACTATGATAGATCCTGGTCTGTTCTGATAATGCAAATTGCTTTTATCATGTCTATCTTTCTAAGTATTTTTGTTGATCTGTTCCCTCTTTAATACTTTTCTAACAGTGACACTTCTTGTCTTAATTTATTTATTTATTTTATTTATTTATTGCATTTGCTAAAAAAGCCCATTTTCAGTGGAGACCCAGGGAGAAAAGCTCCCGGCCTCCATAATTACTTTATGGTTTTCTCAATACTTCCATGATGACATTTGATTTCTTCCTTTCTGTCACTTGCCCTTCTTTAACATAGATGACAAGCAGGTAGTGTATTTTGTTTAGATGCTTTAATACATAGAAACACATCAGGTTAGATAGCATCATCATAAAATATAAACAAACTGGTTAGCAGACAGCCCTTACATACATACATGCTTACATCTCAACAACTTACTACAAAATGACAGTCAGGCTTGCATGTGCTCAGTATGTATACACTTGTGCAAGCTCTTGGATAGCTTCTTAAATATACATACACACACATTGGTCTACATCCTCCCTCTTAAAAAGATTGCTCTTAGTAAAAAATAACATTAGAGTTAGATATGCATTATCATAGACATTAGGAACAAACACAATGTTCATGTCCAAGTTATTGTGTATCTGTTAGATGGTCTGGAGATAGGACCGGGTCTCATAACATAACAATCTGAACTCAATTTAGCAACAGGGACAGTCTTTGGTGAACAACTCACATCAGGAACTTCTGGATTCATCACAGGAACATGAATATTCTCTGGAACTTCCTCTGGAATTGGAACACTGGGCAACTCACTCTGAGATAAAGAGTCTTTCTCACAGACTATGTGCTGTGGTATAGGCTCAGACACCAGTCTCAATTGTTTCCGATTCTGCCTAAACTTCACCCCTTGTGATTCCACAATGTACAATCTCAGTTATGGGTAAATACTCTTCATGACTCCAATCTGATCATAACCTTTGGATGTTTGCATCCTTACCACTTCTCTTTATCGTAATGGATTGAGCAATTTGCCGGTCTTATCATAGTAGTAGGACTTCTGGGTTAAATGCTTCTTCAACAGGTTGGTTTTCACTGACCTGTTTTTCTTAATATATGGAACCAACAATTGACTACTGATTGGTAATGTGGTTCTGGTTTGTCTCAACAGGAGATAGTAATGTACTCTTTTTGTTGCAAGGACTTTGGAACAATTACTTTTACACCTTTCATAATGATACCTGTGTCAGACAAAATCTCATCTCTGTAGGGAAAATAAGGTTGCACTTCTTGGGGTAAACTAGATTGATTTGATGGCCATCCTTGATTGATAAAGTGGTTGAGCCTTTGTAAAACTGGATCTGTGGCTGTGTGATCTCTCAGCTCATCAGGACATGTGGAAGAAAAAAATCTCACTTCCATGACTTCAAAATCTAGGCAATCTGGACAATGTATCAGCAAGATAAAGAAGTTTGCCTTTCCTATAGACAAGAGTGAAATTATACATTTGCAATCTCAGCATCATGCATTGCAATCTGACTGGAGCTGTATGCATATACTTTCTCAAGACAGTGACTAGAGGTTGTGGTCTGTTTCGATCTGGATAGGTCTACCCTAAACCAAATCATGGAACTTTGAACATGCAAACACAATTACCAAAATCTCTTTCTCCATCTGAGCATACTGTATTTCAGTTTGGGTAAGAGTTCTCAATGCATAGGCAACATGTTGACCCTCTTGTAGTATAACTGCACCAAGACCAAATTTCAAAGCATCATATGAAAGAGTAATTGGCTTGTGAACATCATAGTGTATGAGAGTTGGTGGACTGGCAATTCTCTATTTTAGGACATCAAATGCTATTCAGTGCTGTTCTAATCAAGACCAGGATACATCTTTATGTGTCAGCTCTCTAAGCGTTGCTGATATTTGACTCAAATCTAGAATGAACTTGCCTAGATAGTTAATCATGCCAAGAAAACATTGCAGGGCTTGAACATTGTCTGAAGCTGGCAGCTCGAGAATGGCTGTTTGTTTTGAAGGGTCTGGTCATCGGCCTGAACTAGTAAATAAATGACCAACATACGTAACCTCTTGTAGCCTGAATTTACATTTCTGTGGAATGAGCTTAAGATTCACTTGATATACCCTTCCCAGAAATTTTCTGAGGTTTCTGTCATGCTCAGCTACACTATTACCTTCTACTAGTATGTTGTCTACTATAATAACACAAGGATACCCAGAAAAAAGTTGTTCCATTGCACATTGAAAGACTTCACTTGCAGAATTTATACCAAATGGCATTCTCAAACATCTGTACCTGCCCAATGGAGTACTGAAAGTAGTGAGCAATGATGATTTCTTGACAAGCTGAATTTGCCAAATGAGCTCTTTGCATCTAAAATAGAAAAAACAGTAGCATTTTTCATCAGAGCTGCTACTTCTTTGATTGTGCACATTGGATGATGATGTCTTTTTAGTGCTTTGTTCAAATCTCATGGATCAATACATATTCTGATGTCATCTGAGTTTTTCTTATGAGCTACCACCATGGAAGATACCTACTCAGTTGGAGCAGATGAATCAACTGGACAAATCACATCTCATCACACTATTTTATTTAGCTCAGCTTTGACTCTGTCCTACATGGCTATTGGAACTTTTCAAGCTGACCTGATAACTGGACTGACATCTGGATTTAACTTCATGGAGTACACAACTGGAAGCTTCCCTAATTTGTCTTTGAAAAGATCAGCATAGGTAGAAAAAATGTACTGGGTGAAATTAGAGTAGTGGTCCTGCAAGCTAACATGGTGGACTTCCTTATTAAATGAAAGCAGTCTCATTTTCAAACTGTCTCTGAGACCTAATAATGACTGGACATGCCTCTTGACCAAATAAAATAACAAGCTGTAACTTCTCCCAGGAGAGTAACATGAAAGTACTACTGAGCCGTCAGTCTGGACTTCTTCACCTCTTTAAGCAACAAGCTTCACACACCTTGACAAATTAAGCCTTTCGTCATGACACACTCTAGCAAATGTTTCTGCTGACATAACATTGCACTTGGAACCTGTGTCAGCTTTGAGTTCTATGGGTTTCCATTTGTCCAAAGTGCAAAATACTTCATTCTTTGCCCTTAAATCTACTGCATTGACTGCTTCATAAAGCACTGACACAAAATCAACATAAAGAGTAAGGTTGCAGCTCTCTAATTGAACAACTTGTTTCTTGAAATGTTTCCTTTTAATAAAAGAATGTGGGCCTTTTGATTTGCAAAACCTTTTGAAATTATTCCACTTATTGCATATGTGGCATTGCTGACCAAAGCTAAACATTTTTCCCTTTTAGAGTCATGATTTCCCTCACAATTACAACAGTTGGCAAATGAAACGGGGTTGGGGCCCATGCTTTGAGTTTGCTGACTAACTCTAATGCTTCACTGAGACTGTGCAAACTCTGGAGCTTGCTGGAAAGCTCGAGGGTTTACCAGTGCATGCTGCAGGGGTTACAGTTGCTGCCATGTGCTTGGGTCTGTTTCTTTTAACCAAGCGCTGCATACTATCAATATAAGCTTTGTCACTGTGCCTTCTAGAGCTACTCTCATTTGTAAGCATATATGTGTGCTTTTCTGTGAGATCACATATCTGACAAATCTCAATGGCCTTATTCAAAGTTAAATCACTGTCATGAAGCAAAGTCTTTCTCACAGCGTCATCTTTAATACCACACACACGTCAGTCCTTTATCAACTCATCCCTTAAATCATCAGGTCTGCATGTTTTAGCCTTACTTCTCAATTCAGTTACATATGCTGCAAAAGTTGTGCCAAGCTTTTGATCTCTTGTGTAAAATAATTGCCTTTCAAGTGTAACATTTGTATGGTGGTTACACATTTCTCTAAATTTACATTTTAAGCACTTAGGGTCCTCCCTTCACTCAGCCTTACAACAATATGACAGTTTTCTCCCTTTCCTGTATAGATAGCAGGTACATACTCAAATGAATGTTCCCTTTCAATGGCCAACCCAGCTAAATTAAACAGAATAAATGTCTTTGTATGGTCATCTTTATCAGAAAATGCAGCCTGTATAAAAGTGTCATATTCTTGCTCAAACACTCTCCAGTTCTCTGCAATATTATTGTCAAACACAAGTGCACTAGGTTTTCAAAATCCATCTGCCATGCCCACAAAGTATGCACAAAAACACTGAAAAATATGGCCCTTGTAATTATGTATGAATAAACTGTTCTGTGAGCTTGTAATAACATTCAAATGCACAGAATCCATCTGTCATGCCCACAAAGTATGCACAAACACACTGAGAAATATGGCCCTTGTAATTATGCATGAACAAATTGTTCTGTGAGCTTGTAATAACATTCAAATGCACAATAAACTCTTCAAAAATACTGTACTTTGTGAAATATCTTCTATAATGGCTGTATCTTGTGAAATAACTACTGTAATACTGCACAAACAAAACACTTTATACATGTCTGACAACTCGGATATCTCGAGTTAATACGAAAAATACATGTTTGGGGAAAATGCTGTTGTTTCCTCTTATTTTCTTTGTTTTATGCAATTCAGACTTTATTTCAAACATTTTCCATAGTAATTCAAAGATTTTTGTCAGTATCAGACATATCAGTTTATTTGAATGTCTTTTAGAGAGTTCTGTATGCCTCATTTCATATTTTGTGAATAAGAAATAATTTTGAGCAAGTTTTTAATATCTGAAATTCATTTCTGATTTTTTTTTTGTGAATTATACATGCAGTAGGGATGATTCAGTCCTCTATATTCCTCCAATGCTAACCTGGTGCCTCTCGGACTTAAGTTGAAGAAAATGGAGCTCTTTCTGGCAGCAAATCATTTTGGCCATTCTTCTTCTAACATCATGTCCCTTTAGACATCCCACTTCTGACACCATATCACTCATCCCTCTCTAAACTAGATGACAAGCAGGTGGGGTATTTTGTTTAGATGCTTTAATACATAGAAACACATCAGGATGGATAACAGCATCATAAAATACAAACAAACTGGTTAATAGACAGAGCTTACATACATACATGCTTACATCTCAACAGCTTACTAAGAAATGGCAGTCAGGCTCGCATGTGATCAGTATTTATAAACTTATTCAAGCCTTTGGATAGCTTCTTAAAGATATACACACACACACACTGATCTACACTTTCCTTCCCCTTATTGCTCTTTGTTTTGTGGTAAAAATGTATCTGCTATTAATTCACCTGCATAGTAATATATCACATTTACTTCTGTTATATCACAGGAATTTATGTTAATAGTCTTGATTACTGTGTTCATTTGTTTTATCAGTCTTCTAACATTTTAGGTCTTATTGACTTTTTGTAATCTATTTCTTTCATCAGTCTTGATATGTCTATTCATCTCTATTAAATCAAGCAACTGTTCCCTAAGATCATTTTCTTCTAAACTGAGGGCACATTCTTCCTGTGACATATTGTCTTCAGCTGCAACCTGCATCACTCATTGCTCTTTCATATGGAAACTCACAGGCCTATCACTCCACAACATTGACTGTGTCAGAGTTGTCACTGTTTTCTGCTCCATCCCTTGTTATGCAACTTCAACTGAACTTTTGTACTGATTTTTCTACTAAAGGCTCCAGAGTATCTTCATGTGTCAAGTGATCAGTTTCTTCCTGTTCCACCTGTTTCTCCTCAATTTAGGGATTCATTGTTCCATCATGCCGTGATGTTACCAGAGCTGGATTTTCTACACTAAATATCTAACTTCAAAGGTGTTCCATAACTTCAAATATCACAAAATCATGTGGGTAACCACAAAACCAAAACAATAAAATATGAGCAATCCAACTCGCACAAGGTTCAAGAGCTGATCGTTTTTTTACTGTAAAAAATGAAGATATTTTTTACAATTAAAAACTCTCAGCATTATGAATCTTGTGTAAGTTGAATTGGGCATATGTTATTCTATAGCTTCAGTTTCTGTTTCTTTAACTTCTCCATTACTAGTCCTCTTTTCTACTCTCCCTCTTTGTTTTCTTATTCTGGCATAACCCCATTGTGGGAATGTTCCCATATCATGAGAATTATGCACTGTCATTTTTCCTGTCTCATTTTCTCCTGTCCTGGTAGCAATGCGCCTACCAAGATTAAACATTTTTTTAACTTGGATCTAGTTCTGTCCATGATATATGCTATATAAAATACTATATATCAGTGATGTCCTCCTGAGAGTTTGAAAAAAAACAGGGTCCACCTCATGAAGGTACCCACCAAGACTTAAGGATGAATTATTTTCCAGCAATATAACTATCCTTTGCCTACTGATTTTTTCATCTCTCCATTTGCATACTTAGGCTCCATTAGTGGTAGAAACAAATTAAGTTAGTTTGACAAGGATGGTGCACAATAAAACCATGCTGATATACATACATACTTGATGTTGTCAGATATTAATTTGCATAGCATCCACATCACATTGTCCATGATCTAAAGAGCAAGCAAAAAGAAGTATTAAGTCAAAAATCCCTTGAAAACATACAGTAGCAACAACGATGATAAATATCTTCTTGCACTTTTGGAATATGGGAATAGTCTACTGTAAGGATTCATCATTTTACTATAAAGCTGTAAAAGGGCAGAATGATTATTTTCAAACTGCATATTGCAGATTTGATATTGATGCCCAAAATTTATTGCAAATTAAAGGAAATGCTGGAAAGATATCAGGAATAACAGAAATAGTATTCTAATAGAAACTAAACAAGACTAGCTGATTTGAAAGCATGAGAAACACTAAGAAGGCAAATGTCATGAGAAAATTTGTTGCCTAAAGATGAAGTAGTTGGTCGAACAGGTAAACCAAGGTGTTGTATCATTGGTACAGAATATGGAAATTTGCATTAGAGGAGTCACAGACACTTATGCATGACAGATATGTTAAAATCCAGTGCAGATGATCAACCAGAGGTTTCACACCCAGTATTATTAAAAAACAGAGACTGTGATAGATGTGATAGATGATAATTTTATAAAAAGAGTCATATAGTTACATCTGCAAGAAAACTTGCAATGCCACAAAAAGTAGTTCAAAAGGAAGATCAGAAAAGAACCCTGTCAAATAGTTTAGGTCTGCAGGACTACTGAAGAACCTAGGCAGATAACCAGACTGCCCAATAGTTAGTCATCATCCTAAGGCACTAAATGTATTCTGGAAGTCAACAGAAAAATTACTTTAATGTAAAAAAGATGTGCTTAATGTAAAGTTAAAGTTATTAATGTAGCAACACACATACTTCACAGAATGTGCATGTATACAAACTATAGCATTTGTATAAGTGATTTCAGTAATAAAGCCACTTCATGAAAACAGTTTTGCATTGCTGTTAGATAAGGTTTATTTACTGGGAATAATAAAAAAGGGCTTTCTTGCTAAAACATAGGGCATAGCAAAATGAAATCCCACATTCAGAAGAGTCTTTCCAAAGTGCAGTTCACATTTGAAGTTATCCTTCATATAGTGAGAAAAAAAAGACAAGTATTCTGGTTTGTAATCCCTTGTGCCTCCTCCTTTTCTATCTGTATCTTTGCTGCCTTCACCAACTTTGCCATCATTGTTTGAGCTTTGTTATATTTTTCCCTCCACACTTCCCACTGTAGGCACTAACTTTTGCCTCAACAGTCCCATATATGTATATAACCACAACCACATTGTCCTTCTACTATATTGCCCCTTGCCACTTCATCAAAATTTCTTTTTTCTGAGTACATCTAGCTTCCCTGCATATCTGAAATTATAATAGTTATAATGTCATAATAATTCTTCAATTTGTTTTATTAATATACACCAAGGAAGATATATTTCTGCCTTTAAAGCCAACAGCAAAATGAAACTCCTTTCAGATGCTTTGTTGACTTCTGAACCTTCTAATATCGTTTATACCCATACTGTCTGTTAGTATTTATGCTGCATTGTTTGTTTTTCCAGTATTTGAGTTTCCCAATGTGTTTGCAGTTTTTCTTTATCTCATTAGCAATAAGTGCATTTCAGTCTTCATAATAAGGTAATTTCACTGTCACTTAACATCTCTTCCTCCTCAATTTCTACTCAAAGATTATTTTGTTTGCTTTTGTATTATCCTCATGCTTGGCAACCTTTGAAATGCAGCCACTGTAAACTTAGTTACATTCAATAAAGTAAGGCAGTTCATTACATGGGCATCATTCCGTGGGCCATAATGGGTATTCTGTGCACTTGCAGTCATCCTGGTAATGATGGATTTCTAATTCCAATCCTTTCCCTTACATGGGGGCATGTGACCTGCATTGATATTGGATCCACTATGCATGTCCTGTACAAGTGCAGGCTTCCATACTCCTGCTGTGAGGGCTACCACACAGTAGCTGGAAGATCAAATGCCTGCACCTTGGCTGTCCTTGTAGAGCACCTCTCATCTGATGAATTGATGCACTGCATGACAAACTCTGCTCCCTTCCTTATAACAATAGGCTTAATTGTCCTTCTCATGCCAGCTTCAACTTCTAACTGAACACACATTGTCTGTGCCCTTATCACAGCCTTTTGTCTTTATTTTAATGATGCTGATTTCTACTCTAAGATTTTGTTTACATACTGCTGACTCCTCTGATTCTGATAACCATTGTGTTAAGAGCGTGTACAACTGATTTTTTTATTCATTGACATGAATATGATTACACCTTAGTGGCATGTCATATTGTAATAAGCTGTTTTAATCCGCAGTACTCTAACTCTCTCTGCTATCATTAGTGCACTGCCCCACCATGTTTATTGCAAATGTTAAGTATATACAGCATATGTAATTTGCAGTCTCTGGTACAAATGTAAATAAAACAAGCATGATACTAAACTAATGCTAAACAACTTAGCAGTGTTTATCACTGCCTATATGTTTTATTTTCTACTGACTGTCTGAACAGAACTATGAAACTCAACAGTGTTAGTACTGACACTTAAAAATAAAATAGGGTTCAAACCAAAATGTCCACCACAACTGTTACTTATATATACTGTCTCTAAGAGCACTGCACCTCAGGCTAGGAGGAACACTCTGAGATACCACAGTTTGGTGTTTCATAGGTTCATAGGTTTATAGGTAGGTATTAGGCTATCGGCCCTGGGGCCTATACAAGCCCAGCCAAAAAGGTACCCTGGCTTTTGCCACCCAAGAAAATTATTTTCCTGTGCCACTGTCGAGCAGAGCCACAGAGGTGATTCCCGGAGTGAATTTCCTATTTCCCATCCAGTCATCAAGATTTTTCTTGAAGAGTGCTAATGAGGAGCTTTGTTTGATATAGATAGGTAGTTTATTCCAGAGTATGGAAAGTCTCTGGGACAGGAATCTATCTCTCCGGCATGTTCTGTTTATTGTGGTGACAAGGTTTAGGTCCCTAGAGCGTGAAGCTCGGAGGGATTGGGATTTCTTTAAGTGGAGCATGTCCAACAGCTCTCGGTTTGACATAGCTTTGTATGTTAGGCAGAGATCACCTCTGAGTAGGCGATATGAGATGGAGTAAAGCTGGCGTTTTTTGAGACGGTCTGTGTAGAGCATCTGTTTGAGGCTGGTAATCCTCTTTGTGAGGTATTTCTGCAGCCTTTCCAGTTGTTGTAGATGTCTTGTGAGGTACATACCAAAAGGGGCATTGTATTCTATAATGGGTCTAATGAGTGATGAGTAGAGGGGAACAATGACCTCTTTTTTTCTGGATGAGAAACCTTTTGTGATGAGGTGTGCCACGTAGAAGGATTTCCTGACTACTGTGGCAATGTGATTATCAAAGGAGAGACTACTGTCCACCTGTGTCCCAAGGTCTCTTATCACACTTTCAGTGTTTAGTATATTACTGCCTATGTTGTAGTTCATGGGTACAGAGTTTTTAACAAAGGGAATGACAATGCACTTTTTGGCATTGAGCTTGAGGCCATGGCTTTGACACCAGGCATCTGTCTCAGTGAGGCCCTTTTGTAGGATGTCCACATCGTTAGGAGTTTCGATTATGGCTCCTAGTTTGCAGTCATCTGTGAACTTTGTTAGCCAAAGACCTTCTGTGTTAGTCTGTACTTCAGAGAAGTAGATACCAAACAGGAGAGGTCCCAGGACTGAACCCTGTGGTACTCCACTTGTCACTGGTCTGAAGTCGTATTTAGAGTCTGCTACTTTCACAGTGTGGGTTCTGTCAGTGAGCCAGTTGGCCACCCATCTTGTGACATAGGGATTTATACCTAGTTTAGTGAGTTTATCTATAGTTCCAGAGTGGGGGATGGTGTCGAAATCCTTGGCAAGATCTAGATAGGCTGTGTGAACCACCTTACCCTTGTCTCCGGCTTTGGTGACTGCTTCAAAGAAGTCTATCAGGTTTAGGAGACATGATCTGCCTTTTACAAACCCAAACTGGAGATTACCAATGCCTTTGTTTATAAGTTCCATGATGATACGTTTCATGGCCTTGCAAACTGGGCTCGTCAAGCTAATGGGGCGGTAGTTACCGGAGTCCATGGTGGCTCCCCCCTTGTGGAGTGGGATAACTGTTGCTGTGCGCCATTCAGCAGGCACAAAGCCTGAGGTGAGGCAATGATTGAACATGGTACTTAGGTGGGGTGCCAGTTCGTTCTGTAGTTCGTGTAGAATGCAGCCTGGGATGTTGTCTGGTCCCATGGATGCTGTGTTCTTGGCTTTGGAGAGTGTGGCTTTTACCTGTGCAGCCGTGATTACAGGAACTTTGCATTCTTCTGGTATAGAGATGGGCTCTTTAGAAGGTGAGAGGGGGGTAAAGTTAGCACTGAACCTATCTGCCAGGATGTTGGCAATATCAGTTGGGTCTGTATATTTAGTGCCATTGTGCTGTCACTCAGAGCAGATCTGAGTGTTGCCATTGAGATTCTTGACATAGCTATAGAATGCTTTGTGGTTGTCTTTAGAATCAGTGGTGATTTTGTTTTCATAACTAGCTCTGGAGGATTTTATCATGGATCGCAGCTTCTTACTGAGGCTGACTAGGGAGCTCCTCCACTTGTGGGATTTTACTCTCTTTTGCAAGAGTTTCTTCCTTCTGTTGTACAGTTTGTTTATGGCAGGGGACCACCAGATTGGCTTCCTTTTTTGGAGGATAGTGTCTTGGTTCTGTTTGGGATAGCGCAATCCATGCACTCATGTAAGTGCTTATAAAGTGCAATTGTGTAGGATTCAGTAGTCGTAACTGTATTGTCCATCTGCACGGGTATCATGAAGTTCACCACTTCTGTCTTAAGAAGCATGAAGTTGGCTTTGGAGAAATTTTTTACCATAGTTTCCTTAATGGGGGGTGGAGGCAGGATGTGGCTATCTAGGGTAATTAGCTTATGGTCGGATCGGACAAATGAGGTGTTGACTTCAGGTATGGAACACCGATCACTCATAATTGGTAATGACTAGCTCTAGGATATTGTTGCTCCTTGTGGGGGTGTGGATAAGTTGATCCAGGGCATTGGAGTTTATGAATTCTGGAAAATGTTGAGCGAAGGAGTTGGTACATGAGTAGTTTTCCCAGTTAATGGTGGGGTAGTTGAAATCGCCCATTATTAGGGTATTTGGTTAAACCCTAATATTTTCCAGTACATCAAGAAAAGAGGAGTGGGAATCCTAGGGCATGGTGGGGGATCTGTACCAAGCTAAAGTTTGGATTGCAGTTTTGCCAGAGTTAGTTGCACTTGGATAACCTTGGCTGCATTATGCTGAGCAACTAGCCTTTAGGTGTGGATATCCTTAATGAATATGGACACACCTCCACCTTTGGTGTTCCGGTCCAGGTTACATGGCCGAAACGTGTGGTATGAGTTATAGCCTGGTAGTGCAGGGGTGCTCTTTGGAGCCTTGAACCAGGTCTCAGTCACTCCACAGATATCGATGTTCTCCATTTTAAGGAGTGCCTCGAGTGAGTGCATTTTGAGAGTTAGACTTCTAGCATTGAGTAGCATCACCTGCAGTTTTTGATTGCCTGTTCCTGTTATGGTGGTGAATTTGTCATTTGAACCTTGCCTAAAAAAGGCACTATAAAGGCGGCAAGAACCTTAGCCAGTATCTGGAATCCCAGGGGTGACAGGTGTAGGCCATCTCTGGCAAAGCATTGTGATCTGTCGACCATGTCATCCCAGGCAGACAGATACTGGATCCCTTTAGAATGGCAGCAGAAGCTTAGCCAATTGTTGAAGTCAATCATTTTGTCCTTGTACTGCGGCATCATTCTGGGTGATGGCAGAATGCTACTCAGGGCTAGGGTCATAGATCAGAGAGCTCTTCCATGTCTTTTTTCATGTAGTCCAGGGAGGTACATCTCAGGTCGTTCACACCAACATGGACAATGACAGAGTCATATTTGTACTTGTTGTGGAGTGACCTGAGTGCGTGGGTTATGTGGTGGATCCTGGCACCCGACAGGCAGCTGACAGTAACCTTCTCCTTGTTTAGCCTGGTGAGTGGGACATCAGTGTGCCTAATTACAGAGTCGCCTATGACTAGTGTTTTGGGTATGTTGTTTTGCCTTATTGGCTGTGGTTGAGTGGTACACTGAGTCTATGGGCTATGTGTCATTTGGGTTGTGTTGGGGGGTGGAGGTTGCTTGCATTTCTGCTTTGGAGGTCTCTGTTGCTTGAACAGATTATTATTGAGAGTCTCCAAGAATGTTTTTGTGTTTCTATGTGTGGATTTTGGTGGTGTAGGTTTAGTGAGACTATGTGATGAGTGTGGTGTGGTGCAAGTGTTTACCTTCTCCTCTTGACTGTCAAGTTCAACCTTGATTGGAGAGAGCTTTACCTCTAGTTTGGATAGACAAGTGCATCTCTCACAGGTTGTAGTGTTGGGTGGTAGGAGGAGAGGGTTGTCTGTGTACATGAGGCAATATCTACATTGTCCCATGATACACTGATTCATCAGATAGACAGGAGAGAACACTGGGAGCTGACCCTTGGACATGCCTGAATAAAAAAATATTTTCTTCTAGATAAGTTAGGAAAGTGAGTACAAGAGCTGTTTTTCTCTAAGTAAGTGTGGAAAGTAAGTACCAAAACTTTCCTCTAGGTAATGAGGAAGGTTGAGTGCTGTAATAATTAGTAGGTTATTTAGTGCTTACAAGTTCTGAACAAGTGCTGATCATGAATAAGCAAATTCAAGTGCTAAAAGTAAGAATCTGTATCTGGACTAAACTAATTACAGGAAAGGGAGGAAACAAGTGCAAATGGGGCTTTTAAATCAGAAAGTTGAGAGAGATGGAAAAACTGCCCAAATGACCAATAACTACAATTTCTGGGCCAGAACCACTCCTTATGTGGCAGATAGGTTACCTAGTGATTACCACTCCCACTGATAAGCTAGAAGGCTTCCCTCCAAAACAGAAAGCTTGGGGGGGGGGGCTCAGAAGCTTACATACAGTCCTGGATACAGCAAATCTGAATCTGGACTACACTAGTTACAGGAAAGGTATATATTTTTTTTTGTATATACAGAAAAGTAGCTAAAACAGCAGTCAAAACAATTCAAATGCAGTGCAAGCTAGCACACTTGAGTATGTAGCAAAGTTAGACCAAACAGTTTAAATAATGCAATTAAATTAAAAATGACTAAAAACAATGCAGAAGGAGTCTATTAGGTAGAATGAGGTAAAGAGATGGGACTGGGGGGAGTGTCCCAGATCAAATCTACAGTGGGGGTGGGCAACTGCAAAAACCTACAAATTTTATTACCATAATGTCAATGATCATTTCTATTTTGTACTAAAACATTGACTTGCTTTCTCGAAATTTGACATTTATGAAAGTGTAAATGTCGAACATAATCTGGTAATATCGATTCAGCATGAATCGACATACCATTTCCCCTGCACCTATTACAAAAGGAACAATAGTTCCTGTTGTCAGCAGCACTAACATACAGCAAAACACTACACTTTACATTTTTGCAGGGGGGCATGCCCCTCTGCACCCCACCATGGAGGGCTGCACCCCCACCCCCTGCAAATTATATATTCCAACTCCAAGATAACACTACAGTGAGGAAAGGGATGAAGTACCCAAACTGCACTATACCGCAAATCCAAATTTCGAGTGTTCCACCTGTGAAGCATCTTCATTCACAGTATTCATAGAAAACCTGTGTGTGCAGCTATATCTATCTATATGTATATATGTCTATCTATATATATATATATATATATATATATATATATATATATATATATTGTATATATATATATATATTTATGTATGCATGTCTATCTGTATCTATCTATATGTATATATATATATATATATATATATATATATATATATATATATATATATATATATATATATATATATATATATGGTTTACCATCACAATGCCGACGTGCACTTGCGGTTATGAATTCGAACAACAGATGTTCAATACTTCATATTTTAAGAGTGATGTGAGCGAATGTTACCATTGCGAATGGACTGTGCATTCACAATTCTAATGTTCGCTCATGTGAGGGGATCGCGGTACAGTGCGGTTAGGGAAATACATCCCTTTCCTCACTGTAGTGCGATCTCGGAGTTGGAATATTAAGGTAGGGGGGGTGCAGGGGGGCTTGCCCCCCTGCATAACTGTGAGTTTAGGCTAGGTAGGTAGGTAGTTACAGGATGGGTGGGAGTGGTGTGTATTGCCGTAAATGTCGCGAGCGACATTTTCGACAATACACAGCTGTTTTCGACTTTAGGTTAATTCGGAAATGTTCATTTCCGATGTATAAATTCGAAAATGCAGACACATTTTTTTCTGATTTTCGAATTTATGATAGTAAACCTATATATATATATATATATATATATATATATATATATATATATATATATATATATATATACATAGATACACACATACTATATATATATAGCTATGGGTCTACTTCATATGACTGAAATTTCATTTGACTAAAATTCATTTGACTGAGACCAAAACACTGACAGTTCAAAAAACTGAAAACTCATTTGACTGAAACTCATAACACTGACACATTAAAGTAAAAGGCATATGCCCTTTTCCCCATTGTAGTGGGATCCTGGAGTTAGTATATATAGTTGGGGGGTGGGGGGCACAGCCCCCACATAGTTTAGGTAAATATTGTTTTCTGCAAAGAATTATTCATTGCAATTATAAATATCCATGTGTATGGTTTAAAATGTGTAAAGTATGTGGGGAGCTATGCCCCCCACACCCTCCTAACTATATATACTAACTCCAGGATCACACTACAGTGGGGTAAAGGGCATATACCTTTTACTTTAAAGTGTCAGTGTTATGAGTTTCAGTCAAATGAGTTTTCACTCTTTTGAACCGTCAGTGTTTTGGTCTCAGTCAAACGAATTTCACTGAAATGAAATTTAGGTCTTATGAAGCTGACCCATATCTATATATATGTAGATATATATATATATATATATATATATATATATATATATATATATATATATATGGTTCTACCTGAGTTCGTCGATATACCACATAATCGACAATCACTTACCCGACACGAGAACACCGACAATCCACATCACCGACAGCTGACATAACCGACTACGAAAATGCCGACATCCATGTGCTAATAGCGCCTCTCACTCCTACCAAGTTCCAGGTAATGTAAATAGTTGTCTGTCATCAGCATAGCGTTATTTTCCTGTGAGTATACTGTATGATTTATGCTGATGACAGACAACTATTTACATTATCTGGAACATGGTAGGGGCGAGAGGTGCTATTAGCACATGGATATCGGCGTTTTCGTAGTCGGTTATGTCAGCTGTCGGTGATGTGGATTGTCGGTGTTCTCGTGTCGGGTAAGTGATTGTCGATTATGTGGTATGTCGACCAACTCAGGTAGAACCATATATATATATATATATATATATATATATAGATATAGATATATATATATATATACATATTACAGTTATGATCCTTGGAATTTCAGCAAACATCCTGATTGCTTGGGGACCCCTATTTCATTTGATTGCCTATTCTTGCTTTTCTTTACATAAACTAATTCTACTATCATTCCTTACTGTTATCATATAGTTATAACTTGACTGAGGTAATGCAATAATTTATCTCTGCTGTAAATGAAATTAATTATGTCAAGGTTACTTTTCATTGCCTTGACCCTGTATATGGGCATGAGCGTGGGCATAGTTGGGATAACCTTGTGCACATTGCCAGGGATGTGCTCGATGGCAGTCTCCCAGAATGAGATGAATATTACATGTACCAAGTCTCCAAAATCCCCCGCCATCATGGCCTGCATCTGGTCATGTAAACCATTCTGAATGACATTCCCAGAAACTGATGCCTTTTGAGCAGTTACAGTGTCACTGCTCTACTGTAAGAGTGGTAAGGTCCTGGATCATCTAGTGGGTCTCTTCCCTCCTTGGTTCATTAGGCAGGGTCAGGCATATGTCCTATGGCATTATCTGTCACTCGGTAGGCTTGCATGTCATATTTCCTCTGTAAGATGCAATGTAAAAAACAATTGAAAAATCAATACCATTGGCCATGAAACACTGTCATCACAATGCAGTACAAAACTTTAAATGAAAGTGAATCACCTGTGCTGTTATTCACAACTTCATGAAGCTATCGAACTTGTACAGCAAGACGTCTGCAGAGAGGAAAACACTAAAGGAGGGATACATCTCATATTGTATGTAAATATTTTGCATATCATCATGAATCACTAAAAAATGTCTCTATGCTACCAGGTTAGCTAATATCATGTATTTCCTGATGGATAAGGGGTATGAACGTCAAATCAGTACCATGATTTAATGGCTAAAACTCACCATTATTTGCCAGCTGAAGAAATATGTGCAACACATATGGACATTTTGGTAAATAATGGACAGCTGAGAGGTATACATTTAACAAATCAAATATAGATTCTCTATGCATGAATATTGGATGTAAACGCGACTGCAGGACACATAAACACATAAATGCATTATGACTTATGTCATATACTTATGTACAGCAATTACATACACATGTACACAGTCAGTGCAGCATGGTCATTCACAGTCATTCTTCAATATGCAAATTAGGTCAGGACATGTTACACACAGTACCTGTGCTGCACAGCCAGATGCAGACTGGTATGCCCTGTACCTGTTGGTATAGCACAGTGCTAGTCCATGGCCTGCAACCCAATGGCAAGTATAAATTCATGTTACAACTATGATGGCCCACATTACATAATATAACAAGCAATCCAAATTGCAGTCGAACATACATGGAGCAGTGCTACATACCAGTGAGAACATATAACCTCAGTGGGACTGTGACAAACTGACACATCATACTATGCTCAGTCACAGTGTGCATGACTATGTTGTTTTTTTGTTGTGGTCTGTGGAGTGAGGTGTTGTAATGTATATACATGTTCTATTAGCATGTCCTAAAGGTAAGCAAACAACTAAATGGAAATAAGTAGTCAGACATGCACTCAGTGACGTTAAGCTATGAACATACACCTATACACCAAAGGACAGTCCCTGATGTGAGTGTATTTTACACTCACCAACATGATATACTGCTCCAAAACTCTGTAAGGCAACATAGGACTGACTGTCTCCATAGCAAATGCTACATAACCCTACAAACTGTGCCACACAACTACTACATACACCAAACTTGGCAAAAGAAAGTTTTAAATGGCAGCATTTCTCATGCTAGAGCAGGTATATAAAAGGAACATGTTGTAGCACTTGTATGCACACATGTTGTTCAAACTGGGAGGCCTGAACGCAGCACAGTGCAGACACTATAAGACTGTTAACCTAGACTTATTGACAACTACCTGGTAGACACGCAGGCAGCAGCTTTCTGATGTGTGCATATTATATTGCAGAGAAATTGTAAGGTTTAATGAAATTATTGCATATCTCAGCTTTCCTTGGCATACACGTTTGGGTTACAGAGATCCCATTTCATCACCTGACTGATTTACACAGACTCAGTAATGTACTTGTTTTCCAATATTAACTACATGTACATGATATTTTCTTAGTGGAGCTGGGAGGCACATGTAGTAGTTAAGTTTGTGGAAGCAATTTCTGCACAAGTTTTCACAAAGTAGGCCATTGCATATAGTTATTAGGTATTACGGTGTGTCAGTTCTCACTTACTGCAGAGTTCTAGCAGGACCGGTCCTGCTAAGTCAGTGAGCCAGCCATGTAGATGTTGGCGCATCATCTGGTGAAATTAGTCATACCATTAGTGGACACAGTGGGCTCACATCTTTGTTTCATGTGTAACAGACATGAGAAGGGGTGAGTCTCCTGGCCAGTCCAGCTGAGTACTCAGACACACCACAGTCATATCTCTGAAGCCATACTTGTCCAAATGGTCACTACTGCAATGCATTCAGATTTCAGGAAGACAAGGAATGAACTTGAACTCACTGGACAACTTTTTAAATTTAGAACATTAGAGGGGGAGATTCTTGTTTGTACATGTCAGGGATGGTCTCTCTATGCTCAGTCACATTAGTAGCTAACCTTGTATGTACTGAACTGAAGAACCATACGTTGATGTCCACAACTTTACACTGGTGTACAACAACGTGATTCCAAAATATAATGTGTTAATGAACCTCTTTAATTACACTGTGCTCAAAACATATTTAAGGAGGGTATTATGATTCAGTCCTGAGCAATTTTTAGATGCAGTACAGATCGTGAACATTTTCAGAGTTACGTGGGTTGACTATTCTTTATTTGAAGTTACCTATCATGAGCAGTCTACACTAAATTTATTAATAAACATGTTTAGAAATGCACCACAAGTAATATTTATATCCATTTACATATGTTGTTTGGCTGTTGTTTACAAAAAATTGCCTCAGCATTGTTCTGCAGTAAAATACTGTTCTTTCTCAGAATGTTTTAGTATGCTTCCCTCAGAAAGGCTACTCATGGTGGGCATCTGCAACTTGTCTGTACATTTTACTGGCATCCTGTGGAGTTCAGAACATATCACATCATATGCAGGCCCTGTGTGTGTCTGTGTGTGTGTGTGTGTGTGTGCGTGTGTGTGTGTGTGTGTGTGTGTGTGTGTGTGTGTGTGTGTGTGTGTGTGTGTGTGTGTGTGTGTGTGTGTGTGTGCAAGTGCACACAACTGTAACTGTATTAAGCATACGTTTAATGTGTACTGCCTTCACTTTACATTTCTGTATAAAATGGTGATATGTTGCCTGAGCTGACTCACATATTATAATCACTGAAGATCTGTTGACATTTGTTAGAATAAAATATCTAAAGCACTACAGCAGTGCTAGTGCTGGGGTACACTTGTAATACCTTGTAGGGAGTAGTGCTTTAGAATGGGTGTTGAAGATCTGAACTTCTAGTGTTCTGATTGTATCTTGGGCATGTAATTCTCTGTATTTATCACTGTATGATTGCTTCCATGTTGGTTGCTTATCATATCATACTTTTATTCCAGTACCATAAGATATACAAGTACCGTGACTATTACTTCCCCTAGTCCTACATATATATTCCATAAGGTATATTGACATTAAGTGACAAAGCACTTCATATTTTGTGGACATGCATGTAGCTTTCCCCTGTGATTATGTATTTATCATAAATGGCATAGGTCATGGTGACAGTCCTTGCACATAAAATTGTGTTTTCTGTAGATGAGTGTACCTCATACATGGAATGAGAACTTCATAGCTGAGGAAAATGACATCATTCTTCATGCTGCATCATTTATCAACTGGTACAGATGTCAATTGGATGCTGCTGGAGGTGGACCAATGATTTCCTGCACTGACAGAGGCTCAGGAGTTTCTGGCATCACATGACCACCTATGTCAAAATCATCATATTCAGGTGGTGGCATTGAGGCTGGTCTCCCAAGTCATAGAGGTATGGCATTTCTTGATCTGCCTCACACTTAACACAGTACATATAGTAGCACAAATTAACATAAGTTGCATGTCATGTTTTTGAAAGCTACACATTCCATTTGAGCACCTAATGCATCATCATATGATGATATGCATATGTCATATCAGTCTGCATATATTTCCTCTGCTGGCCTGATGCTCACACATCCTGCATTACAGAGCCTTCTTATGCTGTTAGGCCATGAAGCGAAAGCTCAGGTATGTATAACTTTACACTGGTGTACAGTAAAGAGGTTTACATGGTTTTCAAAGTATTTAATATTTGCCTTCTTATGTGGACATGTGTAATAGAGGCTTGTATTTCTGCATCTATTATTGCAGATTATCCACTTCTTGCTTTCACCTAGGTCTCTTCCACTGATCTTGACACAAGACATTATGTGGTACAGAGAGGTAGGACAACCAATGACACCCAGGACACTGCATTTGGAGTCACTTTGTCCAGCCTCATGGCAGCAGTCCTTTGGCCCAATAGATTTTTCTCTTGCAGAGGGAATTGCAAACCCAGAGAGCCTGCAGGTAGTAGAGTTTCAGCTACTGATCATAATGAAGACCTTGGCCAACTGTCCACTTGAGTATGATAGTGATGGCAGCACAGCTCCACAGCAGACAGCAGACTTTCATCAAATACCACATGCTGACATGGTATAAATATGTCAACATATCATAACTCTAGCCTTCATCACCCACACCAGGTTGTAATTCCCCTTCTGTCATCCTTAGCATCATGTGAAGCATGTGATTGTTTCTCTTGAGACATCTGGAGCTCTTGAAGTAGATTACTCACACCTAGGGCTTGCATACCACCATATTATGATGTTATCATGTTATACATACTGCATGCATGGCGACTGTTTGTGAAATCTTTTGCGTTGAGTACTGCAGTGCATCCCTAGATTTATCTAGACATTTGAATCTTGTTTTCAGCATCCCAAACACTTGTGCAGTGGTGGTCTGAGTTATGGTTTGTGCTCTGTTAAATGCATTCTTGGTGGGTATGGATGGAGCTCTGAATGATGTCATGAGACAGGGACCTAGTGAACAAGCACATTCACCTATTGGCATAGGTGGATAGAGCATTAGCAGGGTGGCATCACACAATATCATAACACAGAACATTTTTGTATACAGGTATATTTATCAGGTAGTAACTCCTCATGGATATCACCCTCTTGGAACATTGCCCTTAGGGCACTTTCTGTCCTGATTACAGCATCATACACACTACCAGGGTAAGTTGCCATCAGGTTAATGATAAGGCCATCTGTCGAGCATACTACCTGATAATTGAGTAATGGTCACCCCTTTCTGTTGCAGTGCATTTCTGCTCTATCTCCAGTAGGGGGTTTAATTGGTATGTAGATACAATCAATTGCACAAAGGACACAGGGAAAAATTGAGTATGGCATAGAACCATTTCATGGCAGCATGGTGCTTCCATAGTGTACCTGGAAAGTAGATGTATTCATCCATGTACCTGCACATGACTGCCAGGAATTGTCCCAGTATGCACTTAGAGGCTCTCTGGGCCACTCTATGTTATCACCCATGTGCTGCTGGAATGTCCCAAAAACTGGTATATGAAGGCTCAGACAAAGCTTTGTTTCTACCCTGCAAGCTGTGTTAGAACATGTGAGATGCACACATCCATATAAAGCCTACACCAGCTCTCTGTCTAGACTATATCTATCTATTATTTTCTGGTCAGAAAGCTAGCTTAATTCTAGCCTGGCTCACTGCCATTCTGGATGCTTATGGATGATAAGATGCATTTGCAGATTGTCCGACAAAATTACATGTAGTATCCTGGCCTGCTGTAGTGCATTGAATGCATTCACCATTATTCATAGTAATTTTACAAAATCTGCAATTGTACCACTTCACAATTAAATGTATAGGTTGTGGCAAGAAAATGTAGCTTTTATTGTAAACATGCTAAAATGTAATGGCTTTACTCCATCCAAACAGGCTGTCATTTTTCATTGTTGTATGGCTTGTGTTTTAGAATCAGGTATGATTTGGCAAAGTCTGCAATTATCTTATGCTATACTCATTAGCAATTACACCATACTTTCCCTTGTTTTTGTACTCACATCAGCCCTCAGCTTGATAAAGATCTCATTTGATGTGATACACTGGACACTTCTTCCTTTTGGAATTTGGCTCTTATTTTACACTTTTTACAACAGAAAATGAGACAAAAATATTGTAGCCATTATACTATGACATTTATGAACTACTGCTTTTTATGTAGATGAAGAGAGTTCTATACAGAGCATACCCTCCAAGAGCTCTATACTCTGGGGATGTATGAATAATGAATTTTTTTCCTGATGGTGTAGTGGAGGCCTCTGACTCGCTCATAGGCCAGGACATACAACAAGGTCAGTCAGTGCATAGATACACAACTAGCTCACAAAGCACCCTACCACCTCTCTCTTCACAGGCACCAGTCATGATCTGTACTAATTAAGATAGACACTTGCACTTATGCCTTGATTTGCCTATTAGTGATCCATACTAATTAAGATGCAACCTTATTCTCTTCTTTTTCTTCTTTTGGTTTTTCCCAGTTAGTGGTTGCCGCAGTGGAACAAGAGTCCACAGAACAATTGGCATTGGCAGTGGAGTTTTATGGTGTCGAGTTGCCAGACTGGCACTTAACCTTCCACAGAAGGCACACACATGCACACAATCACACCTTGGGCCAATTTAGAGTGTCCGATCCACCTTCAGCATGTCTTTGGAATGTGGGAGTAAACCAGAGCCCCCGGAGAAAACCCTCACAACCACAGGGAGGACATGTAGACTCCACTCAGAGGGCACCCCAGCTGAGAATCAAACAGAAGAACCTCTTGCTGTGAGGCAGCAATGTTAACTGCTGCACCACTGTGGTCGCCCTATGCATCCTTATTCTCTGATTATACTGAATGTTGGTTGAAACACCTCCTTTCTACTGATTACGGTAGGTATTAACTATGTCATGCTCCTTGCCACTACCTGAATTATAGTTATTTCCAGATGGTCCATATTAATCTAACCTCTCTCATCTCTGTCTCATCATTGGCCTGTAAAAAGCACTGACAATATAAGTATAATCCTTCTCATGTCCACCCCTGTTTTCATTTCCTAACTATGAGTTGTAAAATGGTGTTGTGATATGAAAAATGTTTCTGTAGTGTAACACACAATCTTACACAAAGTCCTGGATTATGTAAGAAATTGTCCATTTGAGGATCACTTTGTTGTCTCATTAAAACAACTAATACTCCAAGGAGTATTTCATGAAACAGATGGACTCTAAAATCGGGTTTTTATACTGCCACAGTAATGGAGCATAGTATGTCTCATACATGTGCTGTAAAGCAGTACTGCCCTAGCATTACTAGGTGCTTGCATCGGACAGCAAAAAAGATGAAAGACAATTGATTTATGGCACTTTTTCTGGCACAGGAATCCTTGTTTCTTACTCTTCGCTGTGTTTTCTAGCACACCTGAGCTTTCTTTTGTGCATAGAGGCTACAGGAACCAAATACACACAACACATTTAAGGTTTAGATTTGCATCTGGTCACTACTGAAAACAAGCCAATCTCTTGTGAATCATATATATCATTAGCAGAAGTACTGATTATCTTTTCTAATGAACTTTACTTTGCAGCCACTCAGTATATTAGATTGTGCATAGACACAGTACCTAGCATTGTCAGGGGTACAACAGGTAGCAAACATTCCTTTGGTGCTAGAAGAGCAGAACACTGTGGGTTCTACCCCAACTCACAGAGACTGGATTGGTGAGACTGGAGTGCAGCAGGGGGGGGCTTGCATTCCTGAGTGTGTTGTCCTTTGGATGAGACCTTAAACTAAGGTGTCATCTGCTTGAGTTGGTGGAAGCTCAGGTGAATATAAAAGATCCCAGAGCACTAATTAAAAAAGGTAGGGGAAGTTTCCAGATCCCTTTGTCAAATTTCTCCTAGTAGTGTAAATACTACTTCAAGTCTCATCTGAGAAATACCACTAGCCTTGCGGGACAAACTCTGTCAACAATGAAAACATAAATAAATATTCAGGAATTCCTGCTGGTCACAATCTGTAATGTCTAACAGGATATTCACTGCTTAATGCCACCATTCAAGTAAGTTAAGTAATGTGTTCATAAATCTTTCCCATGTAATCTAATATGATACCAGCTTCATTATTCTTCATTTACAAATGTGGTTATGAAAAATTTGTGCTAAAGCAAGTATTCTTTAAGTGAATGCAGATTTTAACATGTAAACTAATATAAAGCATTAATTCTTCAGATAATTCAACCTCAAAACCTCAATGAAAATTGTTTCAGCTTTTCAAAAGTTTCAAGGAATATCTGCTTAGCATATCACCAAATAAAAACAGTAACACATATGGAAAGAGATATGAATATATCTTTGCAATGGTACATTAGAAGATCTAGATATTACAGGTAAATAATATGGATGTTGATAAACAAGATGAAATGCACATAATATGTAAAATTAAAAAGACTAGATGACCTAGGGAGGAAGTGCTTAAGGGAATTAAATATGAAGTGTGATGGATCCCTACTCCAGGCCAGCAATGAAGAAGACTCAGTCCTCACCACTAACTCCAGTGAGGGATGGTAACTATGAGCAAAGATGGATTCACACAGTATTCCCAAATGTAGCTCCCTGCACCACGTACACACACACACACACACACACACACACACACACACACACACACACACACACACACACACACACACACACACACACACACGCACACACACACACACACCTGAGAAAAGCTGGTACAGATTTACTATCTGTGCCGCTTTCTGCCCAGACTGAGGTAATCACTCAAGGGTACCCAATTATACTCTGTAAAATGAATACTAATATAAATGGTAGGGTGTGACCAAATCAGCAAGGCATTCAGGAGCCACCTCAGTATCACTAAAATAAGCATAAGTACTGTCAAGATGTTAAAAAAGTTCTCTAAAGGTCCAACCACAATGAAAGGTATTAAAATATTTAATAATAAATAGCAAAACAGAAAACAAGAGAACACTGAATATAACAAACAACAGAGTTTCAACAAAAGAGATATAAAAAATACAGTTGGATAGTTTCTCACAGATGCAGAAAACAGTACTAAACTATTCTCACTAAATGTACCTTTCTAACTAAAGAATTACTGTTCTCTAACTACTTACTAAAGTAAGGCAAGCTGATCTGTCCTGAGTGTCTTACCGCAGCAAAGGCCAGATGATGTCTTTCTCTTTCTGTGTGGATGTGTGAGATATATATCCTGTCAGAATTCTTTCATGTCAGATTCTGAAGTGCTGCTGTGAGGGTTTCAAGAAACCAGATGCTGGTTTGAAAATGACATCACCTCTGGTCACCTGACTCTAGTACAATACATACAAACAGCTTTGCTAAGATCTATACAAACAGGTTATTGTGTCTGACAGGAATGTGCACCATAACCTGCTGTCCAACAACATACTCTCATGCTCAAGCATTCATGTCAAACCAGACCTTTTACTGCTGTTGGGCTCCTGCCAGATTCTCCTTGACTATGGGCATGTTCCAGGAGAAACTGCACCATGGGCATGGTCCAGGAGAAACTGGCAGGAGCCCAACAGCAGTAAAAGGTCTGGACCATGCTCATGAGTTCTTCTTGTGCTGTCCTGATGTTTAGGATATATGCCACAACAGAGTCCTTGTGGGATTCATGCTCACCCTCCCACTCATCATGAATCAAATCTAAAGACCCCCTCACCCTATGCCCATACAGCAACTCAAAGGGTGAATAACCTATGGATTTCTGGCATACCTCTCTGTATACAAACAGCAGATGGGGCAAATATGGGTCCCACTCTTTCTTAAACTGATCTGCAAATGCCCATAGCATGGTCTTTAGTGTAGAGTTTAATCTTTCCACAAGACCATTAGTCTTGAGGTGGTAGGGGTGGTCGTCTGGTGCTTCACCTCACAGCAATTTCACAGAAAAGCCAGCAGTACTGACATGAAATTGGCACCTCTGTCAGTAAGTATTTCTCTCAGAAAACCTACCCTGCTAAAAGCCTCTAACAAAGCATTTGCTACCTTCTCTGCCTCATTTGAGGAAAGAGCCACCACCTTAGGTTATCTAGTAGCATAATCTACTACCACCAGGACATATTTCTTCTCTGTTGAGCTTGGGGTACTCAGAAGCACCACAATATTCATAGCTATCCTCTGAAATGTCTTCTCAATCACAGGCAAAGGCATAAAAGGAGCATTGACCTTGTCTCTTGCCTTGCCTACCTTTTGGCATTGCTCACAGGTCTTGCATTACCATGTTCTATCCCTTGCAATCCCAGGCCAATAAAAGCTTTGCATAATATGTCTCTTGGTACACTTTACACCCATATGACCTGTAAAAGGAATTTCATGGGCTATGGCTAGAAGTGCCAGATGGTAGGCTCTGTGTACTACCAACTGCTGTATTACCTCACCTTCTAGCCCTCCCTCAGGGGTCCACTCTTTATACAGTAACTCTTTGTTCCAATATTTGTTCTCAATTTTCCTTGAGAATCAGGTGCCTACTTAGCTACCTCCCTCAAACCTCATAATGTAGGGTCCGAAAGCTAAGCCTGTCTCAGTTCTACCTTTGTGACCCTTTCCACTGGAAGCCTGGTCTCATCTGACAGTGGTGCCTCACTGTCAGCCTTGGTACTACCACTCACCTCTGCCCTTGCAGTCACCCTGTTTTTAGGGAACATCAGTAGCTACCAGCATGTGTAGCTTACTTTCAGGCTCACTGCTACAGGTTATCTCCCTGCCTGAAATAGCCACCTCACCAGCCACAGCTTTAGATGTGGGGTCTATATGGGTCTCCCACAGGCTACCTGCCCCACATGCCTGTCTCCATGCCTGAGTGTGTGTAACGCCATGCACACAAGGTACTGCATTATCAAAATTATTCCCTATCAAGACATCTGCAATGATATCCTCAAACACACCTACCTGCTTGCTTCCTTTTCTATGCTCCCAAATCAAGGTGAACCCTGGCCAAAGGTATTTGTAATGCGGTCCCTCCTAAAACTCTGACTGGTGTGGACTGCCCAAGTAATTACTGCTCTTCTTTAACCACTGCAGGTTTCACAGTGGTTATTTCAGAGGCTATATCTATCTTAACAGTGGTCTGTCTTCCATCCACTAAGATAGGATACAGACTTTGGTGATAATTTGGTACCCCTGTTGTCTCCAGACAACATACCACTGGCATGCTGCTATTTCCACTTGCTGGCTCTTTCACCTTTTGTACTCAACCTTGTCTCAGTGGACATTTGTATGCTATATGGCCACTCTGGTGACATTTAAAACATCTAACCCTTGGTCCTGGTGGTGTACCTCAACTAGTTGCTTCCCCTGTTACTGGTGTACACTGTTGGAGTGGTTTAGGCTGCCTACTATGGGTTCCCCTAAAACCATGTGCAGTGCTAGGTATCCCCTTCTTGTGCAGTGATGCCTTATTTGCTAATTAGAGATCTCCTTTTCTTCCCTGCTCATCTGCAGAGTTACACTCCCGATATGCCAACCAGATTTGCATGTACCTAGGCAAAGTGCTAAGGGCTTGTTCCCTCAGCAGAAGGTCTGCCAGCATTTCAAAAGTGGTGACCTGATACCTACTTAACCACCTATGAAAATAAGTGCTTAACTCTGCAATATAATCACATACACTTTCATCTGCCTTGTGTCTATGCTCAGAAAACTTTTTTCTGTAAGCTTCAGGTGTTACAGTACCTTAAAACATTCTAGTAAGCATTGTTTAATCTTATCATGGTTTGAGCAATCAGTATCAGACAATTTAGAAACAGCAGTTACAGCTTTACCATGGAGTAAGTATGGTTAGGAACTGTACCCAGAGCCCTTGGTCAACATTATACTGTTTATATACCCTTTCAAATATATGGAATAAACTATCAAAATCATCATCCTCTGTATAGTGTGGAAGAAATTTACTGACCTTTATTGATTCTGGGGTTCAGTTATTCCCTTCCTCATTACCTGCATGACCCTGCCAAAGTGTCATGATCTCCCTGTCATGTTGGCACTGTTTCTCATTTTGTTCGGCCTTCAAACACCGCATTCTGATTCTAACTCCATCTGTTTTGCCTTTTCTTCAACTTCCAAACATTGCAGACTCTCCTCTGATTCTACATCCAAATGTTTGGCCTCCAGTTCAAGTCTCTTAAACTCCAGATGGATTTTTAAGTCCTCTGAGGAAGAGGAGTACTGGCCTGTTTCTGAAGACTGCACATCCCCCATTACCAGATTGGTTGTCTCCAGGTTTCTGGCCCTTATTGCAGCTGTGACCAAGGCTGAAATAATTTCCTCTTTAGTCAGGTTGGCATGCACCAGTCTTTAGCTTCACAAACCTTGGCCAACTTGTTCTTTGTCAACTTGCTATTATTCTCTGCTGACATCCTTGCCTGTTTTCTATGACTAAACTAAACTAATAAAAATAAATAAAACTGTTGGGAAAATGAAACTCTGTATGTTTACCTTGTGGCTGCTGAGAGTACACACACACCTTCAGTGATAACTGCCCACCGGCTACTGAAGTTCAATTAACATCCCACCCAGCTGCCACTAATATGTAACAGGTCCTTACTGTGGGCCAGGAATCAAAGAGACTCACTCGTCACCAATGACTCTAGTGAGGGATGGTCAATAAGAACAAAGATGAATTCACACAGTATTATCAGATGCAGCTCCCTGCACCAAATATAATGTCACCTTAAGAGCAAACTGGGAGCCTGCTCCAGATCTGGGGCTAGACTCTCTTCAGACCCACACAAAACTCCACACTGACCAGTCTGGAGCACTGTGTCTCTGTTCCCAGTAGTTCACACACACACACACACACACACACACACACACACACACACACACACACACACACACACACACACACACACACATACATGGATATGTGAGTTTCATACACACACCTACACGCCAGGGAAAAGCTGGCACAGATTTACTAGCTGTGCTCCTTTCTGCCCAGACTCTGAGGTAATCATGCTGCCACCAGTCAACTACCCTAAGGTTCTTACAAAGGGTACCCAATTATAGTGTGTAAAATTAATACTAATACAAATGACAGAGTGTGACCAAAGTAGCAAGGCTTGCAGGAGCAGCCACAGTGTCACTAAAACAAGCATAAATACTCTCAAGATGTTAATTTTTTTCTCTAAAGGACCAGCCACAATAAAATGTATTAAAATATTTAATGATAAATAAAAAACAAAAAACAGAGAATACTGAATGCAATAAACAACAGAGTTTCAACCACAGAGATAAAAAAATACAGTTGGGTGGTTTCTCACAGATGCAGAAAACAATACTAAACTATTCTGACTAAATGTCCCTGACTAAATAAAGAATTACTGTTTTCTGACTACTTACTAAAGCAAGGCAAGCTGATGTGTGCTGGGTGTCTTACCACAGCCAAAGCCAGATGATGTCTCGCTCTGTCTGTGTGGATATGTGAGATGTATATATATATATATATATATATATATATATATATATATATATATATATATATATATGGATTCACTTCAGAAGCTTGAAATACTGAAATCTCGAATTTCAGTATCTCGAGCCCAAGAAGGTGAATCCACAAAACAACGAAATCTAAAAACCACGAAATTCAAAACCCCGAATACCGGAGGTTTTAAATTTTGCGGTTTTACTTCACTCACACACACACACACATACACACCCACACACACACACACACACACACACACACACACACACACACACCATCCACCACACAAACACACACACAATCACTCTACTACATGAAAGCAGGGGGACAAGTCTCCCTGCACCCCCACACCCCTCTACTTAAATATTCTCACTCCGAGGTCGCACTACATACAAACACACACAAAACACCACCACACAAGCTACTTTCTCTTCGCACACACATCACAGCAACAAAACACACTGACACACACCACAGCCCCTGCCCAAACCCCTTTAAACACATACGCACTTACCTGAATACATGACCACAGCGGAACGTTAGAAGCACAAAATTCAAAACCTCCGGTATTCAAGGTTTTGAATTTCACATTTCTAAACTTTCACTATTATGTGGATTCGGCTTCTGAAATTCAAGATTTCAGTATTTCGAGTTTCTGAAGGGAATCCATATATATATATATATATATATATATATATATGTAGAAATATTTCCTGTCAGATTCTAAAGTGTTGCTCTAAGTGCTCCAAGGGAATCAGATGCTTATTAGAAAATGATATCACCTCTGGTCACCTGACTCATGTAGAATACACACACATGGAGCTTTGCTAAGATCTGTGGCAGCATCTGAAAACTATAACATAATTTAAACTTTCCACCATTCCAGGGTTCTCTGATAAAACATACACATTTCATCACTTTCAATACAATCTAATATGCATGCATGCATTCTTTCTGTCTAGCAGGACCTACTGTTGATACATTTTTAACACAAGTAACTTTACAAATATATATTTTAACTCAAACATCTGTACAAATCAGTGTGATAGCCAAATAACATACAATTCTTTACAAAACTGCAGCCATTTCTGCTGGCATATGTATACATGTACTGCCCTTCTGGCACAGATGGGGCACTACCTCATAACATCACATGAAGCAGGGGATGCTACTGAAACAATAAGCAAACAAAATAAATAAGAATAGATATAAGAAGAAATCTGACTGTGAGGCAGTTTGTGAAAGTTAAATCACTAATGGAAGAGAATAGTCAGATTTTGTAGAATCTATAAGAGAAATAAGAGACTGCGGTACCTTACATAAGTGGTATAATACAAATAGTGGTAAGCAATGAGTGACAAGAAGTTACATTTGTGCATACAGTGGAATCGGGTTCCAGTAAAAGCCTGCCTAAAGTCACAAATATTGCACAGAAACATAAAAGTAATGCACTGGTGCAACTTCATGAATGCATATGTGGAAATCTGTAATCGTACCTTTGCTACCTTAACATTTGGTAACATTCTGTTATTGTAAGCCCCCTTAAGGTGCAGGTGATTTCACTATAACTCATTCATGGAGTCAAATAAGTTGCACTGCAGAATCAGTTCACTGGCCACTGGCCACATTCACCTTCCCAACATCCACCACTATAGTGCTCCTCCTCATTAGAAGGGCCATCAAAAAATGTACCCATAATTTTTACATTGCTCTACAATTTTAAAGCAATTTATAACATTACATTTTTGACCAAAATTGCTGAAACTATTTATTTATTTAAGTACATCTAATGAATGACAATAGAAGTTTAACAAAGTGTTTGAGTATATGGTATAAATATATATATATATATATATATATATATATATATATATATATATATATATATATATATATATATATATATATATACATACTATACATACTATTTTCACCAATAACCTGCACACCTCGGTCCCACAAGCATCGCTCATTCAGTACGCAGACAACTCTACAGTCATCTGTGCTGCTGCTACCATAGAATAACTTCATAAAGTAACACAAATATCCTTCCTAGCAGTTGAAACCTGGCTAACTAACTCTCAGTTAATTCTTAACCCCCAAAAAACAAACATGATATTTCAGCTCACCAAAGCATATGCATCTCCATGTACTTTTAACTTAACTTCCCCCCTCACCTTATACTAAGCTGCTAGGTACAGAAATTGACTGCAATATGAGATTTGACATCTGCATATCTCAAACTGTAAAAAAAGTTCATAAAAAAATTGGAACTTTATATAGGAACAAACAATTCTTTACAAATTACACTAAAGCCAAAATCACGCAATCACATTTGATATCAACACTAACCCCCAGATTCACAAAAGCTTGCATGGAGTGCAAGATTGGTGCAGGAGCCCACACAGGCAATATGTCTGCCGTGCAATCCAGGAACAGCCTGCAGGGGTATGTACAAGTGCTCCTGCACTAATCTTGCACGGACTAAATCCTGGTATGCAAATCACCCCATTTGCAGGTGAAATCCATGCAAATGTGGTGATTTTGCAATCCAGGAAGCTTGCAACAGTCTGTGCAAGACTAGTGCTATCTGCAGAAATGTACTCGGTTAGTAACCGAGTACATTTCTACCAAATCCAAAATGGAGCTATGGCAGCTCCAAATAAAGGCTGCATATCATTGAGGAAGTATGCCAATGGCCAAGTATAAGGCCACTGGCATTGCAAACAATACAAAAAATAAAAAAAAATGAACTTTTATTTTTTTCGCAAATCTCAGCTGTTTAAGCATAGGGCAGCGGCACACAAACAGGATCGGGGGGAAAATAAGAAAATAAACCTAAAATAAGCATTCTAACTAAAATCAGTATTCTGCCATGCAAGTCAATGGCAGTCAGAAGACAATCTGGCCAGTGAGTAGTGGTTGCTAAGGGGGAAGGCTCAGTGTGACACATGTAACTATGCATTAGCAGGCAATCCTATGCAAATGAGGGGAAGGATAGTGAATCCCAGTTTTCCCCAGCATGTGAGTCAGGTCCCAACAGTGTAAGAGTATGAATAGCTGGGTGCAAGACTAGGAGGTAGGTGACGTTATGGGTGAGTGTGTCAGGCATACTGTAAGTGGATTGGAGCCCTGTGGCTCGGGTTTGCTCCTAGTTTAGCACAGCTAAGCTAGGGGGTGTGTCTAAACCTGCCTAGCACTCTTTACAAAGTATAAGCAAGTGTGCACACCACGCATTGGGTTTTACAGGAAGAAAAAAGAAGTTAAACCAGGAAATAGCAGCAGTGTGCACATATGAGCACTCTGTGCGGCGCGCATATGAGCTTAAACAGGGAGGCAATGGGAAGGAAAACAGCAGTAGGAAGGTAATCAAGGAGAACTAGCTTAGCTGACAGGTGAAATGTATCAGAATCAGCCAATTACACAGGCAGCAGCTTAGCAGAGCTTAGCAAACCACTATAAACTATGCAAACACCTTTCCCCTTGTTTTTTCCCAAAAACTCTGCACCACCGGTGTATACAGACAGGGAAATTTTACAAAATGAAAGCAAGAGAAAAAATGTTAGGGGCTGCTTTTGCTATCATAAATCAACATGTGCAAGAGGCTGATGGTGGTGAGGATGTGAATGCTGATGACCAACCCACAGTGAGGAGGAGGAGAAGTGTGTACAGACCCAGGGAAACCTACCAGGGGCTACATGAGCTAGAGATAGTGGAGTGCTATAGGGTGGACAGGGGCCTCCTACAGCATATCGTTGAGCTGTGATGGCCACACCTCAGACACAGAACCAACAGAGGGGAACCCATCCCAGTGGAAATCAAGGTATGTGTAGGCTTAAGAATACTAGCCATAGGTACCTTCCAAAGGCCAACTGGGGATATCATGGGGGTCTTACAGGCATCAGCATCCAAGGTACTCCACCATTTCCTGGATGCCATGTCAGCACATGCCCGTGAGCACATATATTTCCTTAATACCCGTGAGACATTGGCCAGCAATATGCATCCCTTCCAACAAATAGCAGATTACCCTGAAGTAGTAGGTGCTATAGACTGCAACACACATATGCATAAAAGCACCACCCCATGAGCAGGGCATGGTCTACATAAACCGCAAGGGCTTCCCCTCCATCAACTGCCAGGTTGTGTGCAATGCCCAGGGCATTATAATGAATGTGTGTGCTGGAAGCCCTGGGAGCTATCACAATTCCCACATCTGGCATCTGACACAGCTGTACCAGAGATTAACCAGTGGGAACATCCCATATGGCCACCTAGTGGGGGATGCTGGTTACACACTGGAGCTGTGGCTGATGATACCCATCAGAAATGTACACACACCCGAAAAAGAGCTCCATAATGAGGCACACGCAGAAACAAGAATCATAATAGAGCATGTGTTTGGGATGCTCAAGTCACAGTTCCGGTGCCTGGACACATCCGGTGGAGCCTTGTAGTACTCTCCAGCTACATGTACCCAAATTTTCATGGTATGTGCCATGCTACACAACATGATCCTGTGGAAGCAGCTACAGCAGGAACAGCATGGGGCAGGGCCAGCCAAGGCCAGCACAGGCAAAGAATGACTCGGAGGAGGAACAACCTGAACCTGCACCTGTAGGCAGAAGGAGGTGTGCACAGTATGCCTTGGCTTTGGCAAAGAGGCAATGCATAGCACACACACTGACACAGTAGGAACCCAGGGAATGGAAACTCTCTCTGACTCGCACATACAGTAAAAGGGATGCCAAAAATGACACTACCTGTGCTTTACCATGTATAAGGAGTGTACTATGTACATCTGAAATAGTCAGCCCTCCAGCACCATCCTCAATACTGGCACAGCCGCAAGGTAAGTCACCCTTCCTATCAATCACTGAATTCAGTACTATGGTCTGCTAGTTGTATCAATGGTATGGATGAGAACATGCGAGAAAGGGAATTTGGTGGCTGAATGGGATGGCAGCAGATAGTGGACAGCTATATGGGCAGCATGAAACCATAACAAATACTGATGTCAACAAAGTAGACAGCAACAGACAAGGTGAAAAAACCCAGTGCAGGACATGTGCTGGCCCAAATGTGTGTCTATAGGGCACACACATGCATGTCATGGATGTTCACATACCCAACAACAGTCCCACCCAGCCAGGAGGACAGGTGTAGATGAACACAATGAAAGGCTGTGCTAAGGTCCACAAGGTATGGCAATGGAGATGAACCCCCCCCCTCCAGACCTACACAGAGTATAACAGGTCGGGAAGTGGGATGTCATTCATGAAGGGTAGGAAGTCTGAAATGGCAATGTAAGTCAATAAAACCTATAAACTGTACTACACTGATATGTCTGTAGACTGCAGGATAGGTCAGAATACAAATTGATAAGGTAGCCATCAGACTACCAGAAATACAAGTGCTGTCAAAGCAAATGTCCACAGTTGGCAGGTGTGCCCCCCCTAAACCCTATGTAGAAATGTATTAGCATCCATGTGATGGAGTAATAACAGTAAGTACAGAGTACCTGTGCTTGCCAAAGTAGAAGGATGGATTGTTTCATGTGTAGAATATGCAGAGCTCTGAGTGTCAGGTTGATGTGTGGAAGCCAACAGGGTACCTGAAATATCAGGTGGGTATAGCAGAAATGTCTGCAATTGTCAGGTGTGCCCCCCAATCCTATGTAGTATAGCAGTAGCATCTATGTGTGGGCAACACAGCAGCAGAGCACAGAGTACCTGAGCCGCCCCAATTATAACGATGGAATGTTGCATGTGTACAATATGCAGAGATCTGAGTGTCAGGTTGTTGTGTGGAAGCTAACAGAGTACCTGACATATCAGATGGTTGTAGGAAATGTCCACAGTTGTGATGTGTGCCTCCACCAACCCTATGCAGAAATGTATTACCAGCCATGTGTGGGAGTAATAGTGAGCACCGAGTACCTGAGCTGGTCAAATCAGCAAGATGGATAGTCGCATGTCTACAATAGGCAGAGGTCTTTGTGTTAGGTAGTTTTGAGTGGTATGCTGTGTGAAAGTATTCAGCAAATAGCCATGGATGGTGTGTCCTGGTGTCCAATGATCAGTACTGCTGATGACCAGGCCAAGTCCACAAAACTGCAGTGCCAAACAGACTGGTATCCCAGCAAGACATGTTGCAGCAGTAGTCCATATGATTTGAATAGATGTCATAAGTGTCACCATCTGGAAGATGGACATGGCATGAGTGCTGGCCCAGACGTACACACAGTACACAGGTGGCAGTACCGTAGAGAGAGACTGTTTACAATTCCACAGTGAAATGGAGACACCCTCCGTTTGTACATACAGGTTCACAGCACATCAGTTGGCTGTGTAGTATGGGAAGCTAAGATGTACTGTGGGCAAACACTGGCAGACCACAAAAGGCAGAGGTATGATGTATGTAGAAGCTGCTGGTGTCCACCCACTAGCCACCAGCAGAGGAAAGGGCCACATATACCTGTGAGGCAGTTGCAAGTAGCTACCCTAGCACACATACAGCCTGTCTTGCCCAACATCAGCCTCAGGTAACACACAGGCTGCTGTGAATGAGTACAATATGATCCATACATTACTATGTGAATAATCACAGAATGCAGCGTGCTGAAGAAGAGTCCCATTCAGATGTGTCCAGAGCTGCAAGATGCACCCTGCCAGCATCCACACCAATGGATTGATAAGGACAGAAATAATTGCCATCACCACCTTGCACACCTATCCTGTCACCCCAGGGGAATACATTGCCTTGCAGTCTGGGTCTGTACAACTGAGAAAATGCACTGGCCTGCTACAGATATCCTGTGTCAGTACCCAATACCCCACTGTCCTCTGTCACAGGTCTGTGTCACTCCTGTACTGCCACTGTATGTTACCACATGGACTCCCACATAATGACAAAACACAGTCCACAGAACACAAATGTAAGGACATGTTGACAAATACCAGTAGTATGTCCATCATGTTCCAATGCATGAACTGTGGACCAACCTATACATACTGCTGGGATGGAGTGGCAACTATAGCCATACCTATCAGATATTGTGTGCATAATGGTAGGAAGAGGACAGATTAACGGGGGGGGGGTAGCATCGCCACCATGGAGTGTGTGAATGGTGAAACCCTGATGTGTGCGCATACTTATCATGGCTGCAAACACTGGAATGGATGGCCACAAACCTGCTTGCAAACCAAATTGTGAAGGGTTAATCAACAGAATGATGAGCCCTGCCTCTGTATAACCTCAATGAGTCTGAATACCTGTGAGGTAGGGCCACAGCATGATATGGCCATCCTGTCATGGTGATAATCATACGGGCATGCGATCCATAGCCACAACAGCACCAAGGTACTGGACCATATACACAGACCCATCAGCAAGTGTCTGCAGTTTCCACGCCAGAATGACATGAGTGTGCAAGAATATGTAGGTTGCACACCACAATACTGGACAAAGCTGCATTCAACTTGTAATCCCCAGGAACCTACTGCCAGCAAAGATGTATACCTGTCAGTAGTTGATGACATAAAACATCAGAGGGTAAAACACCACATATCACTGAGTATCCCTGCCAACACCAAAACCATGTAGCAGAAGCATCACAGACACAATTAGCAACAATCTCACCACCCCTTGCCCAGTGTTGACCCACATTATCAACCAATCTATAGATATCCTGCAGAAGCAGGTTATTAGATGTAGGTTTAAAGCACAAATACCTGCACTGGAGTACAACCTACCTGGAATGGAGTCACGCATGCAATACAGACATTCATACTGGGCATGTTCACACACTTAGAGAAGCGAAGGCCATGTTAGAAAACAAATTACAGAAGGGTCATACTGGGCATGCTCACACACAGAGAAATGAAGCCCATGTCTGGAAACAACTGTAGACTATACACAGCAGTCAGTCACAGATGTCTGTGCAAGCACTTCACATTACACACCAGTCATGCTCTGCACACACAACTGATGAGAATATGCACATATATCCAAGGACAGCACACTATAACAGCTCAGACATACATGTAATAGATGTGAGAAGAGAGTGACAGACAGTGACAGACAGGTCCCCTCTCATGTGGCCTGTCCCACACAGCACACTCCCATTTTGCAAAACCACATCATATGTTTTTGCAAAATGGGAGTGTGCTGTCCCACACAGCACACTCCCTATTTTGCAAAAACATATGATGTGCAAATATCCATCACTGTACACAATTGACCCTGGTAGCTGATACCTGTTCATGTGGACAGGCACGTGTACTAGACCTACCATGTAGCTACCATATCACTGTTGCAGATGTCACTCACCATCACATATACGTTTGGAGGACTCCTCAACATGTAACGTATGTGGTGCATCCAATGACTGCTTAGACATGTGATAGCAGCACATAGTCAGTCAGGGGTTTGATACCCTGGACTGGTAGGTGTGTGACACAAACATGCTTACATTTTACCGTCCCTGACTTATATTTGCCTCTGTCTGCCTCTCTCAGTCCCTCTCTGGTGTATGTGGAGACTTACACCTGCTTTGCTTAGGCAGCAGCATGTGTATTGTCAGTGATGTTCATGATCAGCTGATGGCCTCTGCATGAATTGCAGCCCTCCTCTAGCTGATTGCATGTGGAACAGCTGTGGTAACATTCTCATAGCCAATTGCATGGAAAGACACAGATTGCCCTTTTTTTTTTCAGGTAAGAGTGGGATGTTGGGGAGAAGTAGTAAGTATATTTGGGGAGGTAGGTTGGGTAGGTTAACTGACAAGACAAACAAGACGCATACAGGGGTGATATATAACACATGTGGGGGGTAAATACCTTGAATGGGGTGGGGTGTTTGGAAGTCGCAAGCCCATGAGCCCCCAAATGGAAACAGTGGGACTGAGGTCACCACTGAACCTTCACGACCCCAAAGGTGGCCATGCAGGGGGCTTGGTAGGAGGGGCAGGCTAACACTCTAATTGCACCACTCAGCCCTCAAGCTGGTGTAGCTGGTATCGAAATGCTTTATCAATCTCCCTATGCACCACGGCCCGGACCTGACAATGGGTGACAGGTTCCTCTCCACCCTCACTCCTGGGGGGTGGGTCATTCCCCATCCCCTGTGGCAGTTCCACCCAAATATGATGCAGGGCCTATGAAGGAGGAGGTCCCAGGCTGGGCCCCAGATGTGCTGGTGCCCGGTGCCATGGCCAGCTAAGGTGGGACAGGTGGGTCCACTGTGACCAGCTTTCCCATACGAGCTGTGGTGTTGCAGTTTAAGGACAGATATAGGTTAGTAATAGTCAACAGCATTCAGGATTAGTTGTAACAGCATGCATAGGTATACCCATTAACCCAAGACACCAAATTTAAACCAGTTGCATAGCGAGCAGAACACATGCATATATGGAACAGCAGTGGCCATTATGACAGCATGCAGGTTTTATTGATGGTAACAGGCCACCAATATGGGTGTATTGTAACATGGCACATGCATAGAACCAAATGTAGATATTTATGAACCAATAGGACATATTTCCCAACATAAGTTTGGAGAGTAAACATACCCATTGAGGTGATCCTTTATCTTCCTCTCTTAAAACCCTCTTTTGCATGGTTTTGCGCATTTTTGTGCATAGCGCAACAGTGGGCAGCGACGCCTAATTGGGTTTAAACTATTCCTGGCACCACAAAGTCTGCTCTTCACTTTTTCCCTTAGAACTGCTCTATCTCTCAATTTAAACACCATATTCTCATTCTAAGGCCCTTCACTGGTCCAATTAAGTAATCCTACAAGTTAGCACTATTAAACCATAAGCACTACTTACTCTTATACTTTCTACGATTACCCTGTCCCCTATTGGTCCGTCTTAAATTCAGTTTCCCTATATTACTCTAGCATGTCCAAAGGTCAGTCAATGGTTTCCTCTCCAGTCCAGCTGGTGAATCTGGGAATTTTGAGGCAATGTTACAACTGTCTCATGTACACGGACAACCCTCTCCTCCTCCAAACAGGTTCAAATATATGTGAGAGATGCAACTATTTAGCCAAACTGGAGGCTGAGCTCTCTCATCTCAAAACTGGTGTAACCAGTCAGGAGGAGAAGGTAACCTCACACAACACAATTCCAGTATCACACAGTCCCACCACATCAGTGAACCAAACACATAAATACACAAAAACATACTCGGAGGCTCTAAATAAAAATCTACCTAAGCAACAGAGACCTCCAAAGCAGACATCCAAGCAAACGCTACCTCAAAACAAAACACACAAAACACATAGCCCACAAAGTCAGTGTGCCAAGCAGCCACAGCCCTTAAGGCTGAATAACACACCTGATACTCTTGTAATAGGTGACTCTATTGTCAGACACACTGATGTCCCGCTCACCAGGCTGAATAAAGAGAAGGTCACGGTGAGCTGCCTGTCAGGTGCTAGGATCCACCACATAACGCAAGCACTCAGGTCACTCCAAAGCAAATACAAATATGACTCAGTCATTGTACATGCTGGTGTGAATGACCTGAGATGTACCTCCCTGGACTACATGAAAAGAGACATAGAGGAGCTCTCTGATCATGTAGCCCAGGCTGGTATGACCCTGACCTTGAGCAGCATCTTACCCTCACCTAGAATGATGCCACAGTACAAAGACAAAATGATCAATTTTAACAATTGCTTAAATTTTGGTATCATTCAAAGGGGATCCAGTGTCTGTCAGCCTGGGATAACATGCTCGACAAGCCACGTTGCTTCGCTAGGGACGGCTTGCACCTGTCACCACTGGGCTTTCGGATATTGGCAAAGGCTCTTGCCACCTCCATAGTGCCTTTTTTAAGCAAGGCTCAAAAGTCAAACCCACCCCAATAGACAGCACAAAGAACAAGAAACTAAAGGTAATGCTGCTAAACGCCAGAAGTCTTAACCTCAAGATGCACGCACTCGAAGCTCTCCTCAGTATGGAGAAGATTGATATCTGTGCAGTGACAGAAACCTGGTTCAAGGCTCCAGAGAGCACCCCATCACTACCAGGCTATACCTCATATCATGCTTTTCGGCCCCAAAACCCGGACCGAACCACAAAAGGAGGGGGAGTTTCCATATTTATCAAGGATATCCACACCTCCAGGTTAGTGGCATTGCATGAAGTATCGGAGACCATCCATGTGCAACTAACAGTGGGCAAGACTGCTTTTCAGTTTATAGCATCCTACAGACCACCCTCTCAAAGTCAGGAATCCCACTCAGCTTTCCTGAAAACATTGGAGAACATGAAGATCTCTCCGAACACCATTATATTGGGTGACTTCAACTACCCAAACATTGACTGGGAGCACTACTCAAGCCCCAGCACCTTAGCCCAAAGGTTCCTGGAATTTATAAACTCAAATGCTATGGAACAACTAGTCACCACTCCCACAAGAGGGGACAACATACTAGACCTGATCATTACCAACATGAGGACTCTATGCTCCACACCAGAAGTATATCCCTCATTGGTAAGATCAGACCATAAATTAATTTCACTGGATGTCCACATCCCGACCCCACCCCTAGCCCAGAAAACCACAGTGAAAAACTTCTCAAAAGCGAACTTCTCACTTCTCAAAACTGAAGTGGAATCCTTCAAGACCCCAGGGCCAGTGGAAACTACGGCCCAAACTGCAGAATCCTATATAAACACATTCTACGGACATCTCCAGGAATGCATGGATCATGCTATCCCAAACAAAACCAAGACCCAATCATCCAAAGGCAGGCGTCCAGTCTGGTGGACCCCTGCCATAAATAAACTGTACAACAGAAGGAGGAAGCTACTACATGATAGAGCAAAATCCCTAATAGGGAAGGCATCTCTGATCAGTACTAGCAAAAAATTACGATCCCTCATAAAATCCTCCAAGGCCAGCTTCAAGAGAAAAATTGCACAGGACACCAAAGACAATCATAAGGCTTTTTTCAGTTATGTTAGAAACCTGGGATGCAACTCCCAGACTTATTCTGAGTTGATTCTAAACGACAAAAATACACTGAACCCACAGACATTGCCAATATCCTGGCAGACAGGTTCAGTGCAAACTTCTCCACCCCCCCCCAAAAGAGCAAGTATCTATCCCAGCAGAGGGCTGCCTCCCAAACATCTCTGATGCTCAGGTGAAGGCTGCCCTCTCCAAAGCAAAAAAACACTGCTTCCATGGGACCAGATGGCGTCCCAGGTTGCGTCCTACATGAACTCCAAGAGGAACTAATCCCTCAAATAAAACAGCTATACAATCTCAGCCTCACTACAGGATATGTGCCCACAGAATGGCGTACAGCAACAGTGGTCCCACTCCACAAAGGTGGAGCCTCTACGGACTCTGGAAACTATCGCCCCATAAGCCTGACTAGCTTAGTCTGCAAGGCTATGGAGAGGATCATCATGGAGCTCATAAACAAAGACATTGGGGACCTACAGACACTAGATCCTACCCAGTTCAGCTTTGTCAAGGGCAGATCCTGCCTTTTGAACCTGGTTGACTTCTTTGAAACAGTCACCAAAGCCATAGATGAAGGGAAGGTAGTCCACACAGCCTATCTGGACCTTGCAAAGGCATTTGACACAATATCCCACTCGGGCATCATAGATAAGCTATCCAGCTTAAATATAAACCCCTATGTCACAAGATGGGTCGCAAACTGGCTCAAAGACAGAACCCACAGAGTGAGAGTTGCTGGAGCCATGTCAGACTCAAAACCAGTCACAAGTGGCGTCCCACAGGGTTCTGTCCTGAGACCACTCTTGTTCGGTATATACTTTTCCAAGGTACAGGCAAACGTGGGAGGACTATGGCTCACCAAGTTCGCAGATGACTGCAAACTGGGTGCCGTAATCAACTCTCCAGCTGACACAAACATCCTTCAAAAAGGCCTCACAGAGACAGATAACTGGTGCCAGCGCCATGGTTTAAAGCTAAATGCCAAAAAATGTATAGTCATACCCTTTGACAAAAACAATGTGCCCACAAATTACCACATAGGCAGAAACCCATTAAGTACAGAGAAAGTTATTAGGGACCTGGGGACCCAAGTTGATAGCAATCTCTCCTTTGAAAACCACATTGCCAAAGTGGTTAGAAAGACCTTCTACATAGCCCACCTCATCACGAAGGGTTTCACATCTAGATCAAGAGAGGTAATTGTGCCCCTTTATTCATCCCTCATCAGGCCCATCATAGAATACAATGCCCCTTTTGGGATGTACCTTACCCGACACCTGCAGCAATTAGAAAGACCCCAAAAGTATCTCACCAAGAGGATCAAGGGTCTCAAACAGATGCCATATGCTGCTTGGTTAAAAAAACTCCAGCTCTACTCAGTTGCATACCACCTATTTTGAGGCGATCTATGCCTGACATACAAAGCTATGTCAAATCCATAATTAATGGACATGCTCCACCTCAGTAAATCTAAATCCCTTAGAGCCACACGCTTGAGGGACTTGAACCTCAGCACAGAAATAAATAGAACTTGCTGGAGGGACAGGTTCATAACCCAGAGGCTCCCTTTGCTATGGAATAGAATTCCAGTTCATGTGAGGCAGAGCACCTCACTGAATGTCTTCAAGAAGAATCTCAATAGGTGGATGGGGGATTGTAGGTTTGTCCCAGGGATTACTCCCGTGTCACTATTAGACAGAGGCACAGTAAACTAAACCTTAAAAAGGGCACAGTATACTCAAATCAAGGGATGGCGTAAGCCATACAGAATCGGGCTAGGCTTATAATTGCCTCAGGGCAGATAGCCTAGTATGAACCTATGAACCTATGTATAATTGGGTTAATGTTGCACATATGATCGGGGCAAGAGAGAGAGTTCAGTTAACAACTGATATATCCCTGTAGTTTTCACAACTTTCTTAGTCACTGCAGTGATCTGTCCCTTACATGTATTATTACACTACCCATTGGCCTTACTTTGTACAATGGTATGTTTGTAGATTAGTATATACGTGGACTGTGTCTAACATATAGTCTACACCTTTTACCTGTTATAGCTGTTGAGAAGATCTTTGTTAACACTACCTGACAATTTCTACACATACTCCCAGATTTCATGTTGATGTTATGCACATAGCCCTCAATCCGTTATTGCACACACTCTGGCTGAGGCTTGACAGGATACGGGTGTTAATGCAACATATTAATCAACTTTCTCTCATACACCTTGGGTGTGATGCTACAATGACAGGTTTGTTTTCATATACATTCTCTGACTATGTACAGGTTTGACTATTGGTCATATGTCATCATAGGCTGCCTACATTTCTTGGATCATCACACTGATTTCTTAGGGGAACAGGGTACCAGGCAGCAGATTTGGGCCATTTATCTGCACGTGCTGGGCAGATCGGAACAGTTGAGGTGTATGAATATGCATACAGCTTACTATCTGTACATTCTGATGCAGTCTGTACAGTTGATGGTTATGATTATGCTTACCTGAACATTCTAGCAAAATCTGTACAGATGTTGGGTCTAATTAGGCATACAGCTTTCTATCTGGACATTCTCACAAATTCTGTACAGCTGTGGGGTATGATTATGCATACAACTTACTACCACTCCCAGGATTCAAACCCCTGCTGTGTGTGGTAAAAATATTACAGTTAACATCACAGTACACTGTTCTATCAGGGAATTGGGGTAAAGCTTTCCAATGTTGTCTCTTTATGTCTCCCTCAGTTGTACAATATGACTAACTTCTTGTTATACAGAACTTCCTACACATTTGGTCTGAGTACCACAGTGTGGGTAACACTGCTTAATACAACAGTGCTATTTATAGCATGCAACACTACGACATATTAAATCAGAGTATACACACGCACTCCAGGGGTTAAACCTTTATTCACAGGATATGACAGTTCATGCAAGATTATTACTAACCTGGCTCATGACACAGACTTTGTAGCCTAGCGGCATGGGCTTGCTGGTTGGCAGCCCACTCATCTGCAGCTGTCAGAGAAATACAGTGACATTTAGCCATATCTATCCATAGTATACACAAGCTAGGCAATTATTATATACATAGTAGAATGGGTACTTACTCAGTACTGGGGAATCAGCCATCTGCCTGGACTCCTAGATCCACTGTTCCAGTAGCTCCCCCCTATGCTGCTTCAGGTCAGCATGGTGATGACTGACCTGCTCACCAATCCGGGGGATACCTGTGGCACAAGTAAGGTCATGAGCGAGACTGTCCCAGTCCTCCACTTTATACTGGGAGACTTGGTAATAGCCCTGCAGGAGTCTCTGCTCATGGTGTTTGACCAGGAGCCACACCATGTATTTAGACTCATTAATACCCCAGCGCTGTGCTCTAAATCGAGTGCCTTCCCCAACTCCGGCCATTCTGACTACAGTAGGAAGCTGCAACCATTTATGGGATGTATTCCCACCTGTGGGGTTTAAATATGCCTGATTTCCCACACTTTTCTGTGACTGAATGATTTTGAAAAGGCTAAGCTATGGGCACACTTGCTTACCTAAGGTTGGCATTGCTTAAAGGGGCATACCAATAGGCAGATTGAGTTAGCCGGCCTACACATTGGTTACACTATGTAAGCTGACCCGTGCAATGCTTAGCATTGCTTGATATCTAATTAGCATTATAGTTTCCTTTTGACATTGATTTATTATTTGTTACATGTTATATCTGTGTCTGGTATCTGTGATTCATGTGTACGTACACTGTATGGGATCCTGGGCAATTCAACACTTTATTACAATAACACCTCACATCTGGCCTTACTGCAGTACTCCAATTCACATATTTATGTTATGTAGAAGGTTATACAACATCACACTGTACATAGTTTCATTTCACATGTTCAGTTTGATTTTTTCCTATGGTGAGGATTTGTTTGTTGAAACCTCACTGTTATGTATTGCTTAGTGGTTAACTACTGTGACTTTAGTATACAGGGTCCTGTGTTCGAGCCTTGCAGAGGCTGTTTATTTTGTTGCTGGGCAGAACACGGGCCATTGGGTACAGAGTGATTAAGGCACTTTAAAGCAGTTCTAAGTGGGTGTGCGCGGGTTTGCACGGAGCTAAGCAATGCTAACCTCTGGTTACAATTTCTTACACTCAGTTAGCTTCTACTTTGCTTAATCTGCGTAGGCAATGCTTACCCCTATGCAAACGCACTTAAACATGCTTGCTAGTGCTTACATATGTTTACTACTGCTTATTTGTGCTTAAATCTGCTTATTAGTGCCTTATTCATTATGACACTGACACTTCATATGTGTATTTAATGCAGTACTCCAGTTCACATTTATATGTTATTTCATAGTTTATACAGCAATAAAATGGTCATATACACATTTCACATAGAAAATGGTATGTACTGCAGTGGGAATCGAACTGACAATGCCTACTCATTAGGCGGATGCTCTGCCCACTACACTATTGCTGTGCTACTTCATTTGCATATATCTTCCTTGTTATCCTCTTCAGCCTTTTAAGCTGTTTTATCCATAGCTAAGCAATGGGCACACCCGCTCACCTATGGTTAGTTGTACTCTGATGTTTAATATAAGTATAAAGGGGTTTCTTCAGTTTATTTATATGTACTGTTGCTGTTCTACACATGGAGGACTGTTGGTGGGGATATGTGGACACCTATGAGCAGTCTCGCTCATTTATTTCCACTTTCTGCTGTTCTACATTGCAGAGGCATGTTTATTCTGAGAGTTCTGCTCTCAGACACCCCCCCCCTGCACTCGTACATGCTCTGTGTAAGCCTAGGAGGTCAGGCAGCCTGTCTTCATTAATATGCATGGCGCGCTGCCATCCTCCTCCTTCACGGGCACTTCTGTGCTGGACTAAGCTAGTCCTGCATGGAAGATTAGTAAATCCGGGGGTACTATATGCATCCCCCATACTCACTAACCTTAGGAAAACAGATTTAGCCAAGCTTGAAGCCTGCTACAATAAAATTGCTAGATACGCCACCAATTCCCCCTCACCACTGTACCCACCTTAAAAAAACTCAACTGGCTAGAACTCCCAAATCTCCTACTATATAACCAACTAACTGTAGCCCATAAGATATTCTCATCGTCATCTTCTTTCGGCTGTTCCCGTTAGGGATCTCCACAGCAGATCATCTGTTTCCATTTCTTCATGTCCTCTGCATCATGCTCTTTCACACCAACCGCCTGCATGCCCTCTCTCACCACATCCATAAACCTTATCTTAGGCCTTCCTCTTTTCCTCTTACCTGGCAGCTCCATCCTTAGCATCCTTTTCCCAATATACCCTGCATCCCTCCTCAACACATGTCCAAACCAAAGCAATCTCGCCTCTGTTGCTTTGTCTCCAAACTGTCCAACCTGTGCTGACCCTCTAATATACTGATTCCTAATCCTGTCCATCCTAGTCACACCCAGTGCAAATCTTAACATCTTTAACTCTGCCACATCCAGCTCTGACTCCTGCCTTTTCGTCAATGCTACCGTCTCCAACTCATATAACATAGCTGGTCTCACTAACCTCTTGCAGACCTTCCCTTTCACTCTTATTGGTACCCGTCTGTCACAAATCACTCCTGACACTCTTCTCCACCCATTCCACCCTGCCTGTACTCTCTTCTTCACCTCTCTTCCACACTCACCATTACTCTGAACTGTTGATCCCAAGTACTTAAACTCATCCACCTTCGCCACCTCTACTCCCTGCATTCTCACCATTCCTCTACCCTCCCTCTCATTCACACACACATATTCTGTTTTAGCCCTGCTGACCTTCATTCCTCTCCTATCTAAAGCATATCTCCACCTCTCCAGGGTCTCCTCAGCCTGGTCCCTGCTCTCACTACATATCACAATGTCATCTGCAAACATCATAGTCCATGGGGCCTCCTGTCTAATCTCATCTGTCAACCTGTCCATCACCACTGCAAATAAGAAAGGGCTCAGAGCTGATCCTTGATGTAATCCCACATCCACCTTAAACGTATCTGTCACTCCCACTGCAGTCCTCACCAATGTCACACTACCCTTGTACATATCCTGCACCACTCTTACATACTTCTCTGCCACTCCCGACTTCCTCATATAATACCACAACTCCTCTCTAGGCACCCTGTCATATGCTTTCTCTAAGTCCACAAAGACACAATGCAACTTCTTCTGACCTTCTCTGCATTTCTCCAACAACACTCTCAGAGCAAATATTGCATCTGTAGTGTGTAGTGCTCTTTCCTGGCATGAAACCATACTGCTGATCACTAATCATCACCTCCCTTCTTAACCTAGCTTCCACTACTCTTTCCCATAACTTCAAGCTGTGACTGATCAATTTTATCCCTCTGTAGTTACTGCAGCTCTGCACATCACCCTTATTCTTAAAGATAGGTAACAAAACACTTTTTCTCCACTCCTCAGGCATCCTCTGACTTTCCAAAATTTCATTAAACAATTTGGTTAAAAATTCCACTGCCATTTCTCCTATGCTTCCACTGGTATGTCATCTGGGCCAACAGCCTTTCCATTCTTCATCCTCTTCATAGCTGTCCTTACTTCCTCCTTGCTAATCTGCTTCACTTCCTGATTCACTATCCCCACATCATCCAACCTTCTCTCTCTCATTCTCTTCATTCATCAGCCCTTCAAAGTACTCTTTCCATCTACTCAACACACTCTCCTCACTTGTGAGTATGTTTCCCTCACTGTCCTTTATCACCCTTACCTGCTACACATCTTTCCCAGCTCTGTCCCTCTGCTAGCCAATTGGTACAGGTCCTTTTCTCCCTCTTTAGTGTCCAATCTCTCATACAACTCTCTATATGCCTTATCCTTAGCCTTCGCCATTTCTCTCTTTGCCATGCGCCTTATCTCCTTATACTCATGTCTACTTTCTTCATCTCTTTGACAATCCCACTTCTTCTTCACCAGCCTCTTCCTCTGTATACTCTCCTGTACTTCCTCATTCCAACACCATTTCTCCTTGTCCTCCTTCCTCTGTCCAGATGTCACACCAAGCACCTTCCTAGCAGTCTCCCTTATTAGCTCTGCTGTAGTTACCCAGCTATTCGGTAACTCTTCACTGCCTCCCAATGCCTGTCTTAACTCTTCCCTGAACTCCACCTCACAATCACCCTTTTTTAACTTCCACCATTTAATCCTTGGCACTGCTTTCACACTCCTCTTCCGCTTCTTGATCACCAACATCATCCTGCAGACCACCATTCTATGCTGCTTAACTACACTTTCCCCAGTCACCACTTTACAGTCTCCAATCTCCTTCATACTGGCCCTCCTAAATAGGATATAGTCCACCTGTGTGCATCTTCCTCCACTCTTGTATGTCATCCTATGCTCCTCCCTCTTCTTAAAATACATATTCACAACAGCCATGTCCATCCTTTTCGCAAAATCCACAATCATCTGACCTTCTGCATTCATCTCCTTAACACCATACCTACCCATCACTTCCTCATCCCCTCTGTTCACTTCACCAACATGCCCATTGAAGTCCACTCCAATCACTAGTCTCTCACCCTTGGGTACACTCACCACCACTTCATCCAACTCACTCCAAAATTTTTCTTTCTCATCCATCACACACCCAACTTGTGGAGCATATGCACTAACAACATTCACCATTACACCATCAATTTCAAGCTTCATAAACTTCACTCTATCAGACACTCTCTTCACCTCCAAAACACCCTTAGCATACTGTTCTGTTAGGATAACCCCTACCCCATTTCTTCTGCCATCCACACCATGATAGAACAATTTGAACCCACCTCCTATACACTTGACCTTACTTCCCTTCCATCTGGTCTCTTGCACGCACAATATATCAACCTTCCTTCTCTCCATCATATCAGCTAGCTATCTCCCTATACCAGTCATACTGCTAACATTCAATGTTCCTACCCTCAGTACTACTCTCCTAACCTTTCTCCTCTCTTCCTGCCTTCAGGCATGCCTTCTCCCTCCTCTTCTTCTTTGGCCAACAGTAGCCCAATTTCCGCCAGCACCCTGTTGGCTAACAGTACTGGTGGCAGTCATTGTTAACATGGGCCTCGACCGATCTGGTATGTAATTATGAAATGTTCTCCACATCAGTAATTTGGCAGAGATTTTACGCCGGATGCCCTTCCTGATGCAACCCTCCCCATTTATCCGGGCTTGGGACCGGCACAAAGAAATGCACTGGCTTCTGCATCCCCAGTGGCTGGGTTAGCCCATAAGATATTCTACCAAAGGGAAAGAATACCCGCACTCCCAAAATATTCTACCACCATATACCAGCTCTAGAACTTTATGCTCCACCAATAAACCACTTATCAAGATTGAGTCAGCCAGAAATTCAGCCAGGGAATCACTATTCTCAAACTATATAGGCAAAGTCTGGAATTCACTACCATATGAAATATAATCCACCCCAACCCTTTGTCACTTTAAAACATTGCTAAAAACTTACCTAATAAACAAGTGGCTATGTCCCTGCAATACTCTTGACTAGACTAAAACCAGCACTCTCTTCAAGTTAATATTGCTCATTACCCTACCCCCACCTACCAAGCTTATCATACCACGGCTGACTTATATCTGTCAAGTTACCACTGTCAACCATCTATCACATTCTACATCTACTACTGCCTAATTACTTCTAAATCCACTCTATTATAAATAAGCTATTGTCTGAATACTATCTAATTATAGCTAACTCCACTACTATGGTGTATACTTTGCTGTGTGTTATCTTTACTGTTTATGGTGTAAAATGACATTCCTTACAGTGGTTTACATATGAAATCACAGTTTTCTTGTACAAATGTACTATTACTGTACTAATATCTGTACTGTGTAAATGTCACATATATTATTGTTTGGTAATTGTGGAGCATTTCTCTCTGGGCCTCCGCTGAAAATGGACATGTGTCCAGTCTGACTGTCCTAGTAAACAAATGTAAAATAAAAAATAAAGAAATAAAAGAAATAAATAGTAAGGAAAGCCGTAATGAGTCATTTTCTTTTGATTTATTATAAGCCTAGTTCCATTTTTCTTGATGATACAAAAGAGAACTTAGGAGTAGCAAACAGAATGAAACAACAGATGTGTGAATAAGTGGATATGTCTCCATTTACCATGATGAGACACTAATTGCAAGCCTTTAATCTGTCTAGCTAAGCTTTCCTGCTACAACTTTTTCATCCTAAATTTGAATTGAATATATGAGAACTTTCAATTAATTTTTTTTGCTTAAAATTGTGAATGTAGTGATTCTGCACAAGTTTAAGTGATCAAATAGCATACACATAAAAGATAAACAAACTCACATCAACACCTTTATCTGTGGCAACTTTCATGAAGGTAGTTCCTTTATATTATCTGTCATTGACAGTTTGTGTTCTTTGCATTTAAAGGGTTTTATGGTTAAATTTTACTGCTGAATGTCCTGTGTGGGTGGTTCTGTGTGAGTGGTTTACAAAATTATTTATTTTTTCGATTTTCATCCCAACAGGCTTAGGTGATTATTAGACCTCCACGATAATCTTTTCAAGAAGGAATACCTAAATGAATGAATGAATGAATGAATGAATGAATGAATGAATGAATGAATGAATGTATGAATGAATGAATGAATGTCAAATATGTATGTGCTATACTAATTGCGCTACTACAATCTGTTTAAGATGGAATACCTGAATGAATGAATACCTAATATGTATGTGCTATACTAATTGTGTTGTTTTGAGGCCTTAAATGAATACTATGTAATTCTCAGTGTGCACTACATTTTGGGGAAAAAACTCATACTGAAAGTATTTACACATTTTGGCACATCTGTCTGATAATCTATGTGATTAATACAAGTTGCAGAATGTAATATAAAGTGCTATCGGAGAGTTGTTGGGTTGTTTACTGAAATCTGCCATTTCATACACCTTTTACAAAACATTTCCACACTTTTTGATATAATTTTCCATAATGTTGAAGTGACCAATCATTAGTGGCATCTAAAAGCATAGAGGTTAACTGGGACTACTAGAACCCCTTGAGTCTGGGATGCTTACAGCCGCCAGTCTAACAAATGGGAACTTGAGTGCCTTGCAGGTTGCATGGGGCACTGTTCAGACTCAGCTATGTGTTTATGGGTTTAGGGAAGTGCAGCAGCCCTACGGGGGGGGGGGGGGATGCCAGCTGCCACTCAAACACATATTTAAGTTAAAGTAAGGTAAGTACAACAGCCATGGAGAGGGAGGGAGAGACTTTATATTAGATTTAGACAGCTATTAGTGGGGACTTTTTGTTTAGGGAATGGAAGTGGAATTTAGGTTTAGGAGAGGGAGGAGAGTATAGAGTTAAGGAAAGATCAGGAAATTTATATCAAAGGAGCAATTGGGGAATTTCATATTTGTGTGTGGGATGAGAGTTTGGCTTTAGAGAATAATGAGAGAGTCAAAGTTTAGAAAATGAGAGGGGAATTTAGATTTATGGGCTGAGAAGGGAGTTTAGGGTTAGGAAGCACATGGATAATTTAGGTTTAGGGAGGTATTAGAGAATTTAGGTTTGTGGAATAAACAGAAGTCTAAGATTAGGGAGCAACTGAGTTTAGGGAATGAGAAGGAGTTTTAATGCTGGGGTAGAGAAAGGGAATATACAGATTAGGGTTACAGACATGGTATGAGCTTTAGGGTTAGATTTAAGGTTCTTTAGTTTACTAGGATTAGGTTGTGGAAGAGTTGTATAATTCACTATGATTTTTATTTTTATTTTATTTTACATTTGTTGACCGGGCTAGTCCAGCTGGATAATTTCCATTTTCAGTGGAGGCCCGGGGAGAAAAGCTCCACAATTATAACAAGGTTAAACATTTAAGCAACAATGCATACATTTTAGTGTAGTAGAAAATACAGCGAAAAAAAAACAGGTAAAAAACAAATAGCCTAAGCTATATATTCATATATTTTTTTTTTTTTTTTTTTTTTTTTTTTGATCAGATTAAGGGGAGGTAGTGCAGTTGCTGTTTAGACCAAGTGAGGGGAGGTAGTGCATTTGCTGTTTAGACCAAGTGAGGGGAGGTAGTGCATTTGCTGTTTAGACCAAGTGAGGGGAGGTAGTGCATTTGCTGTTTAGACCAAGTGAGGGGAGGTAGTGCATTTGCTGTTTAGACCAAGTGAGGGAGGTAGTGCATTTGCTGTTTAGACCAAGTGAGGGAGGTAGTGCATTTGCTGTTTAGATCAAGTGAGGGAAGTAGTGCATTTGCTGTTTAGACCAAGTGAGGGAGGTAGTGCATTTGCTGTTTAGACCAAGTGAGGGAGGTAGTGCATTTGCTGTTTAGACCAAGTGAGGGGAGGTAGTGCATTTGCTGTTTAGACCAAGTGAGGGGAGGTAGTGCATTTGCTGTTTAGACCAAGTGAGGGGAGGTAGTGCATTTGCTGTTTAGACCAAGTGAGGGGAGGTAGTGCATTTGCTGTTTAGACCAAGTGAGGGGAGGTAGTGCATTTGCTGTTTAGACCAAGTGAGGGGAGGTAGTGCATTTGCTGTTTAGACCAAGTGAGGGGAGGTAGTGCATTTGCTGTTTAGACTAAGTGAGGGGAGGTAGTGCATTTGCTGTTTAGACCAAGTGATAATGAGCAAGTGAGCTGTAAGCCCTTGTAATAGAACAAAGTTATCTAGAATGTTATTATCGCCAAAAGACCTTTATGTGTTATGATTCTAAATGCAGACTGGATATATCCTAACAGCAGCTGAAAATAATGTCATTCAGGCATTTGTCACATGTATGATGATATGCATGAGTGCTGTTCTAGATGCCATGACCTCTATAAGATGGCACGATGCGGAAAGATTTTGCATTTGCATTTGTTGTCGATGAGGCAACTGGAAGATGAATTTAACTAGAACAGACTTGCAGAGTGCTTTGGTCATACCTGTTGTCTGCTTGTGAAATAGCAAACTTTAGCACAATATGTGTATTGTACTTTGTATGTTTGTGGACTGTGTTTACACAAGATTCATGATGCTACATGAATCGTCCTGTCAGGGATGTCATTCTATGTCTGGTAGCCATCCATCCATTGGAGTTGCATGATCAGTGCCTATTTTACATGTCAGCAACATATCATACATATAAGTGGAAAGAATGCTGTAGCTGCTAAACAGTATGCTGATGATGTGCTTGACCGCTGCCTGACTGCAGAGGTGATTCCACCTGTCAATGCATGGCACTACACTGCCCACCTGGTGCACTTCATGAGATAAGAGAGACGTGTTTTACTTATTGTGGTTCACACTGTAGTGTTTAGATGCATAATTTTGTTTATTTTTTTTATTGGGCAGCAAAGCAAATTGGCAAAAACGTAAGTCATCATGGTCAAAACAATATATATAATTAAAATAGATTATGAATACTAAAAACAGAATGTCTAATCAGTTTTAGAAAGACTCTTCTAAAAGTCTGGATGTTATAATTTTCTTCCTATACTATAATATTTACCATATATACAACACACATTAGCAGTGTAGTACAAAGCCAGTATCAGCAGTAACTTACCATTTTATACTGTTTTGTTCATATTCACATACTGTACCATTTAAAATAGTTCTCTGTTAAGATGATGCTAATTCTGTGCATTTAAAACCAGCATGTGGTAAAATGTAGTATATGTGTTTTGCTCTCTGTTTGGGGGCCATCTTTTGGCAACAGTTATAGCAGCTTTATGCTTATTCAGATTTTCCACATATATATTACATTACTAAAATGTATTATTCAGTAGGCATGTAGCATGGTTATGTATAGTTTGTCAAGTCTAAGATGAATCAGGTGCTGCAAGAGGTGCATTGCTGATGGATTGCGGTGGAACTAGAGGTATCTACAATGTTTGCTGGAGTCATATAATGTTAAATGTAAATGTTATTGCTAGACACCAATGCGACATAAGAATATCATTCTAAAGATAACATGACATTAAGGACAAGGTACTAAAGACACTGGTGACTTGATAGTGCAATTCATAAGCACTGGTAGGGGGTGAGCACTGCAGGCACATCAGACTGATGACAAGGAAATCTGATCAGTAACGTTCTTGGTGTAGTTATCCATGGAACTGCAGAGTGGAACTCATAGTAGTGTGGACATAGAATGTTCATGAACTTAAATTATGCCATGGCACTATTTTACAGCTCATAGCTGTGCTGCATATCTGCCAATATGTGCTCACTGCTGTCTTTCACATATCAGTTCTGCTTCTTCAATTACTTTCAATATGACACTTGGAAGACAGCAGTGCACAACACGTTACCTGCCTTGGTGTATTTCAGATTTCTCTGTTATTGTCTTGCTATCATTGACTTTTTTTTTAAATTACAACCAACATGTTTGTTGTGTAATACATTTCTATACATGTTGAAAAAAATGCATGCTCACATGCCTGCTAAAGAGACATCCACTGAATAGCCTGGCAGTGATATTGTACGTATATGGTATTCATAACTCAGTGTTTCCAACTTATGAAAGAGATGCTTCGTAAAAGACTTATCACATACAACAAAGAGTGGAGAAAGCTCAGAAAATGGAGTGTATGTTATTATTCTCCCAAATGATGCAGATGGTGATACAAAAAGGTAATATGTAACTTATTAGTGCATGATAAAGGAACATATGGTTGAACCTACTGCTTCAGATTGTAATGCTGTCTTCTTGTGACAGTCATTAATAGTTTCTACATCACATATACTTTTAGAAAAGACATTATCAAACACTTCAGGCTCAGTACAACATATGACATGAAAATGCATAATATTGCTGAAAATAACATACAGCACACATGGCTATTCACAATCACCCACATCTGCTGCAGAGGTTTAGATACATACATAGAGAAAACCTTTTTTTTAAGTGATTGGTGCATTCTATTTCAGCACAGATACTGAACATATAATTATGCATAAGAGTAAGACAGACTAGACTTGACACAAAAAAGTCATGAAACAGCTGGCATAGCTGTAATCTCATTGGTTTGTGTCCATGTAGTAATCTGTCTATCAACATCTAGCAGAAAGAGTTTCACAATGAAAATTGTCAGCATAGTTTTGCCTGCAAGACCTACATCATGTAGCTATTGCGTTCGATATACTTGCACACGTGTACATGTTTTCATGGTGACATAAATATAATAATTGTATGGCCTGACAACTTTAGTTGTGAATTAGAATGAAAACAATAGGATACTAATATTAATTGACTGAAATAAATATTGCATGAAATGTGTGCATGTTATTGGAAAATAAAATGCATATTCATAAAATATGTATTAAAATGAATATTAATTATGTTTTTGAAACATAAAATTTAAAGTTCAACAAAAGTAATGAAACTACATCTGATGTGTGTACGAAAATGGAAAAAAATCAGAAAATACAATTTAAGTCTGATATACTGTATGTAAAGTGAATATGGAAATTATATAAGAAAGCAAAAGCAGAATTATTTTACATTTACTGAAAGCTCACCAAAGAATGATAAGATTTTACAAATGTAAGCTGGAAAATTGGAAAGAAATAGAAAAGAAAAGAAAATCATTTGTGTAACCACAAAAGTAAGAACATAGAGGAGAAGGAATGACACTTAAATAATATCATATAGAATTCAAAGATGATAAAACAAGTCCTGAACAAGTATCACAAACTATTTAAATATAACAAAGGAAAGATGAGTAATTGGTACAAAAAGCAGAAATATAGTATAAAAGAAAAGAAAGAAAGAAAAGGTAATCCCTTTTTTCACTAAAACAATAAAATGTCAATGAAATTATACAAGTGACTGAAAAATAAGCCCCGGGATTCATGAAGCTCGGCGCAAGGCCGGTGTAAGGCCTGCGCCGGCGGTGCAGTGAATAGTCGGCGTAGTAGCACCATATGCATAGTAATGAGAGCGCGCCGCAACCACAGACACGTGCGTAGTGTACGTGAGCGAGCCCAAGTAGGATGCGTCCGGAGGCGTGGCTAAGCCGGCAGGCGATGAGCAACCTAATGTGCTGACTGCCACGGTCCGCCCATAATAGTAATGGCAGCAGCCAGGGCCCGTGCAGAATGAAACGCACGTAGAGTATGCAACATAGTACCTGTCCCAACAAAACGGAGAAGCAAACACAACCCACGAAGCCCTAAGTGTACCCGTCCAAGGAACAAAGGATACGCGTAACACCGTGTTCGTCCCGCAATGCACCGTCAGTGGGCATACCCAGTGAAGGTGTACCGCAGCATGTCAGCGTGCCGCACCGACATAGGAGTAGCGACTAAGGTTACCACCTGTCCCACTTTGCGAGGGGCAGTCCCTCTATGGGCAGTTGTGTCCCGATAAAAAATATTAAAAACGGCAAATGTGCTAAGATTGTAGGACATAATTATATCCCGTATTTAATGTAATGGTTGCATGAAATGGTTATTTCCGTAACTAAAATACCTAAATGTCACAAGAAACAGAATAAGCAACCAAACTGCTACAACAATAAGCTTTTATTTAGGCAAACAAGTGAAGTTCTATGCTATATAGTGACCGTGGGTATGTGTCGGCATGTAAAATCTGATGTGAGTCCCGAAAATGCCCCACCTTGGCCACTGGAAAAGGTGGCAACCCCAGTAGTGACATGGGCATGGTCACCAGGGTTACCAGCTGTCCCACTTTGCTATGGACAGTCCCTCATTGGACAGTTGTGTCACGCCAAAAATCGAAAAACTGGCAAATGACCTGAGATTTCCTGCCAAAAATATTCCCTCAATATACCTGTAATAGTAGCATAAAACATATATTTTGTATATGAAACACATACATGGCATAAGAAACTGAATAAGGAACCCAAATGCTAACAGAATAAGCGTATATTATGGCAAACAAGTGAAGTTCTGTCAACTCCACTTGCTGTGGGTATGTGTTGTCCTGCAAAATCCGATGTTTCCACAAAAGATGTCCCACTATGGGCATTGGAAAAGGTGTCAACCATAATGGTCACAAGCAGTAGTGAGAGTACACAGCCGGGTAGCTGTGTCAACATAACAACAGGAAGGAACCAAGATACCCTAAACACAGGCAAACATGTGCATAGCAACATGTCCCACACCCAGCAACGTGTTTGTCGCATACACAGGACGGCGTATGTCTAAGTGTAATATCCAGAAGCAGAACCCATGCATGCAGATGTAATACACAATAGCCCCATTGTAGCATGTAAGTCCCACCCATGTACGCCTGTGCACCCAAACCAGCTAGCATCCTTGTGCAGCTACACACCTACACACAATGGGCATACCTGAAATGTGGTAAGAAGTATTGTTTTAGGCAGTGCCACGCGGGCAAATATGTACCCCACATGTCACCAACCCACCTCAGGTACAGATATGGAAATGGCTGCATGTGAATGTGTCTGCAGAATGTGTACATCCCGCATGTGGTATGTACCCGTCCAAACCATATAGGTTTGCAGCCACGGTGCACATAACTGTACACATGTGGACAAGTCGGGTTGTTGAACCACCGCATCGATGATTAGCTATGCAGAGAAGTCAAACACATATAGCGGAACATGTGCCTACCAAACAGGACGTCCTAACAGGGTGCCACAGGCACAGAAGGGAAGGTGGGACATCACATGTGGAGAGTAGCATTGCGGATGGCCAAATACACACGGTCAAGGTAAAGGACGGAACAACATGCATATGGCCGGATGGATGTTGTTAGAAAAATATATATAGAAACACATATGAAGTGCCAGTTTAGAAGCAAAATACTATATAATGCATTGAATTGTATCGTACAATATGGCAGTAGAAATGATCATGCATGTAATTGGTGAAGCTTAGCTGCAGTGTGATCGAACTCTGACCCTGGCAGTAACCAGTTCAGCAGGCTTATGTCTCTCAGCATTAATTATCAGCTGGGTTACAGAAAAATAAATGTATGTACATGTATAACATCCTCCCTTCCCTGAGGAGGATGGCCTTGTGAGCTCTATCGAAGATAGAGTACAACTCCTTACCAGAGAGACAAAGGAACGTATTAAGAAATGAACTGACTATTGTATCGGAACAGTCCAGGGTCCTTGAAACAGCTACAATTACAGAAGGACACTGTAATTGACCAGGTGCCTTGCAAGGCTGTGTTATTCTCATGGGAAAACATTTTCAAAGCATGACCTCAGCACCCTCGTATGTATAGAATATTGCGGACCATAGTGATGGAAATGCCCTGTGACTGACCACGTCAGTAAGGTGGGCAAAAGCTGATTGTATACACTATATAAAGAAATTGCTTACTGTATAGAGTCAGACAAAACTCTCATACTTGGACTGTATATTTTTTTGCCTGCCTGTGTACACTACTAAAACGTTGTGAACCCGAGCTTCCTGTGTTATTGACTGTCACTTAGAAAAGCCTACTGATTTCTACAGTCTGGTTTTAACAACTTATTTGACATTGTGGTCCTTCTTAGCCGGAATTCCCTTGGTAAGCTACAGGTCAGAGTGCATGGGTGGTTAGACATCTGCGCAGGAGAATTTGCCTAAATGGTTCTTCTTGAGTGAAAAGACCTCTGACTGAATTGTTGTGTGTAAAGAGGCTGTCCACTGTCTGATCTGTGGCTGAAAAGCGGAAAACTGGATCCCAAGAAGAAAACGTGCAGTCATAAACAGGAGGCTCAGGTAAGGAGGGTTTGCCTCTTTGTCTCTATTGTAGATCAGGGACCAGACTACATTGTGTTTCTGTTAACAGTTGTGATAGCAGGTCGAAGACCAATCCAAGTAGTTTTAAATTTGGACATAGATCAGGGGAACACAGAGTAGAGTAAATAGTCATTGTAGACACTACAGTGGATACAGGGAAGGAGATACCACGTGGTACGAGAGAAGGGTTACGTAACAGTCGTGTAGAGGATATGGGAGATTAGTGCACAAACAGATCATGTGATCCGCGTTTGACGGGTGATGTGAAGTATATGCAATTGCAGAGAGCACATAATGTGAGATATTCTGCAAAATGGGGTAATAAATATGACATTGATGGTATATTAGACAAAATATCGTTACTGAAACATTGGAATCACTGAAAATGTGATGCAGATGTTCTAGGGTAACCACCTGTCCAACTTTGTGAGGGACAGTCCCTCTTTGGCCAGTTGTGTCCTGCAAACAAACTGAACAAATGGCAAATGTCCTGATATCTTAGGACAAAATATTTCATATATCTTCTTTAATGGTAGCATAAAACAGTTATTTTGTATCTGAAACACCAAAATATCATAATAAACAGAATAAGCAACTCAAATGCTACAAGAATAGGTTGCTCTCCTGGCAAAAAGTGAATTGCTGTCCTTTGTACTGGCCGTGGGTATGTTTTGCCCTGCAAAATGACACGTTCCTAACACTAATGTCCCACTTTGTGCATTTGAAAAGGTGGCAACCCTAAGATGTGCAGGTGAAAAAACAGCGACAATTGGGTATCCGTCAAGCACATAGGTGGATTGAGGTAGTGAACCGAAGGGAACAGAACACTAGAAATGCAAAAGCATCATACGTACACAAAGAAGATAATAATACAGTAGTAGCGACAGCCCCCCCCCCTACCACCTCCGATACCACATCCAGGATATGAAGCGGGAGGGCAGGCTAGTCCCCCCCACATTATCCTGTGGCAACAGAGGTATCACAACGACCAAATGTAAGAGAAGCTATGGAAACCACATCCCGAACTCATAAAATACCTAGGGACACTCAAGTAAGAAGAGAGTCACTAGAACAGAGTGAGGATATCTGTCAATTAACTGAAGTACCGAACCCTCATGCAGGACAGGAAGGCCAGGACCCAACTCCCTTAGTGTATAGACCGTGGACACCAGAAGATATCTGTAAAGTCACAGAGGGAATTCCCCATCTACAAAGTAATCACTATTCACCATGCAATACCCCTGTATCTTCTGATAGAAAAGCAAAGGGGGAATGGCGGATGGTACAGGATTTACAAGCTGTAAATCATGTAATAATACCTAGGGTACCGATGGTGCCAGACCCACACACTATATTGAATGCTATGAACCCACCACAGAAGTATCTTACCGTGGTACATATAAGCTATGCTTCCTTTTCAATACCTATACATCCAGATAGTCCGTATTGTTTTGCATTTTCATTCAGGGTAACAGATACAGCCATACCCGGCTATCGCAGGGATACTGTGAAAGTACAACAATATTCACACAGGAGATGGCTAGCAACATTCCGGTGTTTACTCCACCCGGGGCCAGTCAAGTTCTACTTTATGTGGATGATATTCTGCTTGCAGCCCCTACCCAGCAGCAATGTAGGGAAGATACAATAGCATTATTGAAATATTCAGCAGAACAGGGACATAAATTAAGCAAGCATAAATAGCAACTACAGAGAATACAGGTCAAGTACCTGGGATATGTGGTATCCAAGGAGGGTAAAACATTACATGACGATAGGAAGGCAGCAATTTCACAAGCACCCAAGCCAACTACCAAGAAGGGAATGATGTCCTTCCTGGGCCGACTAACTTTTGTCAAAGCTGGTTACCAAACAATGCTTTGGAATCTGCTCTATTGTCTGCTTTAATCTTTAATACACCTATGGCAGCACAACATATACTACACTGGATTCCAGTAGCAGAAACAGCTTTCTGCAGACTAAAACGATTGATAGCTTCAACATCTGTTTTAGGTCTCCCGAATAATCATAACAGATGATGTTCTTCATCTCACATTGCTGCAGTCCTTACACTTGGGTAGTCCGCTGTCCTCGGTCGGCCCGAATATCAAAGTATAAGGCTGACGTCGGTCAAGGCGCATTTGACTGACATCAGGACGTCAGGGTACAAATGCGCATGACCGACGTCATATCCTCAGTCTTTTTTGCCGCATGGTCCGATGCAAAAGCAGCGTTGCAAGTGCCGGTTGGCGTTCTGAAATTGTTCGATTTCGGAGTTTCAGACCGAGTCAAAGTTGGCTAAGTACCCCGTTGGGGAATATTTTAGTTTTTTTTGCCTCAGTGGTTTACCGGATGTCAGAAAAAGTGAATAATTGTATTTCTTGTGGGAAACAGATACCGCATAGAGATTATCATACTTTGTGTATTCCTTGTTTAGGGCCTGAGCACGACGTTGTTGGGTGTCGCTCTTGTGCTAGATTCAATAAGCGCACTATAAAGAGAAGATTAGATTATGCCAGGTTAGTCTTCGGGAAGCGGTGCAATTATAAAATGCCGCCGGATGCTCCGACGCCCGCTTCTTCAAGAAGCGCAAGGACAAAGCAGTTAAGCCTAGGCTAGAAGAACCGTCTGCACGGACGCCGGTTCTTTAGAGGTGTTGGTGGAGCCGGTGGTTCCACCGAGGTTTCTTTGGGATCCCAGGGAGAGACTTTGTTATTGCAGGATGTGGCCTCTCAGGAGGCAGGTCAGGCTGATGGGGCTTCTCAGGTTACTATACTCCCTCCCTGCCTAGGGTGGTTAGGCCCTCTCCTTCTGTTTCCAAGGCTTCTCCCAGAGGCAGGCCAGGTTTAGCTTCAGTTGGTGTCACCCCTAGTTCTTCAGGAACTGTGCCCAAGAAGCATATGCTTAAAATGGCAGAAGATTTGATTACTTTGATTAGGGTTCTTTGCCCCTCCTGATAAGAGACCTAGGGTGGAGCCTGAGCTAGGGAGTTTTGAGCAGGCTTGGATATTTCAGAGTCTTCGGCTGAAGACTTGCAGGAGTACTCTCCTTATTCTGATTCTGATGTGGATGATTCTACTCCTTCTGCTTCTCCTCCTGAGGATTTTTCTTTTCAGAAACTCTTCATTCCATGAGGGAGCATTTTAAGTGGGAAGGTCAGGACTTCTCTGATTCCAGAAAAGGCTTAGGGAATTTTGTTTTACCCCAGCATAGGCCTTTGGCTATACCTCCTGTTTTGGATGTAGTGGAAGATGTTTTACAGAGGCTTCTCTTAATCCTGATTCTTTGCCTCCTGCTCCTGTTAAACCGGATAGGTATTACAGGATGCCTGAAGCTCATAAGTATCTTTTAAGAGTCCTAGGGCAGACCCAGAAACTGTTAGCCAGGGGCCTAAAGGTGTTAAGGCTTCTGTTGTCAAGAATCCGGTTCCTGCAGATAAAGAGGCCAGGGCCTTGGATAGATGGGGAAAGAAAGTTTATACTTCTTCCACTCTAGCTATGAGGGCTTTGAATTGCCAGTTTCACATGTTGAAATACCAAAACTATCTCCTTTCACAATTGAAGTCTAAGGTTGATGCTCTGGCGGAAGGTATTGATTGTAAAGAGTTGCAAGATTTAGTACATGTTTCTGAACAGGTGGGTAAGCATTCTTTGCAATGTGGTTTTGATGCTGTACAGGCCTCGTCTAGGGTGGCTGCCACTGGGTCAGTTCTTCGCAGGCACGCCTGGCTGAGGGATCAAAATTTATCTGACCATGTTAAAACAAGGATTTTAGATGCTCCTTTACAATCTGATGTGTTGTTTGGTTCTCCTGTTGAGGCAGTTTTAAAGAAGATGGAAGACAAGGCTAAGTCTATGCAGACTGTTAAAGCTTTTTTGCAGGTTCAGCCTCCGAAGTTTAGTAGAAATTGGCCTACTAAGGGGTGGACGTATCCTTCTTATGATTCCCAGTCTAGGGGCAGATCTAGACGTGGTAGGGGCAGAGCTCAGGGCTCTTTCAGGCCTAGAACAGGGAGTTCTCCTGCACAGTCTTCGGGTGAGGGCAGGGGTCAGTCCTTTCGTAAACAGACCCAATGACCTACCTTTTCAGCTGCCAGAGCCTTCTCGTCTGGCAGCACCTTTGGGAGGAAGGTTGGCACTTTTCAAAGAAAATTGGAGTTTAATTACCCAAGACAGATGGGTATTGGATATCATACACCACGGTTACAGGTTTTATTTCCATACCTTGCCTCCTTTCAAAGGCATGCCAGACGTTCCTCCTCAACAAAGAATAGAGGCTTACCAGCAAATTTCTCTGTTACTCCAAATAGGGGCCATACAGCCGGTCCCTATGCCAGAAGTGGGCCTAGGATTTTATTCTCGCCTGTTCCTAGTACCAAAGAAGGGGAACACGTGGAGACCAATTTTGGATTTATCTATCCTCAACACTTATCTGGACATTCCCAAGTTCAAAATGTTGACATTACAGCAGCTTTTACCTCTGCTGGGCAAAGATCATTGGATGGTAACTTTGGATCTCAAGGAGGCTTACCTTCATGTTCCTATCAGACTAAGTTGCAGGAAGTATCTGCGTTTTCGAGCTGGGACTTCTCACTATCAGTTCTCTGCATTGCCCTTTGGCTTATCTACTGCCCAGAGTGTTCACGAAAGTTCTGGCTCCAGTGATAGCTTTCTTCAGGCTAAAAGGAATACAGATCTATCCTTATTTGAACGATTGCCTGATTCTGGCTCAAGGAAGGGACGAGCTTCTTCATCATTTGGAATATGTGATAGCAGTGCTAAGATGCCTGGGGTATTCTGTGAACGAAATAAAGTCCAGTCTAGTACCCTCTCAGGACATGTGCTTTCTGGGTGTAAGACTGAATACAGCATCCCAGATGGCCTTTTGACCCCGGACAAACAAAAGAATCTTTCCCTTTACTTCCATCAACTATCTCATCAGTCCGGGCTGACTGCAAGGACAGTCCTTCAAGCCTTAGGGTTCATGGCATCTTGTATTCTGGTGCTTCCCAATGCCAAACTGCATATGAGGAAGCTACAATGGTATCTCAAAAATGTATGGACACAGCACTGCCAGGATCTGGACACTGTCATTCAAATAATACCTTGCATTCAAAAGGAATTTTTGTGGTGGGCTCAGGAATGTCACCTAAACAAGGGACTCTCTGTGACCCGGCCAGAGGCGAGTCAGATTTTAACGACAGATGCCTCAGACAAAGCTTGGGGAGCTCATCTAAATGGAAAGTGGATACAAGACAAGTGGCCTGCCAGACTACAACATCTACATATCAACTTGAAGGAGATGTTAGCAGTCCAGTTTGCATTAATAGCTTTCAAGGATTTACTTCTTCCAGGGCAGGTGTTGATTCTAACAGACAACACAGCTGTCATGTGGTACATCAACAAGCAAGGGGGAACACATTCTTATCCTTTATGCAGGCAAGCAATGATTTTGTGGGAGACTGCTCTCAGTTTACAGCTCAATCTTCAGGCAAGGTTTCTGCCGGGAGCACAGAACTCCTTAGCAGATGTGTTGAGCAGACGAATTATGGATCCCCACGAGTGGAAATTGGATCCTCATGTATTTCAGAAATTGACAGTGTCATGGGGAACTCCAGACATAGATCTGTTCGCTTCTCCACTAAACCGCCAGCTGCCAAAGTTTTGCACAAAAAGGTTTCATCCCACAGCTTGGAAAGTGGATGCTCTTTCCTTCAATTGGAGCAATCTTCATGTGTATGCCTTTCCACCTCTGCCTCTCCTCCCAAAGGTACTACTAAAGGCCAGACAAGACAAGCCAAGGATGATTTTGATAGCTCCAGATTGGCCTCGACAGCATTGGTACCCATTACTGAGAATCCTGGTATGGAAGCCTCCATGGCCTTTGCCTTCGATTCCACACCTGTTGTCTCAGGAGGACAGTCATTTGCTCAATGTCAAGCTTCACTCTCTGCACCTAACAGCCTGGCATATCCTGTTTTGAACCATAGTGGGCCTCCACTTCCACAGCAAGTTTTGAATGTTATTTTGGAAGCTAGAAGGCCTAGTACAAGGAAAGTGTACGCAGATAAATGGAAGAGATTTTTATTTTGGAGTGCAGCAAAGGATTTTGATGTTTCTGAGCCTAATTTAAGTGTGGCTCTTCAATATCTTACTGAGTTACTGGACAAAGGTTTGTCCTTCTCTTCTATTAAGGTTCATGCTGCAGCAATTTCGGCTCACTATGATTGTGATCCACCATTGTTTTCTCATCCTTTGTTCAAGCAATTTCTTAGAGGGGCAAAGAATATAAGACCCCCACGAAGAGCTCCTACTCCTGCTTGGGATCTCAATTTTGTGTTGGAGAAACTCACTCTACAACCTTTTGAGCCTGCAGCTACTACTGAATTAAAGTTTTTATCATGGAAGACTGCTTTTTTGTTGGCTATTACCTCTGCAAGAAGGGTTTCTGAGTTGCAGGCCCTTATGGCGGTTGAGCCTTTCTTAATTTTCCATAAGGATAGGGTATCTTTACGTACTAATCCTTCCTTTATGCCTAAAGTGGTTTCTAGTGTGGCTTTAAACCAAACTATTCAGTTGCCTACTTTTTATGCAAATCCCCAAAATAAAGGGGAAAAGATTTTGCACACTTTAGATGTACACAGGCAGTTGCGATATTATTTGGACAGAACTAAAGGGTTCAGGCAGTCTCAGCAGTTATTTGTTTCTTTTGCTTTGAGTTCTCAGGGCAAGCCTGTGTCAAAACAAACTATTTCTAAGTGGATTGGGTTTTGCATTGCTTTCTGTTATTCCCATCATGGCAAGGAGATTCCAGCTGGGATTAGGCCTCATTCCACTAGGGCTACTGCCACTGACAGCTTTTTGAGGGGTGGCAACTAAGGATATTTTGGAGGCAGCTACTTGGAGTTCAGTGCATACTTTCTCTAGGCATTATCACCTACCACTTTACTCTAAATCCAGGGCTGGTTTTGCCACTGCTGTTTTGCAGGGCATTTTGGCAGCTCCTGCTTCCTTATAGTTTGGCCATCCTCCCTTACCTCTGCTTTGGGATTCTACCCAAGTGTAAGGACTGCAGCAATGTGAGATGAAGAACATAGTACAGTTTTGTACCTACCATAAATGTAGATGTTCGAAGATCTACATTGCTGCAGTCAATTTACTCCCTCCTTCCCTCTGTAGTTAGAGGCGGTTGTGTGGGTTGGGTTGTCAATATGAGGTATATTGTATATATTGTACATATTTTAGTGCTAGGATGGTTGGTTGTTTGTTTGCTGTCTTTTGGTTTTGACCTTTATTTTTAGGGTCTTCTGACATCTGGGGCAAGAAAAGACTGAGGATATGACGTCGGTCATGCGCATTTGTACCCTGACGTCCTGATGTCAGTCAAATGCGCCTTGACCGACGCCAGCCTTATACTTTGATATTCGGGCCGACCGAGGACAGCGGACTACCCAAGTGTAAGGACTGCAGCAATGTAGATCTTCGAACATCTACATTTATGGTAGGTACAAAACTGTACTTTGTCAGACTGTAGATTGTAAGCAGGGATATATGACGTCAGTCTTGATGCAACAGCATGGAAGTAAGCAACGCCCCATAGCTTACTACTCATCGCAGTTGGACACTGTGGCATGGTCAGTGCCACATTGTGTACAGGCAGTTGTTGCAGCACCCATGGCAGTACAGGCCTCGGCCTCAATGTTATTATTCCACCCTCTCACTGTGAGAGTGTCTCATGCAGTTGCGATCATTCTGCTGCAAGAGAAAATAGCATTCCTGACCCGTGCTAGACATCTTTCTTGTTTGACCATACCCCTGAGTCAACCTCATATGGTGATTGAACGTTGTACAACATTAAACCTATCAACGTCACGTCCGACACCTGTGTATGGCACATCACACAGTTGCCTATATGAAATGGAGGAAATAACTCCACACAGACAGGATATCACTGATATACACTTAGATGATGCAGAGGTGACAGTTTATGTGTACGGATCATGTAGAAAGAGTCCTACAGGAAAGAATCAAGTAGGTTATGCAGTAGTTATTGATAATGAAATTGTAGAAGCCCAACCCCTGCAGCATAACGTGTCTGCTCAAGCAGCAGAATCGATAGCTTTAACACGTGCTTGTACTCTAGTGAAAAACTGATGTGTGGACATTTATACCGATAGTCAGTATGTTGTCTCTACAGTGCATGTTTATGAGCAGCAGTGGAAGAATAGGGGAATGATAACATCCACCGGTAAACCGATTAATCATGCACAATTGATCTTGAATGCATTAGATTCCATTCAGTTACCCACTAAAGTAGCTAATTGTAAATGTGCAGCTCATACAAAGCAACAGGATAACAGTAGGAAAGGTAAGGCACGAGCTGATGCAGCTGCAAAACAAGCAGCCTCACAGTTGGAAAGTGTCTGTTTGAATGAGGAATGACAATCCTCAGACATTCTAGATGTAGAAATGTTACAAACAATGCAAACATCAACTATGAAAGCAGAAAAGCAGACGTGGGTATGACGAGGAGCAATCCTTGAAGACGGACTGTACATATCTACAGTGAGAAAGCCAATATTAACGTCTAATGTATTCAGATATGCGGCTTTGTTGAGCCATGGGTAGAGCCATGTCTCAACAGGGGGGATGGTACAGTTGGTTAACAGAATATTCCTAACATACGGAATTAGGAACCACATACAAACATCATGAGCAGCGTGTCATATTTGCAGTAAACATCATGCATAGGGAGCATTTAAACCGAAGGGAGTGGGTTTACCTACACCACCATAACCGTTCCGTACTATTTGTATGGAGTTTATACAGCTGAATAAATGTGAAGGGAAGAAATACTGTTTAGTGATTATAGATATATTATCAAAATGGGTAGAAGCATTCCCAACCAGGAATCCGGATGCAGCAGCAGTGGCAAAGGTCCCAGTAAAATAAAGTATCCCTAGATCTGGCATACTGTAAAGAAGCTACAGTGACAATAGAACACATTTTGTGAACCAGACAATCCAGCAACCTGGGGATTATTTGGTATTTCCATGAATAAAATTGCATGTACAACCCACAGTCAGCATGACTGGTGGCACGGTACAATGGGATCCCGAGAAATAAGTTGAGGAGGTTGATGGGTGACACCCAGACGAGTTGCATTTGCTGTCTACCTCTAGCATTGCTGAGCATGACAACAGTTCCAAATGTAAAGTGTTTGACCCCCTTCGAAGTAGTATTTGGAATGGCATATCATGTGCCACAGTGGAAAGCTGTCATGCCTGCAGAGCTGGAGGTCGATGGCTCATTAGCAAGTGACATGAGAGGATTGTTAACCAATAACACTGTTTTGCAGTTAAACTCTTTTACAGATAAAGAGCAAGCGAAGCCGGACACATAGCTGACTCCAGTATCCTGTGTGTATTTCACTGTTATCCAAAAAAGTAAATTGCCGAGTCCAACATGGGAAGGTCTGTACCAGGTACTGTTGGCAACGCCTACTGCAGTAAAGTTTGCGGAGAGGTCGTCCTGGGTTCACCTCACCTTTTTCAAACTGGTAAAGGATATCAAGTCTGATTTACATGTTGTAGCTGATATACCATAGAGACAGAATCACCCGGGCCAGACTGTTTAACAATACAAAGCAACCCTATAGACATTTGGTTTACTGTCCTACTGATCATACACCTATTAACTATGTTTGTGTTGACTTTACATTTGCTGGGACCTTACCTGCATATAACTACACAGATACAAATAGTGATACGTGATGAACTGGCCACAGAGTGGCATCCAAACTTCAACACATACCTAGGCATGACGCGTGTGCATGTACAGACTATGAACATTTTAAATTGCTGTGTTTGTACTGCCATACCTACATCATATGGAGGACTTCCGATGTATGTTGTCCCCTTGGGGATAGATTGAGACTTGTGAATATTTACACTTTGATACAGGTTCTGTGAGATCACAGGACAAAGTGGCACTGTACTTACCTGTTACACAAAAAGGAATTGTTTGTTTTCATAAACATGATACAGTTCAAGTTGGTGGGAGTAATTGTAACATAACTGTGTCTTACAAATGTCATATAACAGCCAAAGATCACAGTACTAGTTGTAGCACCATTCATGATTTGTATTGAAGCTTCATGAGAACAACGTGGAAAGATGTGCAGAAACATCCTGAATTGTATAAACAGTCCTCTGTTATAGACAGGAAAATGTTACATGCAGAGTTAACCCGCATCAGTAGTAAAGTAGAATATTGTTATTTTGTTTGTGGGAAAAAGCATATCAATGGTTACCTGAGAATTGGTCCGGCAGTTGTTTTTTGGGTTATCTGGCTCCAGTCACATGACATACTGCACAATTGCCTCTGGGTACGAAACGAACTGTAAGACATATAGCTCGAAGAACTGGGAACACAGTCGAGAAACCTACTAATCCAGTGGGTGAAATGGAAGCTGTTCTGAAAAATCATTCTTCTGCAAGAGATAAAGGAATATTGACTCATATGGACTTGAGTGACAGCGTTATATCCTGGGCTGGAACACTCCCAGCTTGTGGAGTAGTGAAATCAATCAGGGAACAGAGGAAGTTGTCAAAACCTGTCGGAATGAGCAATGTGACTTTTCGCTCTTGAACTTGTGACTGATGAACTGGATGCAATGAGAACTGTTGTGTCACAAAATGTAATAGCGCACGACTGCACCCTGGCGGCGAGAATTGGTACGTGTGCGCTTATCAAAGAAGACCGCTGTGTCTAAGTACCACATAATAAGCACAATATCAACGCCCACCTAGAGGTAATACAGCAGGTGTCAGCCATGGCGGAACCAGGCCCAAACCCACTGACGAACCATTTCCACAAACCATTTGGTGGATGGGGTTCAGTCATACTGAATATCTTGATTGCCATTTGTGTTGTTCTGCTCATATTGGGAGCATGTGTCTGTTGCGGGATACTTTGCATGAAAGTATTAGTCAGGGACTCTGTCGACGATCTGTAACCGAGACTATGTATCAAGACCTGTAGTGGTATTTGTTAATACAAAATGAAATCCTTTCTGAAATGTACAACAAATGACTTGCCTAGTTAAACGTTCCAGAGAGGAAGAGGCTAGGGAATGAAATAATGTTGTATATGTTTCTGGATAGAATAGAAGCAATCAAAGGAGGGAGAATGTTAGCAAAATATATATTTAAACATATATATGACGTGCTAGTTTAGAAGCAAATAGTGTATAATGCATATTATTCTATTTTACAATATGGCAGTAGAACTTATCATGCATGTAATTGCCTGTAGTGTAGCTGCAGTGTGATCGAACCCTGACCCTGGCAGTAACCAGTGCAGCAGGTGTATGTCATTCAGCATTAGTCATCTGCTGGGTTAGAGAATAATAAATGTATGTACAGGTATATCTTTCATCCTTCCACTGAGGAGGATGGCCTTGTGAGCTCTATCTAAGACAGAGTACAGCTGCTCACCAGAGAGACAAAGGAACCTAGTAGGAAATGAAGTGACGATCGGATCTGAACAGTCTTGGAACCTTGACAGAGCAGAATTTACCGAAGGACATTCTAATTGACTATGTGGCTCGCAAGGCTGTGCTATCCTCATGGGAAAACATTTAATAAGCATTACCTTAGCACTGTTGTAGGAATACAATATTGTGGACTATAGTGATGTAAATGCCCTGTGACTGACCACATCATTAAGGTGTGCAAAAGATGATTGTAAACACAATACTCATACAGCTGTTTCTTGTATAGAGTCAGACAAAACTCTAAACTTGTACTGCATAGTTATTTGCCTCCTGGTGCACACTATTAAAACGTTGTTAATCTGAGCTTCCTGTGTTATTGACTGTCATTTTGAAAAGATGAATGAGTGTTACAGTTTGATTTAAACAACGTAATTGACAGATGTGTATGTTCTAGCATGGGAATAGGTCAAGCCAACCACCACAATCACCATGTGTACCACATACAAACAGCCAGTAACACGCAGTAGTAGTGCATGAAGGCATACACGACTGTGGGAATAGTACAGGACATATGGCACGTGCCAAGTGCAGATGCATGACACAAACCCCAGGATGGGTGTCCCTGCAAAGAGGAACATGTGCCAACCACACCTCCCACAGATGTACCAGCAATAAAAACACATGCCAAACACACAGAAACACTACCGTCCAACACACGACTGCAACGGAGGCTGGTCAAACACCAACATGAAGCATGCACAAACAGGGACTTGTGTAATTGTTGCCTTAACACCCCCCCATAGGCCAAAGAAGAATAGAATGGACATATGCATGTAATGTTGTGAAGGATGTGTGGTAGTCCTCAGTATCACAGTGTTAGGGACACAGATACACTGTCATCAACCGTGACGTATGTGCACTGTAGACAGCATACCTGCAAGTAATACAGAGGACAATCACGTGCCACAGAAATATACACTTGAGAAAGAGGATACGGGATAGACAAGTGTAAATGGGACAAACTATGAATATAGGTTCATACGTCCATAGGTACAGGGTAGGCCATCGACCCAAGTTCAGCCATAACCCTACACCATAGTTAGGATTACTTTGCCAACCTTCTGTGCCGGAGATAAAATACTTATGATATTGCTGTACCTCTGTCAAGCAGTGATAATGATGTAATCCCCGGCCTATATCTGCAATCCCCCATCCAATGGACAACATACCCCGAACAAGGCTAGGAAGGATCTCTGTCTCACATGTACTGTGATGTAGATCCACAGCATTGTGACGTATGTGTCACTCCAACACATCCCATTAATGACCGTGACAAGGTTCATGTCACCTGCCCTTGTGGTTCTGAGGGATGCAGATACAGTAGGTGAAGCATAGACATGACATATGGGTTGACATGGCCTCGTATGTCAGGCACAGGTCAACACTAAACAACAGGTATGTGACTGAATGGGGCAGGGGGTCCTACAAGTGGGGCAGCATTACACAAATCCATGTCACCCTGCATCTGTATGACAATTAACCTATGAGGCCTTCCCAGCTGCTGTAGGTGTTGGGTCAGATACCCTCCGAATGGGGCAATGTAGTCAATCATAGGTGTAACACGTAATGGGTACAAGGAGACAATGACCTACCCTGATGTAGATGTGAATCCCTGCACAAACAGGTGGGCAATGTAGAAGTCCCACCGAACCACGATAGCAACGTGTGTGTTGAACGAATGGTGACCGACAAACTCTGTCCCCTGATCCCTGGTAATCACCCCTGCGCTCAGTGGACAGCCACCTATATGCTGGACAGGGGTGACCTAGTACTCCTCGACAGGTATGATGTTGCATTACTTTGCATTTAGCTGTGGGACATGTCCCTGACAGCAGATATGCATATCTGGGAGGCCCCTTTGAAGGATATCTGTGTCAGATGTCCGTCCCACTATGGCACCTGTTTCGCAGTCATCTACAAACAATGTTGCCCATAACACCCCTGTGTGTGCCTGTACTGTGGAAATGTAGATGTATGAGAGGAGTGGACCCAGGAAGGGCCCCATGGGACACCGCTTGCGACAGGCAGTAGGTCTGACATGCTGCCAGCAACTATGACCGCGTGGGTTGTGTCACATAGCCAGTTTACAACACATCCTGTGATGTACGTGTTCACATCCCAGCCAATGGGTTTATCAACGATACCTGAGGGGGGTAATGTGTTGAAGGCCTTTGCCAGGTCGAGGTAGGCTGTATGGACTGCAAGACCCCCATCAATGGCCTCGGTGACTGTCCCGAAAACGTCAACCATGCTTTAAAGGCATGAACCGCCCCTGAACAAGCCAAACCGTGTTGGATGCAAAGTATGCATGTCCCCTATGCCTTCATCTACGAGCCGCAGTATGATCCCTCCCCATGTCTTTGCAGATAGGTCTCCTCATGGTAATGGGACAGTAATAACCAGGGTCAGTGGAGGCATTGGCCCTGTGACGTGGGACTACAGTTGCCGTGCGACACAACCTGGGTTCATTACCTGAGGTGAGGCTACAAAGAAACAGCTGTCCTAACTGTGGGTCTAATTCCTCAATGAGATAGTGGAGTACACAGTCGGGTCACCAGCTGGTCTCATGGATGCTATGTTCACTACCCTGGAGAGAGCATGTCCCACCCGTGTGTCACAGAACATTTGGGGACCACAAACCGCTGGTACAGACATCTCCTCATGTGGGGAGGGTGTGGAGATGTCCTCACCGAACTTGTCAGCCCGTATTTTGGCAATGTGTGTATGTTGAGTAAACTCCACATCATCGTGAACCCAGTCAGAGCATATGTGGGAGTGACCTCCCAGGTGTCGAGCATAGCAAATGAAGGTGGTATGATTGTCAGCCAGGTCCATGTAGGTATATCTGTGGAACGTGCCCTGGACCATGTCATGACAGCGTGTAGCTCTACACATATAATGACCAAGGGTGTCATACCTCACAAGGTGTCTGCTCCGCCTTGTAGTAGCCACCTCCTCTTGTTGTACAGCTTGTGTATGGCTGGGGTACACCACACTGGATGCTTGGCATTGGTACAATGAACCACAGTTGGGTAAGGGAATGCCTGGTTCATGCAGTCCTGTAGGTACCGGTAGACGGCATATGTGAGTGATGCAGTGGCTGCAGTACTGTCGACCACTGGCTCAGGGTCCTTAAAGGAGACCACAGTAGTGTTCAGAATTGGGAAGTCTGCCTCTGAGCAAGCAATGTGTATGGTAACCGCAACACTCACAGCAACGGATGCCAATAGCAGAAGCCATTGTCCAAATAACATAGATTACCTTCGGCATGACAATATGTATTATCATACATGTATTGACACGTGTCTGCTAATTACACTTGCAAATGGCCGGTAAGACCGGCTAAAGTTCCCGTGATTTACCTAGTCTGGAGGTGTTGTTCCGACAATAAAGTGGCGATACTTCCCAACCGTGACCTCTGGGGATTAATTAAAGCGGTTGTTAACCTGCAACATTGGATGTACACCATTGGGTTCTGGTCTCGGAAAACATGGTTCCCGTAGCACTACACACTATGGGTAGTCAAGCAGACATCCGCGATTGTTGAACACACAGCATCAGTCAAACCCACTGGCCACAAGGACACAGTCCGACAAGCTCTACACTTTACATATGCACAGTGGTGTCCATTGTAGGACCCAAAAATTTATTCATGGAATGCCTGCCAGCTTCCATCATCACCTACATGAACTCATTGTCGTGACCACGTCACAGCCACACATATGCACCGCAAGCGTGTTTAATGTTGATGATAGCTGTCCATGAAATGCAGCACATATGCACAGAAATACCCAGGGTACCGAGTCCATAGAAGTGCGTCCACATCACAGTCCCGCACACATGAAGGATGTGTAATGGGTACTGTCGACTGTTGCAGTCAAGGGATCCTGGGTATGTAGAAACTGGGCTCGGTGTTGTTTCGCAGGTAATCCTTTGTCCCGCCCCGTGGGAGGGATGTGTGCGTAGCACCTGCCTTACTCTCCACTAATAATGCAAACCATCCACCGGAGAATGCTAAATGCAGGTGTGAAATGTGTACAGCCCTATACTAGTGTCCAGTAGGCAATTCTCATGGATGGACAAGCGTACGGCCAAGATGGCACCCACAACTGCAAACCCGGGGAAATTACACAGCCGCGGTAAGGCATAACACAGGAAATATACATAGGGACTACAGTTGACATTCCACATACAAAGTTGGACCGCCGTGCCAACACCGGCATACACAGCACTCAATCTGCCAGCAACAAAATGAGGAGCACCCGCTACCATACAGCGGAACAGATGGGCGACCTGTGGAACACATACTAATGGCACACCCACAACGTCAAGTAGGATATGTAAACTATGGCATTCCCACCTATGAAGACAACATGCTTCAATGAATACATAGGGGATCAACATGTTCCGGTGGTGTTATGTTGAAAATACAGTGACGGATATGTCCTATTGGGATGTCTGAGGTTTATTTGAAGCAGTTGCTAACCAGCATCTTTGGATGTATACCATTTGTTCACAGTACTAAATCACCTGGTTACGTAGCACCACGTAGAATGGGTAGTCAAACAGACATCCGCGATTGGGGAACATACAGCAGCAGTGAAAAGCACTGGCCAGTTGGACACAGTCCAGCAACATCTAACTTGACATATGCACATTGGTGTCCATTGAAGGACCCAAAATACATTCTCACAGAACCCACTCCAGCCGTGTCCGAACAACAGACGATGATATAGCCGTGACTACGGCACAGTTAGACATATGCACCACCAGCGTGTTTAAGGTTGCTGACAAGAGTCCATGAAATGCAGGACATATGAACAGAAATACCCAGATCGACGTGTCCATACATGTGCGTCCACATCCCAGTCCCGCACGCATGAAGGATGTGTAATGGGTACTGTCGAGGGTTGCAGCCATGGGATTTTGGGTATGCAGAAATGGGGCTCTGTGTTGTCTGGCAGATAATCCGTTGTCCCGCCCCGTGGGAGGGATGTGGGCGTAGTACCTGCCTTACTCCCTACTAATAATGCAAAGCATCCACCGGAGAATGCTAAATGCAGGCGTGAAATGTGTACAGCCCTATACCAGTGTCCAGTAGGCAATTCACATGGATGGACAAGCGTATGAACAAGATGGCGCCCCTAACTGCAAACCCGGTGGAATTACACTGCCGCAGTAAGGCATTACACAGGTAATACACATAGGGACTACACTTGACATTCCCCATACAAATAACACAGAGACCCAGATGAGAAAGTCCAAAGCAAAAATGAGGTACTGTAGAAACGGTCGGTGACCACTCAGAGCCCACCAGGAATTAAATGCAGTCACCATAGTTTATTGCAGCGCTTTTCGTCTGCTTCATAAGCAGACTTCTTCAGAATACATACAATGCAGTTCAACCTACTACATTTAAAACCCTTAATTGGGCAGTAAATAAGATGTGCTAAGTATTAATTAAATGCCTTAAAGGCGAACAAGCTAAAAAGTCTACTCGGGTTACAGATTGCACACAGTGAGTAAATCAGACATTGCTTCAAAATGTATATTCTTCCGCGAAAATAAAAATATATGTATTAATATGAAAGAAGAACCAACATAATGTTTTCCAAGTGTCTGAGTGTATAAGTTACATATATATGTTCTAGAGATTGTGCCAATATATTAAAAGAACTAGAGACACCTAGTAATATAAATGAACCCTAATATATAGAGATAAACACTATGATTATGACTAATGTAAAATATATCAATGGAATGTAAAGATTAAAAATGTGGTAAAGTAAATATTCATTTACAAGGTTAGTTGAATAAAGCAATTCAGACATCCTTGTCAAAATACTAAAACAAGGCCAGCCAGGTGCTCTGTCTCACATGTACTGGGATGTTGTTCCACAGCATAGTGAGTGTCTGGGTGATGAATCTGTCCCACCAGCACGTTCTATTAATGACAGTGCCAAGGTGTACGCCACCTGCCCTTGTGATTCTGAGGGATCTAGATTCTTTAGGTGAAGCATAGTCATCAAATCCGGGTTCGACCTGGCCTTGGATGCCAGGCACAGGTCACCTCTGGGCAAGTGGTATGCGACGGAATAGGGATGGAACCCTTTCAGTTGGTCAGCATAACACATATTCCTGAGACCCTGCATCCGTTTGTGGATGAACTGTCGGGGCCTTTCCAGCTGCTGCAGGTGTCGGGTCACATACATTCTGAACGGGCATTGTACTCAATCATAGGTGTAATGAGTGATGAGTACAAGGGGACAATGACCTCCACTGATGTAGATGTGAATGCCTTCATGATCAGGTGGGCAATGTAGAAGGTCTATCTAACTACGTTAGCAATGTGTGTGTCGAACAAACGGTTACCGACAACACGGGTCCCCAGATCCCTGGTAACTCCCTCTGTGCTCAGTGGATTGCCACCTATATGGTAGCTAGGGGTAACCTCGTTCTTCCCGAAGGGTATGACTATGCATTTCCTGGCATTTAGCTGTAGGCCATGTCTCTGGCACCAGTTATCCATAGCTGTGAGGCCCTTCTGAAGGATATCTGTGTCAGATGTGTGTCCGACTATGGCACCCGGTTTGCAGTCATCTGCAAACATTGTCAGCCATAACCCCCCTGTGTTTGCTTGTACTTTTGAAATGTAGATGCGGAAAAATAGTGGACCCAGGACTGAGCCCCGTGGGACAACACCTGTGACTGGCTGTGAGTATGACATGGCGCCAGCAACTATGACCGTGTGGGTTCTGTCACTTAGCCAGTTTGCAACCCTCTGGCGAAGTATGTATTTACATTCAAGCAGACGGGTTTATCAATGATACCTGAGGGTGGTATTGTGTTGAAGGCCTTTGCCAGGTCTAGGTAGGCTGTATGGACTGCTTTGCCCTCATCAATGGCCTTGGTGACTGATCCTAAAAAGTCAGACACGTTTAAAAGGCATGATCTGTATTTGACCAAGCAAAACTGGGTTGGATCCAAAGTATGCAAGTCCCCTATGTCATTATGTATGACTTCCATCATGATCCTTCTCCATGGCTTTGCAGATAAGGCTTGTCAAGCTAATGGGATGGTAATTACCAGGGTCAGTGGATGCACCATCCTTGTGAAGTGGGACTACAGTTGCCTTGTGCCACTACTTGGGTACGTATCCTGAGGTGAGGCTACGGTTAAACAGCTGTCCTAACTGTGGGTTTAATTCCCCATTGAGTTCATGGAGTACACAGCTGGGACACCATCTGGTCCCATGGATGCTGTGTTTACTGCCTTGGAGAGAGCATTTCCCACCTGTGTGTCACAGAAGTTCCAGGATCTACAATCCTCTGGTATAGATATCTCTCCATGTGGGGGTGAGGGGGGGGAGAAGTTAGCACCGAACCTGTCGTCCATTATGTTGGCAATGTGTGTAGGTTCAGTCATCCTCACATCATTCTGAACCCAGTGTGAGCATATCTGGGAGTGTCCTCCCAGGTGTCCAACATAGCTAAAGAAGGCCTTATGATTGTCTGTCGAGTTCTTGTTGATTTCTCTGTTGAATTTCCCCTGGATGATTTCCTGACAGCCTGTAGGTTTTCACATACAATGAGCAAGGGTGTCTTACCTTACAAGTATTCCACTCTATCTTGTAGTAGCTACCTCCAGTCGTTCTAGAGCTTGTTCATGGCTGGGGTCCACCAGACTGGATGCTTGGCTTTGGTACAAAGAGTCTCAGTTTTGTATGGGATTGCCTGATCCATGCAGTCCTGTAGGTGCTGGTGGAAGGCATATGTACGTAATTCAGCGGTTTGAGTAATGTTTACCACTGGCTCAGGGGCCTCAAAGGAGACCACAGTAGTGTTCAGAACTGTAAATTCGGCTTTTGAGAAAGGTATATGTATGGTAACTGCACCACCCACAGCATTGCATGCCAATAGCAGAAGCTATTGTAGGTTGTCCAAACACAGGTGTGGAACATCATAGCAATAAACCACGCCTGGATGTGGGTAATGCTAGATATACTCACGGCAGACGTGGTGCGTTCCCGAGTCCGACGCCCGAGGGACCACACACATATGCGGCCTTATGCATAGGCCAACTAGGCAGCCTCCTAGGGCGCCGCTCCACTCGGGGCACCTTTCAAGCCTTTATTTTGTGTAGGTAGACCAGGACAGGGGTAGCGGGTGATGTGGCGGTGGCATCATGGAGTACTTCTGCCTAGGGCACCACGTGACCTAAGGCCACTCTTGCCGTGGGTAAATACAGCAGTACCCACTCCCAGACGCGGGTCATTGCTAGTATGACATATCATCTATGGCAAGAAACCATATATTCCCCAGACATAATGGCACAGCATAATGCCTGTCCGCCTAAACGCCGACATACGCCACCCAGCGGTGCGGACGCACTGCGCGAGATGTCCGTTACCAATGTCGACACTGTCTCGCTCTGTGAAACAAAGTCAACATAGCGATTCAATACTAAACAGCGACGGAGAGGCCGATGTCCCCGTTGCTGAGCTGTTCAACCTGTTCCGCCATGTTAAATGTGTGTAGCAGAGCGGGACTGGCCCAAACTAAGCAACGGACATGTCCGTGGCTCAGTGAAAGCCATCACGCAATGTTAAACCCATGTAATATGGCGAGACAGGTCATGAATACCGAGGGTTACTAATGGAAATAGGTCCGATCGACCAGACCGTGTTCAATTACTATAACAACATCGATAACGGGTACGCCACCAAATCAGCGCACGGTTAGGAATTATGGGGGGGGGACATGGTATCATAGACACGGACAAACCGTGGCCATGTGACTCATCTAACATTCGTACACGGTCAGGGCAGTTCCGTACACTGGGCGGACAAGACCAAACCCAAAGCACCACAGGGACACCCTGACAATCAAAGGCCTGTATGCGTTGGGGATATAAGCCCCTGTGATCTGAACATCCCTGCGGTCAAGACATATGCATCCTGGGCCATGAACGGGAGGGAATAAGGAATGTTTAACATGTAGTACCGCACCTTTCCCAGCAGGAGAAGGGATGCCAGTGACGTGCGTGAGTGCGGGGGGGTGGGGGTGGGGGGATATGTAAATGTAGCTAAGTACCATGGGTATGCATATTAATGACACCGAACAGCTAACGGTAGTGGTCACAGTAACCGGCAAACGTGAATGCAGTCCTGTTTGAATTACGACTATGGAACATATAAATGTGAACGTGTACGTAATGCGTCCATGCTGCAAAGACTGTTACATGTATAAAGGTGTACGTGCGTTCCGCACACGTCCGTCAACCGGATCACAGATATGTTACCGGAATAGTCACAACTAACACAGACCACGTAACCACACAGGGCCAGTAAACATATGGAGACAGAATACGGATATGCATGTGCGCCTGCGCGTAAACCACAATTAGGAAATGCACGTGCGCGTGTGCGTGTGTGATCCCCTCAAAGCAGGGCAGGTTAAGGATGTGTCCTCCACGTCAACCAGACAGGTCTCATAAATGTCAGCCTCTGAAAGTATGGAATCGGGCAATGCCATGTAAAGTACCGTTAGAAATAGTGAGAAACACACGCTATGTGATGAGACAAACATAGAATGTGGATAGAATAACGTATGTGTTAGTAGTATGGATTGATGACGGTATGCATCAGTAACCCGACCCACTTGTCAGAAGGTGCCCCCGTACGAATTGCGCCCAGTTGGCTCACACTTGTTGACCGGGCTACGCTAGCTGGATATATGTCCAGTGTCAGCAGAGGCCCGTGGAAAAATGCTCCACACACAATCATAGCACAACATACCAAAGTACTCATATATGTAAACAAAAAAGAACAACAATAGAAAGTGTCCTGAAAGGACTGGTTACACACAGATCCCAGACGACAGACAGATATATGGCCAGTGGAAGCACGTCACAATTATGGGATCAGGTCCCTAAAGAAGCAAGAAGGTCACACATGACACGCCAGCGAATTGCCAGATAGACACTGGTCAATGTAACACACAGCAAGATTGAGGGCCAACCAGCCGTACACCATGCCAGAACCTGTACAGCGGAAAGGTATGGCATGGTAATTGATGTGTGTACACAGGTAATCCACAGACAGTAACAAAGAAAGGTATGAAACGAGGGGTTCACATGTATACATCTACACACAGCAGCCCGACGGCCCGTATATATGACGCATGGACATAGATTTGTCACCGGAAAAGAAGATGTAAACAACTACAGTTCATTCCATTTCATATTGATATAGTTATGATACAGTCATATTCACACGTAACATTGTGACTTTCATTTACATTCATATTTATACAAATTATGCTTCAATTGTACTTATTGATTCCATGCTTTGGAATCGTAATGCAACAGTTATACACATTGATATTTCATACCATGATCAACACACTACATTCTAAGGTTTACTCACAACAATTATCAACTATGTGTCAATATACTGATTGTATTGACCAATATTGTAGTTATATAAACACATTGTTGTTGTATTATTGTTTCCATTAAGTAATGTATGCAACACTGATTTGTATATGTCACGTTATCATCAAGACATGGAGCACTGTCCACTTAACTATGAGCAGGTTTACTGATTAATTGACTTTAAACTGACTCTGAAGGAAGTGTATAAGGGACGACTATGTAATGTATTTCATACTCCGACGATGACCCATGTTAGTGGGTGAAAGAGCTTAGTATGTTTTGACTGTGGAGTGTATCGTTTCTGTCATTGTCCGTTTTGGCCTGATATATGTTCAAGGATGTCTTTTATGAAGATGACCAGGACTAAAGGTTTGCTGTATTTACGCTTACTGGCACGTGGATATAGATAGGCCAAGTAATACATAATATGGGTAGTCAAACAGACATCCGCGATTGGGGAACATACTGGCCAGATGTTGACAGTCCAACACGTTCTACACTTTACATATGCACATCGGTGTCCATTGTAGGACTCCAAAAATTTACCCATTTGAGACATGAAACAGCTGCGGTCGACCCAGACGGTGTACAGCCGTGACTACGGCACAGCTATACATATGCACCACCAGCGTGTTCAAGGTTGATGACAACTGTCCATGAAATGCAGGACATATGAACAGAAATCCACAGATTGTCGTGTCCATATAAGTGAGTCCACATCCCAGTCCTGCACACATGAAGGATGTGTAATGGGTACCGTGGAGGGTTGCAGCCATGGGATCCTGGGTATGCAAAATTGGGGCTCGGTGTTGTTTGGCAGATAATCCGTTGTCCCGCCCCGTGGGAGGGATGTGGGTATAGCCCGTGCCTTACTCCCCACCAATGATGCAAAGCATCCACCAGATAATGGTAAAAGCAGGTGTGAAATGTGTACAGCCCTATATTACTGTCCAGTAGGCAATTCCCATGGATGGACAGGTGTACGACCAAGATGGCACCCATAACTGGAAACCTGGTGGAATTACACAGCTGCAGTAAGGCATAACACAGGAAATACAGATAGGGAGTACAGTAGACACTCCCCATACAAAGTCAGACCGCCGTGCGAATACCGGCGTACACAGCACTCGATCTGCCAGCAACAAAATGGGGAGCACTCGCTACCATACAGCGGAACAGATGGGCGACCTGTGGAACACATACTAATGGCACACTAACAACGCCAAGTAGGATATGTAAGCTATGGCGTTCCCACCTATAAAGAAGACATGCTTCAATGAATACATAGGGATCAACATGTTCCCGTGGTGTTATGTTGACAGTACAGTGACGGATATGTCCTATTGGGACGTCTGAGATTTATGTAAACCAGTTGCTAACCTGCATCTTTGGATATACATCAGTTATTTACAGTTCTAACACACCTGTTTTACGTAGCACCACGTAGAATGGGTAGTCAAAGAGACATCCACGATTGGCGAACATACAGCAGCGGTCGAAACCACTGGCCAGTTGGACACAATCCAGCAACATCTACCTTTACATTTGCACATATGTGTCCATTGTAGGACCCAAAAATACATTCTAACAGAACGCCGACCAGCCGGTTCCGACCACCAGATGATGCGATAGCCGTGACTACGGCACAGTTAGACATATGCACCGCCAGTGTGATTAAGGTTGATGACAGGTATCTATGAAATGTAGGACATATGAGCAGAAATCCACAGATCGCCGTGTCCATACATGTGCGTCCACATCCCAGTCCCGCACACATGATGGATGTGTAATGGGTACTATCGATAGGTGCAGCAATGGGATCTTGGGTATGCAGAAATGGGGCTCGTGTTGTTTGGCAGATAATTCGTTGTTCCGCCCCGTGGGAGGGGTGTGGGTGTAGCACATGACCTACTCCCCACTAATGGTGCAAAGCATCCACCAGATAATGCTAAATGCAGGTGTGGAATGTGTACAGGCTATAACAGTGTCCAGTAGGCAATCCCCATGGATGGATATGCCTACGACCAGGATGGCACACATACTTGCAAGCCCGGTGGAATCACACAGGTGCAGTAAGGCATAACACAGGAAATGCAGATGGAAACTACAGTAGACACCCCCCATTGAAATCCAGACGGCCGTGCAAATACAGCGTACACAGCACTCGATCTGCCAGCAACAACATGGGGATCACTCGCTGCCATACTGCGGAACACATGGGCGACCAGTGGAACACATACCAATGGCACACCAACAACGCCAACTCGGACGGTCATAGGATGTTGAAACACTGGCGTTCCCGCTTATAAAGTACATCCGTCAATGAATCAATCGTGTCCACATGGTCTGGCTGTGTCATATTGACAATACAGTGGCGTACATGTCCTACTGGGCTGTCTGAGGATTACTTGAAGCAGTTGCCAACCTGCAGCAGTACAGCAATACCATTTGGGTTAATCGTAGTAGAACATGGGTTTCGTAGCACAACATAATATGTGTAGTCAAACAGACATCCTCGAATGGGGAATATACAGCAGCGGTCACAATCACTGGCCACATGGACACAGTCCAACATGTTCTACATTTTACATATGCACATTTGTGTCCATTGTAGGACCCAAAATTAATCCGTACGCTATGTCAACCGTCCGCGATCGGGAGAGCCAGATGATGTGACCGGTGTGACTACGGCACAGCTACATATATGCACCACCAGCGTGTTCAAGGTTGATGACGACTGTCCATGAAATGCAGGACATATGCACAGGAATCCCCAGATAGTCCAGTCCATAGATGTGTGTCCACATCCCATTCCTGCACACATGGAAGATGTGCAATGGGTACTGTCGGGGGTTGCAGCCATGGGATCGTGGGTATGCAGAAATGGGTGTCGGACTTGATTGGCAGAAAATCCGTTGTCCCGCCCCGTGTGCGGTGTGTGGGTATGGCATATGCGTTACTCCGCACTGATAATGCAAATCATCTACCTGAGAATGCTAAATACATCTGTGACATGTGTACAGCCCTACACCAGTGTCCATGAGGCAGTTCCCATGGATGGACAAATGTACGTCCAAGATGGCACCCATAACTGCACACCTGGCGGAATCCCACAGCTGTAGTAAGGCAGAACACAGGGAACACATTTAGGGAGTACAGCAGACACTCCACATAGAATGTCAGGCCGCCGTGCGAATACCGGCGTACACAGCTCTCAACCTGCCAGCAAGTGACTGGGGATCACTCGCTTGCATACCCTGGAACAAATGTGCGACCTGCGGTACACATACTGATGGCATGTCCACAACGTGAACTAGGAGGGTTATAGGATGGTTAAGCTATGGCGTACTCCACATATAAAGAACATCCTTCAATGAATTAAGAGGATCTACATGTTTCGTTCGTCTACAGTTGACAATACAGAGGCGGAGTGTCCCAATGGGATATCTGCAGATAGGTGAAAGCAATTGTTAGCTTGCAACATTGGAATTACACCATTTGGGTACAGTGGCGGATAACCCGGTTCACGTAGCACTACATAATATGGGTACTCAAACAGACATCCGTGATTGCTGAACATACGGCAGCAGTCAGACCCACTGGCCAGATGGACACAGTACAATAGGTTCTACACTTGACATATGCACATTGGTGTCCATTGTAGGACCCAAAAATTATCCGAATGCAATGTGAACAGGCGGCGATCTAGAGAACCAGAAGACCTGATAGCCGTGACTACGGCACAGCCACATATGTGCACCACCAGCGTTTTCAAGGTTGATGACAAGTGTCCATGACATGCAGGACATATGGATCGGACTCCCAGGTTGCCGAGTCCATAGACGTGCGTCCACATCCCATTCACGCACACATGGAGGATGTGCAATGGGTACCGCCGAGGGTTGCAGACATGGGATCGTGGGTATGCAGAAATGGGGCTGTGTGTCGATTGGCAGATAATCCGTCGTACCGCCCCGTGGGAGGTATGTGGGTATAGCACATGCGTTACTCCACAATAATAATGCAAATCATCCACCGGAGAATGCTAAATGCAGCTGTGATATGTGTACAGCCCTCTACCAGTGTCCAGTAGCCATTCCCCATGGACGGACAAACGTTCGTCCAAGATGGCACCCATAACAGCAAATCTGCTGGGATCACACAGCTGTAGTAAGGCAAAACACAGGGAATACAGATAGGGACTACAGTAGAGACTCCACATACAAAGTCAGACCGCTGTGCGAATACCGGCGTACACAGCACTCTTTTTCCCAGCAAGTGAATGGTGATCACACGCTGCCATACCGCAGAACAAATGGGCGACCTGCGGAACACATACTAATGGCACACCAACAACGTCAAATAGAAAGGGTATAGGATGTTAAAGCTATGGCGTACACACATATAAAGAACATCCTGCAATGAATCAATAGGTTATACATGGTTTCTTCGTGTTAATGTGACAATACAGAGGCCGAATGTCCCAATGGGATATCTGCGGATTAGTGAAAGCAATTGTTAGCCTGCATCATGGGAACTACACCATTTGGGTTCAGTGGCGGAAGACCCGGTTTACGTAGCACTACATAATATGGGTACTCAAACAGACATCCGTGACTGCTGGACATGCAGCGGAAGTCAAACACACTGGTCAGATGGACACAGTCCACTATGTTCTACACTTTACATATGCACACTGGTGTCCAGTGTAGGACCCAAAAATTTATCCTTACGCAATGCAACCTGCTTGGAGCGGGAGACCCAGATGAAGCGGCAGCCGTGACTACGGCACAGCTACATATATGCACCACCAGCGTGTCCAAGGTTAATGACAACTGTCCATGAACTGCAGGTGATATGCACATGAATCCCCAGATTGTCCAGTCCATACAGGTGCGTCCACATCCCATTCCCGCACACGTGGAGGATGTGCAACGGGTACTGTCGAGGGCTGCAGCCATGGGATCGTGGGTATGCAGACATGGGTCTCGGTGTTGATTGGCAGATGATCCGTTGTCCCGCCCCGTGTGAGGGATGTGGGTATGGCACATGCGTTACTCCGCACTAATTATGCAAATCACCCACCGGAGAATGCTAAATGCAGCTGTGAAATGTGTACAGCACTATACCAGTGTCCATTGGACAGTTCCCATGGATGGACAATCGTACGTCAAGATGTCACCCATAAATGCAAACCTGGTGGAATCACACAGCTGTGGTAAGGCACAACACAGGGAATACAGATAGGGACTACAGTAGAGACTCCACATACGATGTCAGACAGCACCCAATCTGCTAGAAGGTGAATGGGGATCACTCGCTACTATACCGCGGAACACATGGCCGACCTGTGGAACACATACTAACGGCACACCAACAACGCGTTAAGTGGGAAAGTCATAGGATCCTGACACTATGGCGTTCACGCTTATGAAGAACATCCGTCAATGATTTAATAGGATCTACATTCTTTGGTTGTGTCCGTGTGCCGATACTGTGGCGGACATATCCTAATGGGACATTGGAGGATGACCTAAAGCTTCTCCTAGCCTGCATCATTGGATCTACACCATCCGGTTTCAGTTTAGAATACCCTGGTCAACGTAGCACTACATAATATGGGTAGCAACCACACATCCGCGATGGGGGAACATACAGCAGCGGTCAAACCCACTAGCCAGATGGACACAGTCCAACAAGGTCTACACTGTACATATGCACAATGGTGTTCATAGTAGGACCCCAGAGATTCATCCGTGCGCAATGTCAACCAGCCACGATCGGGAGACCCGAAATAACTGACAGCCGTGTCTACGGTACAGCCAGACATATGCACCCCCAGCGTGTTCAGGGTTGATGACAGCTGTCCACAGAATGCGGGACATATGTACAGATATTCCCATATTGTAGAGCCCATAGATGTGCGTCCACATCCCATTCCCGCACACATGCAGGATGTGTAATGGGTACCGTCGAGGGCTGCATCCATGGGATCCTGGGTATGCAGTAACGGGCTCGGTGTTGTTTGGCAGATAATACGTTGTCCCGCACCATGGGAGGGATGTGGGAGTAGCACGTGCCTTACTCCCCACTGATAGTGCAAAGCATCCACCGCCTAATGCGAAATGCAGGTGTGAAATGTGTACTGCTCCATACCAGTGTCCAGTAGACACTCGCGAGGGATGGACAAGCGTAGGACCGAGATGGCACCCATAACCGCGAACTTGGTGTAACCACACAGCTGCAGTGAGGCATAACACAGGTAATACAGATGGGGAAACCAGTAGACACTCCACATACAAAGCCAGACCGCTGTGCCAATACCGGCGTACACAGCTGTCAATATGCCAGCACGGAATGGGGTTCACACGCTCCCGTACCGCGGGAGACATGGGTGACCTGTGGAACACATACCAATGGCACAATATCAACGACAGCTAGGAAAGCCATACGATGGTGAAACTATGGCGTCCCCACCAATGAAGGACATCCTTCTGTGAAGTAATACTGTTAATGTCAATTGACCATGGAATACACATAATCCACATCAAAGACCCGCTGGCACCTTATGGCACACAAAGCACGACACACATAGGTAGATGATACAGTCAACGAAGACGTTTCGTCCACGACAGGTCACATGTGGTATCCAAAGGTTACTCCATAGACATGTAAGCGCTATCACCCTTCCGCTCCGTGACACGTACACATAACATAGACGCGTCCAGGCTTTATATATCCCCCCTTACACTTCCATGTGTTACCTTCTGTGCAAACAATGAACATGTAACCACAGCATAGAAAGCACAGACGCAATGTTTACCACACACACATATGTTAACACCTCAGAAGGCATCCTATTAACACATGTATCATATGATATTGTACTATGCCGAATACTCATCATTGAATGATTTAACAATGTATATGGCAGATATGCACAGCATATCACTGTAATACAGCGGTACAGAACTGAATGAGTGGACGAATGTGTGCTAACCCTACATCTGTACCTAAACTACATCCATGTTACGGGGGCTTGCTCCACCTGCCTCTCAAAAGAGGCCTCATCAGTGTTCCATCGGTCAGCCCTGGTGTGTGGGCAACCCTCCACCTACTAAACCAAATAGATCCGCATTCTATAGCATAGCTGATGAGGTCCCCCCTCTGGTATTACAACCTGGACATCGTAAAACGCCGAATGTAGATGTATGCCTTGTGATGTGCCCACATCCGGCCGTAGGCGTACAGCATTCCTGCGGCTGGCCAGGGCGCCGCACTACTAGGGCCACCTGTCTAGTAGGTGTGTCATGTAGGTATACCATGATGGGGCACCATGTGCTGTGGTGGTGGGCGCCAAGGAGCCCTACAGCCTAGGGCAGCAGTCGATCTAAGTCCGCAGCCGTAGGAGGGGTAGTACAGTCTGCAGGTATGTGCAGACGTGCACATGAAACTGCGGTCCACAAGGATTACCCATGGTGGCGACACATGCACAGATGGCTGTAGCGGGACACACACACAACCATGCATACAGCACAGGTAGACATACACACACCATAACTAGCCAAGTACACACAAGGTGTATGGCGTGTATGGGTACACTGCCAGGACAGCAAGGATAGCTGTGTGTCACGATATCCAGCAGATGTCAATACGGTGTTCTGGAATACGGACAGTGCATGGACAATGAGTGGATACGCAACGGACCACAGTCATATGTGTCTCCCGTGCAAATATGCGATACATGGGAAAGACAGCCGTCCATGCTAGAGCAGCAGTACGGCCACAACATAGGTACGTAGATATACAATGACAGAGATACAGACGGACACATGTGGCAGGCCCGGGTGTCATGTACACAGTATCACCCCAGCACACCATAGCATGGTGTACGTGGAGATCACGCCACGGTGGTCGCCGACCACAACAGACACACAAGCGGTACACGAACTGCATACCGCCATCCAGAAACACAGGGATGGCGGCAGGATAGGTGTGTTATGCGTAAACCACAAGGCAATACCATATGAACCCATGCAGCTGGGAGCATGGACACACACACACATGTGGCAGGCATGTTGTTTGACCACACACCCACATACCCAAACGCACAAACGTACAACACAGGTATGGAATGTGCTACGTGGACCACCGAGCACACCACCAGCAGAGGCACATGTACAGGTGGGTGGCAACATCCATAAAGGAATGGCCGCTGATAGCCGAGGTATGTGTTGCGAAGCGTCTAAAGGCTAGTTCATCTGCAGAGGCAGCTGGAAACACACACACACACACACACGGAAGGGCCGGGAGTCGAACCTACGCCTATCTACATGATCTCACTACAGTATGAAGCATTTACAGAACGCGCTACCGAGTTTACTGAGCACAGCGCTGTCAGAGGCATACTTCTAGGCGGGTGACATCACTTGTAAGACAATAGCTGGCAATAGCCGAGGTATGTGTTGCGAAGCGTCTAAAAGCTAGTTCGTCTGCAGAGGCAGCTGGAAACACACACACACACACACACACGGAAGGGCCGGGAGTCGAACCTATGCCTATCTACATGATCTCACTACAGTATGAAGCATTTACAGAACGCTACCGAAGTTTACGGAGCACAGCGCTGTCAGAGGCATACTTCTAGGCGGGTGACATCACTGGTAAGACAATAGCTGGCAATAGCCGAGGTATGTGTTGGGAAGCGTCTAAAAGCTAGTTCATCTGCAGAGGCAGCTGGAAACACACACACACACACACACACACGGAAGGGCCGGAGTCGAACCTACGCCTATCTACATGATCTCACTACAGTATGAAGCATTTACAGAATGCGCTACCGAGTTTACTGAGCACAGCGCTGTCAGAGGCATACTTCTAGGCGGGTGACATCACTTGTAAGACAATAGCTGGCAATAGCCGAGGTATGTGTTGCGAAGCGTCTAAAAGCTAGTTCATCTGCAGAGGCAGCTGGAAACACACACACACACACACACACACACGGAAGGGCCGGGAGTCGAACCTACGCCTATCTACATGATCTCACTACAGTATGAAGCATTTACAGAACGCTACCGAGTTTACTGAGCACAGCGCTGTCAGAGGCATACTTCTAGGCGGGTGACATCACTTGTAAGACAATAGCTGGCAATAGCCGAGGTATGTGTTGCGAAGCGTCTAAAAGCTAGTTCATCTGCAGAGGCAGCTGGAAACACACACACACACACACACACGGAAGGGCCGGGAGTCGAACCTACGCCTATCTACATGATCTCACTACAGTATGAAGCATTTACAGAACGCGCTACCGAGTTTACTGAGCACAGCGCTGTCAGAGGCATACTTCTAGGCGGGTGACATCACTTGTAAGACAATAGCTGGCAATAGCCGAGGTATGTGTTGCGAAGCTTCTAAAGCTAGTTCATCTGCAGAGGCAGCTGGAAACACACACACACACACACACACGGAAGGGCCGGGAGTCGAACCTACGCCTATCTACATGATCTCACTACAGTATGAAGCATTTACAGAATGCGCTACCGAGTTTACTGAGCACAGCGCTGTCAGAGGCATACTTCTAGGCGGGTGACATCACTTGTAAGACAATAGCTGGCAATAGCCGAGGTATGTGTTGCGAAGCGTCTAAAAGCTAGTTCATCTGCAGAGGCAGCTGGAAACACACACACACACACACACACACACACACACACACACACACACACACACAAGGGCCGAACCTACGCCTACCTACATGAACTCACTACAGCATGAAGCATTTACAGAACGCACTAACGGGATTACTGAGCACAGCACTGTCAGGAGGCATACCCCTAGGTGGGTGGTATCATCTGCAGAGGCAATGCGTCCGATAGGGAATGAAGACAGAGTGCGCAGTCACGCAGCCTGTTACCATCCCAAGGTGGCCGTACAGTAACACGTTAGTGCTGCAGTCGGGAATACCAAATAACTACTGATCAGTACATCACGACAGGAATACGGGATGCACCACATGACACTTTACCCTATGAGAGGGCATCCGTCGTGCAGGATGTAGGCAGCCAATGTGGCATGACAGCCACATATGTGTCACCTGGATGGTCACCATGGCTATACAGGATGCCATTGGCCATGGCTACACGCCCAGTTGCAGACATCGGTGACGACTGTCGTGTGTACCCCCGGCGGGTGTACTGGCCATGCCTCCCACACCTAGCGGTTGCAAAGGGGAGACAGACATGCTCACGGGGTATCAACGCAGTCGGGCATGGTGTGCACTGTCCTGTGTGTCTATCTACACAGCTGCTTACTGGGCATGCTCAGACACTTAGACTCGGCACAGAGCAGACATGCATACACATGGAGCAACAGCATGGGTGGCAGAATGTGGACCGTCGTGTGTGTCCAGCCACACAACAGCAACCCAGCCATGGCACAGACGTGGCCGTTGCGAAGGGGATACAGGCATGCACCCGGGGTATTACTGCAGTCGGGCGCGGTGTGCACTGTACTGTGTGTCCATCTACACAACTGCTTACTGGGCATGCTCAGACACTTAGACTCGGCACAGAGCACACATGCATACACATGGTGCGACAGCATGGGTGGCAGAATGTGGACCGTCGTGTGTGCCCAGCCACACAACAGCAACCCGGCCATGCCACAGACGTGGCCGTTGCAGCGGGGAATATCCAGGTGCAATTAACCATGGGTAGGACTGCCCTACAGTTTGTTGCATGCTACAGACCACCCTCCCAAATCCAGGATACCTGCACAGCCGTCCTGAGGACACTGGTGAGTGTGCATGCTCTCACAACAGCACCGTATTGGGTGACATCAAGCACCCATAAATAGACTGGGAACATTACCCATGACACAACACCCTACGCCACAGGTCCCGGTGTTCATACACGTGACCGCTGTGAAACAGCCATGAACCATACCCACTAGGGGGGACGTATACCAGTTCTGCCCATCACACATGGGGAGGAAATGCTCCACACAGGATGTACATCCCTCAATGGTGATGTCAGACCATATAGTGGATCCACTGGTAATCCACATCCTGCACCCAACACTGGCATGGGAGACCTAAGTGAGGACCTCTTCACAGCAAACCACAGACATCATACGACCGGTGTGGTACCCTACAAGTCCACCATGCCAGTGGTGAACACAGGCCGCACTGCCAACTCCCTTACGAATGCCTTCTCTGAGCACACACAGGGATGTCTGCACCAAGCGATCATGATAACATCAGGACCTTGTCCACCAAAGGTAGGCACATGGTCTGGTGGACCACAGCCACTGACAAACTGTACATCAACAGTTGGAGCTAATACATGACGGAGCAATATCAGTACCAGGGAAGCCATCACCCATTCATACCAGCGTCAACATACGGCCACACATACAATCATCCAAGGCCGCTTGTGGGAGTGGTACTGCAGAGGGCACATGAGACAACCATAGGGCCTTCCTCAACTGTGGTAGGGACATGGGTGGGAGCGCACAGACATGGCCAGAAATGATCCAGAATGGTACAACGGTCACTGCACCCACAGACATTGTCAACAAACCAGCGGACATGTTCCATGCATACATCCACCCCCCACCCCAAGAGGGGACATATCCATCCCACCAGAGTCTAGCCTCGAAACATCTCATATGCCCTGGAGTAATCTGATATCTGTTAGATGGTTAACACAGCACCAATGGGCCCCGATGGTGTCCCTGGCTGTGTGCTACCCAACCTCATTGAGGCCCTCACCCCACACATAAGGCCACTGTCTCATGTTAGCCTTACTACGGGCTAGGTCCCGCTGGATGGCATATGGCATCTGTGGTCCCACTATGCCAGGGTAGTGCTGTTATGGACTGCAGACATTACCGCCCTATCAGCTTGACAAGCCTTGTCTGCAAAGCTGCGGGAGGGCCATACAGGTGCCCATGAATACAAACAGTGGTGTACAGCCAATAACGGAACATACCCACAACAACTTAGTCAAGGGCAGATGCTGCCTCCCAAACCTGCTCGTCCTGTCTGGAGCAGTCACCAAGGCCATTGATGGGGGTAGGTCGGTTTGCACACACTACCATGACCTGGTGGGAGCGTTCAGAACGCACTCCACGTGGGTCTCATGGAAAGGCTCACCAGCGTACATGTGGGGACATAAGTCACACGATGGTTCTCAGAATGGTTGGAGGTCACACCACACAGGGTTTGTGTTCCTGGTGCCGTGTCAGACTAAAAGCTGGTCTCGAGTGGAGGCCCACAGGGCTCCGTCCTGGGCCCCCTGCCATTCGGCATTCGACCTTACAATGTGCATGCCAACATAGGGGGATTGTGGCAGACAAGGTATGCAGATGACTGCATACCCAACACCCCATCTGACACGGACATCCACCTAGGGCGTCATACACATGGATAACTGGTGCGAGAGCCATGGCCTGTTGCTACATGCCAGAGAAGGTGCAGACCTACCCAGTGTGAAGGACATGTTTGCCCCAACGTAACATGTAGGTGGTAATCCATTCAACATGGTGGACGTGTTCATGGAAATGGGTACCACACCTGTCAGTAACCTCTGTCAACACACACAATGCCAATGTGGGTGGGAAGACATTCCACTGTGGCCACCTGGTCTGGAAGGAATCACATCCACATCACGGGTGTTCATTGTACCCCTGTACACATCACACACCACAGCAATGATTGCGTACAATGGCACATGTGGGCTGTACCTAACCTGACACCTGCAGCACTCGGAAGGACCACAAACATTCCACGAGGCGGGATAAAGGTGCTGGGACATGTGTCACACACTGCCCGACCAAGGGGACTCCGGCTGTATACCTTCCCAGCACGTCTGCTCTGTGGTGATCTGTGCCTGACATACACAGCCATGTCCAACCTGGGTGACATGGACAAGTTCCACCTCCTAGGCTCCGGGCAAACACGGCCACAGAAGCAACTTACAGACACCTCACCACAAAGATGACTAGGACGTGCTGGGGGAACAGGGTCAACGCCCAGAGACCCCTACAACACGGAGAGGATTGCCAGCCCATGTGAAGCAGAGGCCCTGACTGCCTTTGTGCAGGAGTAATCATGACGTGTGGATGTGTGATCATAAGTATGCACCAGGCATCATCTCTGTGTCAGTGCTGGACAGGGGACAGGAGACTGATGGATGTGGTACCCTCATCCTAAGGGGTGTTAGCAGCCACACACAGTCTTGCTAGGTTTACACATGCCGTAGGGCACATAGCCTGGTATGTACATGTGCGCCTATGTACCTATGTAGGGGTCCATGCCGGTTGCGGGTACCTGTGCTATGCTGCTATTGCCAGATGTGCCTGTGGGTACCCCACGACTACGTGGGGAACTGATAACAGTGCTCCCAGTGGGCACATGCAAGTACACCATAAGTGGCATACGGGTTAACTGAACCAATATGGTGCTACACATGTAACCAACACGCATACTGTGTACACAGAACAATGAATGCTGCACCTGCACTACATGGTATATCTGCTGCATGATGTCAGTGCACAAACCACATCACATACGCACCTGTCACCTGCCATACACAGCCACCACAACATACACATCACATACTATGCAGACACAGGTATCACATACACCTCTCACTATGTTGTCCACCCTGTGCATCAGAATATGTTTGCATAACCGTGCACCGATGGTGTAGCTCACGGTTCTGTGGCAGAGACTTCATCATATGCACAGGGTGATATGTGTGCCACAGGCATAGGCTGTACCAATGGATGACATCATGTGTGTGTGTAAGGGCCTGTGCATTTACTGGGCATGACTGTGCAGAATGCATGTGGATGTGGTGGAGCCCTACAGTTGTGTTTGCTGTGTGTGGGTATGTGTGTACACAGTTCAGTCATCTGTGATGCCTACACGGGGTATACTTGGCAGCCCCAGACTGTACAGTGCAGGTGGTACGGCTCACTGTGTCCGCCTGCGGCGATGTGACCCGTGCCTGCCTGGGGTCGCACGGGCACTACCGGGTGGAGGTATAGAGTGGCCACTCTCCGATGACACATGTCCGCTGGAAACGTGTCCACGCCGGGGCCGTCCAGGGCCACGTCCACGTGGCCTGCTGTGTCCTGGTGTGGTTGGTGTAGTAGCAGCTGCACTGCTGCTGCTACCAGCACTGTGTGGGTGGGCATGGGAGGTGGCACGCACACGTTGACCTGTACTTGGTGGTGTTACTGGCCCACGCCCACGTGCCCTATGCCTCACCCCTACCTGGTGTTCCAGCACGGACAGCTCACGGTCGAGGATCCCAGCCATCTCACCCAATCTCCTATCCAGAACATCGGCAAGATGCTGTTGGGCATTCGCCAATGACTGGATGTTCTCATTTAAGGAACGGATTGCGGACCTCTGCAGCCTCTGCCCTTCCTGGTTCTGCCGCTCAGCACGTGCCTGCGCCGCCATTACAGTCTGGAACATGCGTCTGGTTATACCAGCTGCTGCACCCTGTACGGCAGGTGTATGTCTAGCAGTGCTCCTCCTACGAGCAGCACCTGCCACATGCCTGTGTGGCACTCCACCAGTCATTACACTGGCAACGTGTGTACCCACACCTTCTGCAGCCACCACACATTCCTGCTCGGTGCCAACAGACGCTGACTGTCCGTCATCTATGGGCAATGGTGTTGGGGTATGTGTCGGCATCTGAACCGTGTGCGTGGATGAAGGGGACGTAAGTGTGATGTTCTCCAATGGCACAGTGTCTGCCTGTGACGACCCTGCCTGTGCCTCATGCACATGGTCATCACCACTAGTATCTGTGGGGACACTAGCATCAGATGGACCGCAGGAGGGGAACGCACCTACAGCACCTGTCAATACATAGACATACCGTAAGTTACATTACAGACATGCGGACACACACACAGCCACACACACACACACACACACACACATGCGGACACACACACACTGACACACACACGTGGACACACACACATGCAGACACATCATGCATGTGATATTGCAGGTGGCATGCAGCATTCCCACACCACAGCCCAGTGAATGCAGCCCAGACATTAATAGTGGCAGTATGCATACTGCCCTGGAGTGCACACTACAACAGGCAGATGTCTTTTAGTAGGCATGCAGTACACACATTCATGGTAGTTTGCATGCATCACCGTGATACACCGTGTGGCCACGGGCGAGTTAACAGTACACATGGCTGCCGTCACTATGTCATGTACACCGCAAACATGTGCGGTATCATGTGGACATGTGACGATGGTGTCCCACCACATGCACCACATCACAATGGATGTCACAGTGCAGTGTTATGTGTACAGTCTACAGATACAATGCATGTGTAACACAGATGTCTGTGCAGGTGTGGTTGGTGTGAGCTGTGTACATAACTGTACAGTGTGGAGTACGGGCACTGTGCCACTGCACGGTAGCAGGACACAGGTATGTTTCAGTGCGATGCGTGACCTGGACGCATTACATTGCCATGTCTGGAAGTCAGTTCAGCTGCTCAGCAGCACGTATATGGTGTACATTGGTGGCACCTCTAGTGGCTGCAGACAGGCATTCCATTTCACTGGTGTACCACATCAGATGTCCAGGGGGTCCACTACAGTGATGAGCCCACTATGTGTGGACAGGGTGCAACGGTGACTACCCACTGCGGATGTACTGTGTGGCAACATGCCTGTAGGTATCACCCATGGCCTTGTTTGTCTGGGTCATCGACAATTGTGTGTGATGGACATCGTGCACACGGCCCTGTGGTGGCCCATGTGACATACAACCGTACTAGTCTGAGGTGTCACATTCCCTACGGCTATGCAGACATTGTGGATGTCTGCTATGTCGTGCATAGGTCATGTCATGGTGTGACAATGTTGCAGACAGACATCCACGTGCATGGGACATGTCATGTGCCATGTCACAACGTGTGCACCCAATGCAGGGGCATAGGTCACAGTGGTAACACCTGTGCTCTGGCCAGATCACGGCTCACTATGTGGTACTGTGTGCATACTGCAGAGGCATACCAATGCATACTACACATGCAGCCATTGTGGAACACCTACACCATTGTATGCATAGCTGACTGCACATATCACAGCAATAGGTTATGTGGTGTCATGCCACTCTATACTAATGGTTGTATCTACTGTACATGGGTGGTGTGTGTGTCGGTGGTGCAACCTGTATACCATGACTGGGGCACACCCAGGTGTGCATGTCATACCTGGACACATGTGGAATATCAATACACCATATCATGCCTTTTACTAGCAACAGACTTACCTGCAACAGACCCTTGTCTTTGCGACACGCCAGACGTACCTGTATAGGGATGACACAAAGGTATACACATTATCCATTACTATCACTACAGTGAGCACTGTGCATGTCACATCATGCACCTGTGTGTTAGCATGTGCTATGCACATGTCTGCTAACACAACATAGCATACTGTAGTATGCATCTTGTGTGGCCATATACCTGGCATGTGTTGCTATATTATGTGTTGTACTACGACACCCACTCCTACGTCGCTTATCATACAGACATGCAACACTGACTTACCAGGCAGCTCCGAGCTCATTGGTTGGGAGACACCCACCTCCACGATGGACGCGAGGGTTTCAGCGTGTTGTTCCATGGGTGTCCCCAGACTGGCCAGGAGCTCCTCCGTGGCTGTGAGTGGGGGCTGGGTTTGTGGCCCACCACCTGTCCCACCTTGTTGTCTGGCGATTGCAGCGGCACGCTGTCTCGCATGCCAGATTAGGTCTGTGCAGTGCCTGCGGATCTGTTGATATGTGCGGTTGTGGCCGCCCAGGCTGTTCACCCTCCTGCGCATATCCTGCCACATCTCCTCACGTTGTTGTGCCTGCAGTGGCACATGGCTAAATAAGATGTCATAATTGTCGTGTAACAATGGTATGATTACCTCATCTTCTTGTCGGCTAAAGGCAGGCAGCCGGGAACGTGGCATTATCTGTAAGACATAATGATGGTGGCAGGTCACATTTACACTGCTGTTCTGGCATACTGCTGGGAATACATTGCTATGACATGTACAACATCTGCACAGTAATCTCTGCAAGGCATCATGGCAGTGATACAGCCAATGTGTTGCCGTCACACCATTGAGCAGTGGGTGTCATTTCATATCTGTGTGTCACCTCATCACACTGTACACGCACCATGTTGATGTTAGCCTGCTGTGGACATGTGTACCTGTCTACACCTGTGTCCATATCAGTTGGCATGGGTCCCCTTGTGACAACAGTTCTACTGTTCACCTGGATGCTGTCTATATGTCAATAGACATCACGTACGTGGCCATTATGAACATCAGCAGTGGCACTGTACACATACACATGGACACCTGCACATGCATGTGTTGTGCCATGTACATCCACACAGCACTGTATGGGTGTTGGACAACTTTCCACGGCTCACCTGTGTTGCACATGTGATACACATGGGACAATGTGTAACCATGCCACATTAGCAGGGAAGGTCATGCATAGCATGTACACACGCACATTGTCCACAGCAGCACACAGCACCTGTAACACCACAGGGTGCATCACCGTAACATTACTGCTGTGTATGGTTGATAGTGACAGTGCCTTTTGGCCATCGCACCATGTGGGACTGTGATAGCACATGCAGCCTTGCTGGGCAGGGCTGCATGGTATGGCAGGGTATGCCACATACATGGCACTGGGATGTGATCCACCTGGGGGGTAATGATATTGGCAGGGTGGCTGTCCATTCCATATGTCATTGCTATGTGTATTTGGACATTACACATGTCTATCACCATGGTGTGGACACTGGCCTTATGCAAGGTAGGCTGCACGCTGCTTGGTGGGGTGTGTCTGGTGCATGCAGGTATCACACACCCATGCATACACTGTAACCCTGACAGGTGCTATGTGCTGCGATATTGATCTACACAGTGCTGTATGTGGCCACACACTGCTATCCCGTGCACATGGATGGTTGTCTGGACTGACGTGGGTACCACATATGTCTACATCCAGTGCCTGCTGCCACCCCCATGTCTGCTGGTGCACTACACACCGCCATCCCTCCCTCTGGAAACGTGATGTTGGGCACAGCATAGGTATCCATGTATGGGGACAGGGATGTTCACATAGCAGGGGCACTGATGGTATCGTCGATCTGACCATACACATATGACGCACCCGTCACACATACAACCCATTCATTATGTTGTGAAGAACAGTGACACAGCTATACTGCTACGCCGGAGACATTCATAGGCGTACATACACAGATGCATGCACGTCCAGCTTTGGCATGACCTGGACTATTGGTGTGGTTCGGCACATAACGTGTTTGAGTGTGGCTGGCGCAGAACTACTGTGCACATGTCTACACAGTCTGCCTGTTCTACAGTAGGCATCGTTTATGTGCTGTGCACATATCATATCTGCACATTGTGCAAAAAACTGGAAAACAGCAACCTTGTAGCCGGAAAGCCAACTCTAACCAAAGGAATTGAGAATTCAAAGTAACTTCTTTAACGCAAAAGTTTTTATTCTTAAAAAATAGCGTTTTCGCCGTGGCTCCTGCCTCAGCTTCATCAGAAGAAAATACAAATGGAAACAGCTAACAAAAACATTTAAATACTCTCATAGAGGAAGTGACAAAACAAACCTAATCATGTGAGCTTAATTAAAAACAATTACATAATTAAAAACAAACCAATAAGTACTTAACAAAAACTGTTTGTACTAAAATTAAGAATACATTCATTGTATATTGTAAAAATGTACTTTTAGTAATATAAAACCATTTTCAAAAGAACCTATCAGTATTACTACACAAGAAGTCAGTAACATACTGTTCTTAAAGAAGAAGTCTGAAACATTTACCTAAAATAACTTTTCAGCTTCAATATACATGAAATATTGCAGTTCTCATTTAGGCCAACAGGTCTAAATGCATCTAGATTCAACTGCCAAGCTAATTCAGTACATTCAAGAATGGTTTCAACAGGACCACCCCTAATGTTAAAAGGTACCTGGTCAATACCCATAAATCTAAATGAGTGCCCTGGGTTATTATGTACATGTTTTGCTAAAGCATTCTCCAGCAGTGGTTTTTTTTATTGCGTAAAGGTGTTGGTAAACTCTTTCTTTTAATTTGCGATTCGTTTTTCCTATATAAAAAGATGGGCAACAATTGCACAAAGCAATGTAGACCACCGATTTAGATTCTAAGATATCCTATGGTTTATCTGGTACCTTATATTTCTAACAAAGAAAGAGTTACCTGTCGTTATAACTTTACACATATTACAATGGCCGCATTTAAATGAGCCTCTAGTCCTTGCTGTGACATGGGAATGTGATGTTCGTTGTAATATTTCTTTTAAATTATTACTTCTTCTGTATATAACAAAGGACGTTCCCCTAACTTCTCAATAAGGTTAACTGAATTAATGACCAATGGCCAGTTTTTTAAAAATATTGCCCAAATATCATTGGAATTTAAATTATATTGAGTAATAAAACTCAAAGAAAAATTCCTAAAGGTAGTAGAAACATTTTGATTTGTTGATTGATTGGCAGTAGCAAATTGGGCATCAATACCTTGATTCAACAAAGGTTTGTATATACCACTAACTCTCTTGGAATCAACCTCTGAAATGAGGTCATTTAGAAGCTCAATAGGATAACCTCGGTTTAAAAATAAATCCTTAAGGAACTGACACTCAGTTCTAAAGTCATAAAGTACTACACATCCTTCCTGCACGTACAAGCTGACCCTTAACTATGGATTTTTTCTGTTTGGGTGGATGTAAGCTAGTATAGTGCAGGAAGGAGTTGCAGTATGTTGGCTTCCTAAAATCTTTGAAGAATATACTCCTTCAGTAAAGTCTTTCGTTAGTCTCACATCTAAATAGTCTGTTTCAACAGTGGAGAAATTAAATGTAAATTTTAACCAATCCGTAGTGTTGTTTATGTAATCAACAAAAGACTGTGCCTCCGGTTCAGTTCCTTTAAACAGGATAAATATATCATCCAAGAATCTAGTGTAGTATTTTATGTTCTGCATTATAGATTCATTGGATAGAATAAACTGCTTTTCCCAAAAGGCTACAAACAAGTTAGCTACGCCCCACAGGCGAGCCATGGCTATTCCACATTTCTGTAAGTAGTATTTCTGGTCGAATACAAAAAAATTAGAAGACAGTACTATGCTTAAGAGCTCAGTGATTATGTATATCTCCTCCTGTGGAGCGTTTAAACTTTCCATCAAAAGTTGTAACCATTCCACTGCTTCATCATGTGGAATAGATGTATATAAATCCGCGACATCAACAGTTAGGAAGTTCAACTCAGGGTTGAAGTCAATACTGTTGATGTCACGGAGAAAGGACCAAGAGTCCTTGCAGATTGTGGAAATTTTTTTCACATATTTTGATAAAATGTTGTCTATTAATTTCGAACAGGGGTAGGTCATAGAAGACCTACCGTCTATTAATGCCCTCATGGGGGGGTTTTTATGGTCTTTGTGTATCTTTGGTATTCCAAACATAACAGGCAACTTTGGTGTAATGATGTCAATGTAATTGTATGTGTCTAAATCAATTTTACCAAACACTAGTCCTCGCACGTACGGCTTGCACGGCCAACCAACCTTGAAACAAACACGAAGAGGCCAGCAAGTAGGTTTCACCGTTTAATAGAGGTACAAAAACGGACCAAAAGGTACCGTAAGTTAAACCATAGGTAGAACAAAGATACTCATACTAGTTTCTTCTTCAGTGAGTATCCATAAACAAAATAATGTGAAAATACACCAGCGTCAGTATAAATACTTTAGTTGACCAATGGGAATAGAAACATTCAAATTAGGCTGTCAGCTCAAAATTCAGTTCAAAGAATAACATAATAATGCAGTATGATGAACCAAAAAAAGGAGTTATATCCAATATTATGGATAAAATAACATAAAGCTAATATCCAAAAAATAAACAATATGAAAATGTACATTCCAAGACCATAAAACAATATATGGTCTGGGCAAAAAGGCAAACCAAATGAAATAAGATGTATAAACATATAATCAAAAATATTATAATGCCCGGAAACACACCCCTGGCCAAATGTCATATAAATAATTAATAAACATAAGAATATATAAATACATCCAGAAATATGAAAGACATAACAATAAAAAATAAATAAGAATGCAACCTCAACATCCAAATATTGAATCTTATAGTTGTATAACTACAAATAGTTGTAGTAGTCCAGCCCAGTATACATGTAATAATAAAGGGGTAAATGTCTAGAATTATAAATGGTCATTCAGACCAGGCGGAAAAAGGGCACCAAGATGTGTGATCCAGTATTTTTCTTTATGGCTCAGTATTCCCGGCCAACCTGTCATGTTATTTCTATTGCCAGTAATTTTATCAATAATGGTAAACATGAACTTGGCACTTGGATGTTGGACTGTATGTAAATATAGTGCATTAGATGTTTTATGGTTTCTAATATCACTCGGTGTTCACCAATTCTGATTCAGAGTGAACGTGATGTTTTACAACGTAAAAGATTTACATTGGCATGTAGCCATATAACCCAGCTTGTTGAACAATTACCAAAGATCCTCATATCATATACTTTACTGGTATTGGAACTCGTAAATTGTTTCAACTGGCTGACATTACTACAAGACACACAATGTCCACATCGAAAAGTTCCTATTAATTCATCCCCCATGATGGTAAGTTGCTTATATTTCGCTGCACCACTTTCCCTATGTTTGTAATGAGAAAGCATACCACCCAATGTTTTACCTCTTCTGAATGAAAAAGAGCATTGATTATCCAGGATTCCCTTCAGAAAATCATTGGCTAATAGAATATTCCAATTATTGTTGACAGCTTGCCTGACAGTTTGATAATTTTTACCTAGAGTAGTGATGAGTCTAATATTTTCCCTACTTGGATGTTGACTTTTGTCCTTATATTCCAACAGTGTGGCCCTATCCTGTCTGTCTGACCAAATTCTAGCAGATTCTATGTCAGAGATACAGTATCCTCTATCCAAAAACCTTGATTTAAGATCAAATTTTGCAGCTGTATAATCTTCTGGAGAGGAATTGATTCTAGAGATTCTCAAATACTGAGATTTGGGGATGTTGCGGATGGTGTGACGTGGGTGCATACTCTGAGCATGTAGTAGAGTATTAAACTGGGGATATTTGCGGTGAATTTTGGTATTGAGTGTGTGATTAGTATTCCGATATATGGTTACATCCAAAAAATCAATCACCTCCTTGTGGAAGGTCACCGAAAATTCTATTCCCCAGATGTTATTATTGAGGTATTCCAAAAATTCTTTGAGATAATCCTCATCCGCACGCCACACCATCCAGCAATCATCAAGATATCTCCTCCATATATCCATTTCCACTAAAAATATGTTATGTAGGGGGTTATAAATGATATATTCCTCAAGGTAGGCCATGAAAAGATCTGCATAGATGGGGGCAAAAGAAGCCCCCATGGCCGTTCTTGCAGCTGCCAATAGCATTCCCTTGAAAATAAAACACATTTTGGTCAGGACATGTTCTGTTAGGCAAATAAGTAGGGTATTGAAACCCGAGGGTAAAGTTCGCTCTAGTAAGCCAATATTCTAAAGCCTGAAGCCCGGCCCAATGTGGTATACTGGTATAAAGAGATTTTACATCCAATGTACACATTAACCAATTGGGCTCGAGCTGACTGTTCTCAATGATTTTCAAAAATTGCGTGGTATCCTGGATTCTCGCTCTAACCATAGATAATAAAGGTTTGAGAAATTGGGTTAAAATGCTGAAAGTGGTTCAGTGAGGGAGCCATGGCCAGAAACAATTGGCCTTCCTGGTGGATGTGTGATAGATTTGTGTATTTTGGGGAGCAAATATAAAATTTGTCTATCAGGATCTTTGACTTGTAAGTGTTGTACAGTTTTAGATGTGATAATGCCTTCCTCCAATGCTGATTCTAAAAATAAATCAATTTCACGCTTGAATTGACTGGTTGGATCTATAGTCATTTTCATGTAGCAGTGTTCATCCGATAATTGTCGTAAACCCTCACTAACATAATAGTCCATATTAAGAATAACTACTGCACCACCCTTGTCAGCTTGAAGAATAACTATGTTATGATTGGCACGAAGTTCTGATAAAGCCTCCCTTTCTGATATGGTGACATTATCCCTGCCAATAGAAGTTTCAAAAAGCGGAAAATGTAAGTCTTTTAACACCGCTTGTTGAAAAATAGATACATTTTTATGCATGGGTGGTTGAAATGTGGACTTGTGGAATGTAAAATCAGTAGATCTTTGAGTGTTAGTACTATCCTGTTCTGCAAAAAACAATTTGAGGTTAAGTCTACGACAAAAATCAAGGACATCAAGTGTAGTACGGTACTCATCAGAAAAGAAACTAGGAACAAAATTAAGTCCTTTATTCAAAATTTTTTCTTGATCTTCCGTGAGTACATAGTCTGATAAATTCAAAACATTCTTAAAGGCTGTAGTGGTTATTTCAGTAATGCTTGGATTAGTCCCGTCATGGACTCTGTAGATATATTGGTGTCTATGTTTCCTCCCCCCTCTGGATTTCCTCCCATACCTAAAGGGTATTTTGTATTAGTTTTCTTTTTTAATGGGGAGTTGGCAATATTACCAGATTCACTGTCAGTATAAGAAGACTCCTCCCCAGAGGTACTTGTGTGAAACTGGTCCCTATTCTTGAGTATAGATCTCGGTCTTTTTCTGGTCCTGCCCCTGTTTACACTAGGGACATTCTCCTGAAATCTGACAGTTCTTTGTACTTGAAAAGGATGTCCCTTATCATAATCATTAGTGTCGATTAAATTTCTTAATTTTTCTTTCCTTAATGGTAGTATCATATACAGTTAACTCCTTGGACAATTTGCCCAAAAGTTCAAGATACTTGGGACTTGATTCATGTTTCTTGCATTCATTAGCAAGATCTTTAACCTCCGATAAACACAAATCTATTGTTCTTTCATAATAAGAGGCGAGAATTTTAACAAATACCATGGAGCCTTCTCGAAGAGCTGCATCCCATTCCTCTGTAAGCCTCTCTTCAGATCTGCCTACAAGTGGGTGCAATTTAATGCGTAATCCTCTGGGTGCCATATTTTTATAAATATAGGCCTTAAACAGCCTGAGATGCCAAATGTTGGCTCTCAATCCCTTGAGGCCCTTTTCCAAATTCTTAAAGGATACCTCACAATCATCAGTTGTGTTAATAATCGGTTGGTTGGGATTGCTGCTTGGGATATGGTTAAGGCCAAAAATGGCTAAATCCTCCCTATCAGCACACAATCCATCCACCATTTTGTCAAGATCCATATTATAAAGAGGGCTTGTTCAAGGAGTGAACCGTAAAGAATAGGAAAATATGTGGAACAGGGACAGGACCAGAAAATCCAGAGTTGTTGCACAAAAAAGGCAATCAATCAATTATAGAAATATTATTGGGACCAGTTTTAAAACCAAATACCCCAATGTATCATAATGAGAATCCTCGGTGATGATACCTAATATCCAATATACAAAACGTATTGGTCCAATATACAGTGTGATGGACCCTAAATATTATTAGGCCTATATATGACCAACAATGCCATGTAACATCCAAGTGAAACACTGTTATAGTTTAACTTACAACAATGGGTATATAATATAACCAATTCCCAAATAATAGTAGACAAAACCTGTGATGTTCATAAGTCCAAAAACCAGTGGGTAGCTTATAATGTATGGTATACATAAAAAATAGGTGATATTATATTATCAAGAAAATAGCAAGAAGGCATACCCAACTGATCTAGAAAAACATCAATATCTGCTAGTATATAGCCTATGTAAGGTAGGGCAATATTCTGTTCTCAAAGAGAGTGACTCAAAAGCATACTGGTATAATGAACTTAGGTGTCCACTGGAGTATAGACCCATGTAAGTGAGACAATGTTATTTGTCAAAAAGAGTAGCTAAAAAGCATACTCAACCTATCTAAAGTAAATTTCAATTTCTGCCAGTATGTACACCTGTGTTAGGTTGACCATATACAAACTAACAATCAACTAATATAGATGGAAAAAAGATATTCCATGTCACAAGGAGAAAATGTATTTGCTCATAATATGTAAGGTTCAATCTATAAACATATCTTGAAAATTATTCAAGACATATAAGACTGCCTACATATATAGTAAAGTATATTCATCAAAGTTATAACCAAAAAATGTTTTTACAATCATCATCTTCCTATTGACAAAAGACTGGTATAAAAATCAATGGACTCTGCCAATATTATAGCTATAGTGTCTTAATAGTCCACCTTAAGTAATGTTATACATACATGGAAAATTGTAATGTAACTAAAAATGAAAAAGGCCTATATTATTATAGAAAAATATTGGACAAATTTGTTACCCATGTGCACTAAATATCTCAATAATAAAGAAATGTGCATATATATCACCATAGGAAATCAAAAATTGTCATTATTCACACATTTTGGAATGTGATATAGACAATAGTATGTACCTTCAAAGTCCAAATCATCAAAGGTATTCTTTAAATACAGCTAGTAACAAATGCCATATGAATAGTGACATTAAACAGTATTACAATATTAAATGGGATAATAAATCTCACAATACTTGAAATACGACCAGTAACAAATATATGTTTCTGTGACCCAAAGGTCTAAATAACAATATTGTACTTGTCCCAAGTATTCAACATATATAAATGATCCCCATCATGGTCGTTTGTAAATGCCGCCTAATCAAAAGGCCGTATGCAACAACAAATTGCTTCCGGTTAAAAAAAGAAAGAAAATGTCCATAAAGATCTCATGAATACAAAAAAATTGTCCCAGGTTGATACACTACAGTCCATTCATCCGTGAACATCCATCTGCAGAGTATATGGCTTGAGAAGTGATGCTAAATAAACAGTTCTTCACATGCTATCGTATACCCCAAATGCAACAACGGCCCACAATGTAGACCAATACAAAATTGTAAAACAAAATTTACATGGTTTCCAAATAACTTGAAATAGTTGCTCCCACTGATATGATCCACCAAGCAAGGTTAGAAATATTTTTAACCCAGTATTGAGCTCGTAGATCTGAATGAAAGTTGGATATTTTCAAATAAGAAACTGAATTTCACCACATGCCATAGGTTGTAAAAAAAAATTTTTGGCCAGCTGTAAACATGCCCTCATGTCCGCATATACATCCAATGCAACCAGGCCCTCAATCAAAACGAGCCCAGTTCACAATAGCGGAGAATATATCATGACATCCACGCCAGTTCGAAAAAAAGAGCACACACCGTAGCGGTAATCAAAGCCGTTATGATTACCAAAAATGTAGTTAGTCAATATAAAGATCACAGTACCTGGTTTGACGATATTCTTAAGCCCAACGGTCAAAAGACCTATAAACAGAATGTAGCCAAATACTCAATTAGGTTCACCATACCAAAAAGGATTATGTTGAAAGCATAAACGAAGTCCCAATGGTGCACTGCATAAATCTATGCACTGACGATGGTGAAATACACCCAAAAATAACCTCAGGGAAGGAGCCTTCTCCCACCGACAGTGAATCCTGAACGCCAACAGCGAGATGAAGCAACTGAACCAAACACTAGTCCTCGCCGCGTGACGCTTACACGGCCAACCAACCTTGAAACAAACACGAAGAGGCCAGCAAGTAGGTTTCACCGTTTAATAGAGGTACAAAAACGGACCAAAAGGTACCGTAAGTTAAACCATAGGTAGAACAAAGATACTCATACTAGTTTCGGCCCCCGCCTTCTTCAGTGAGTATCCATAAACAAAATAATGTGAAAATACACCAGCGTCAGTATAAATACTTTAGTTGACCAATGGGAATAGAAACATTCAAATTAGGCTGTCAGCTCAAAATTCAGTTCAAAGAATAACATAATAATGCAGTATGATGAACCAAAAAAAGGAGTTATATCCAATATTATGGATAAAATAACATAAAGCTAATATCCAAAAAAAAAAAACAATATGAAAATGTACATTCCAAGACCATAAAACAATATATGGTCTGGGCAAAAAGGCAAACCAAATGAAATAAGATGTATAAACATATAATCAAAAATATTATTTTGAGCTGACAGCCTAATTTGAATGTACCTCTATTAAACGGTGAAACCTACTTGCTGGCCTCTTCGTGTTTGTATATTTAGTGCACATGGGTAACAAATTTGTCCAATATTTTTCTATAATAATATAGGCCTTTTTCATTTTTAGTTACATTACAATTTTCCATGTATGTATAACATTACTTAAGGTGGACTATTAAGACACTATAGCTATAATATTGGCAGAGTCCATTGATTTTTATACCAGTCTTTTGTCAATAGGAAGATGATGATTGTAAAAACATTTTTTGGTTATAACTTTGATGAATATACTTTACTATATATGTAGGCAGTCTTATATGTCTTGAATAATTTTCAAGATATGTTTATAGATTGAACCTTACATATTATGAGCAAATACATTTTCTCCTTGTGACATGGAATATCTTTTTTCCATCTATATTAGTTGATTGTTAGTTTGTATATGGTCAACCTAACACAGGTGTACATACTGGCAGAAATTGAAATTTACTTTAGATAGGTTGAGTATGCTTTTTAGCTACTCTTTTTGACAAATAACATTGTCTCACTTACATGGGTCTATACTCCAGTGGACACCTAAGTTCATTATACCAGTATGCTTTTGAGTCACTCTCTTTGAGAACAGAATATTGCCCTACCTTACATAGGCTATATACTAGCAGATATTGATGTTTTTCTAGATCAGTTGGGTATGCTTTCTTGCTATTTTTTTGATAATATAATATCACCTATTTTTTATGTATACCATACATTATAAGCTACCCACTGGTTTTTGGACTTATGAACATCACAGGTTTTGTCTACTATTATTTGGGAATTGGTTATATTATATACCCATTGTTGTAAGTTAAACTATAACAGTGTTTCACTTGGATGTTACATGGCATTGTTGGTCATATATAGGCCTAATAATATTTAGGGTCCATCACACTGTATATTGGACCAATACGTTTTGTATATTGGATATTAGGTATCATCACCCGAGGATTCTACATATGATACATTGGGGTATTTGGTTTAAAACTGGTCCCAATAATATTTCTATAATTGATTGATTGCCTTTTTTGTGCAACAACTCTGGATTTTCTGGTCCTGTCCCTGTTCCACATATTTTCCTATTCTTTACGGTTCACTCCTTGAACAAGCCCTTTTTATAATATGGATCTTGACAAAATGGTGGATGGATTGTGTGCTGATAGGGAGGATTTAGCCATTTTTGGCCTTAACCATATCCCAAGCAGCAATCCCAACCAACCGATTATTAACACAACTGATGATTGTGAGGTATCCTTTAAGAATTTGGAAAAGGGCCTCAAGGGATTGAGAGCCAACATTTGGCATCTCAGGCTGTTTAAGGCCTATATTTATAAAAATATGGCACCCAGAGGATTACGCATTAAATTGCACCCACTTGTAGGCAGATCTGAAGAGAGGCTTACAGAGGAATGGGATGCAGCTCTTCGAGAAGGCTCCATGGTATTTGTTAAAATTCTCTTATTATGAAAGAACAATAGATTTGTGTTTATCGGAGGTTAAAGATCTTGCTAATGAATGCAAGAAACATGAATCAAGTCCCAAGTATCTTGAACTTTTGGGCAAATTGTCCAAGGAGTTAACTGTATATGATACTACCATTAAGGAAAGAAAAATTAAGAAATTTAATCGGGACACTAATGATTATGATAAGGGACATCCTTTTCAAGTACAAAGAACTGTCAGATTTCAGGAGAATGTCCCTAGTGTAAACAGGGCAGGACCAGAAAAGACCGAGATCTATACTCAAGAATAGGGACCAGTTTCACACAAGTACCTCTGGGGAGGAGTCTTCTTATACTGACAGTGAATCTGGTAATATTGCCAACTCCCCATTAAAAAAGAAAACTAATACAAAATACCCTTTAGGTATGGGAGGAAATCCAGAGGGGGGAGGAAACATAGACACCAATATATCTACAGAGTCCATGACGGGACTAATCCAAGCATTACTGAAATAACCACTACAGCCTTTAAGAATGTTTTGAATTTATCAGACTATGTACTCACGGAAGATCAAGAAAAAATTTTGAATAAAGGACTTAATTTTGTTCCTAGTTTCTTTTCTGATGAGTACCGTACTACACTTGATGTCCTTGATTTTTGTCGTAGACTTAACCTCAAATTGTTTTTTGCAGAACAGGATAGTACTAACACTCAAAGATCTACTGATTTTACATTCCACAAGTCCACATTTCAACCACCCATGCATAAAAATGTATCTATTTTTCAACAAGCGGTGTTAAAAGACTTACATTTTCCGCTTTTTGAAACTTCTATTGGCAGGGATAATGTCACCATATCAGAAAGGGAGGCTTTATCAGAACTTCGTGCCAATCATAACATAGTTATTCTTCAAGCTGACAAGGGTGGTGCAGTAGTTATTCTTAATATGGACTATTATGTTAGTGAGGGTTTACGACAATTATCGGATGAACACTGCTACATGAAAATGACTATAGATCCAACCAGTCAATTCAAGCGTGAAATTGATTTATTTTTAGAATCAGCATTGGAGGAAGGCATTATCACATCTAAAACTGTACAACACTTACAAGTCAAAGATCCTGATAGACAAATTTTATATTTGCTCCCCAAAATACACAAATCTATCACACATCCACCAGGAAGGCCAATTGTTTCTGGCCATGGCTCCCTCACTGAACCACTTTCAGCATTTTTAACCCAATTTCTCAAACCTTTATTATCTATGGTTAGAGCGAGAATCCAGGATACCACGCAATTTTTGAAAATCATTGAGAACAGTCAGCTCGAGCCCAATTGGTTAATGTGTACATTGGATGTAAAATCTCTTTATACCAGTATACCACATTGGGCCGGGCTTCAGGCTTTAGAATATTGGCTTACTAGAGCGGAACTTTACCCTCCGGGTTTCAATACCCTACTTATTTGCCTAACAGAACATGTCCTGACCAAAAATGTGTTTTATTTTCAAGGGGAATGCTATTGGCAGCTGCAAGGTACGGCCATGGGGGCTTCTTTTGCCCCCATCTATGCAGATCTTTTCATGGCCTACCTTGAGGAATATATCATTTATAACCCCCTACATAACATATTTTTAGTGGAAATGGATATATGGAGGAGATATCTTGATGATTGCTGGATGGTGTGGCGTGATGAGGATTATCTCAAAGAATTTTTGGAATACCTCAATAATAACATCTGGGGAATAGAATTTTCGGTGACCTTCCACAAGGAGGTGATTGATTTTTTGGATGTAACCATATATCGGAATACTAATCACACACTCAATACCAAAATTCACATAAATATCCCCAGTTTAATACTCTACTACATGCTCAGAGTATGCACCCACGTCACACCATCCGCAACATCCCCAAATCTCAGTATTTGAGAATTCGTAGAATCAATTCCTCTCCAGAAGATTATACAGCTGCAAAATTTGATCTTAAATCAAGGTTTTTGGATAGAGGATACTGTATCTCTGACATAGAATCTGCTAGAATTTGGTCAGACAGACAGGATAGGGCCACACTGTTGGAATATAAGGACAAAAGTCAACATCCAAGTAGGGAAAATATTAGACTCATCACTACTCTAGGTAAAAATTATCAAACTGTCAGGCAAGCTGTCAACAATAATTGGAATATTCTATTAGCCAATGATTTTCTGAAGGGAATCCTGGATAATCAATGCTCTTTTTCATTCAGAAGAGGTAAAACATTGGGTGGTATGCTTTCTCATTACAAACATAGGGAAAGTGGTGCAGCGAAATATAAGCAACTTACCATCATGGGGGATGAATTAATAGGAACTTTTCGATGTGGACATTGTGTGTCTTGTAGTAATGTCAGCCAGTTGAAACAATTTACGAGTTCCAATACCAGTAAAGTATATGATATGAGGATCTTTGGTAATTGTTCAACAAGCTGGGTTATATTGGCTACATGCCAATGTAAATCTTTTACGTTGGCAAAACATCACGCTCACTACGAATCAGAATTGGTGAACACCGCAGTGATATTAGAAACCATAAAACATCTAATGCACTATATTTACATACAGTCCAACATCCAAGTGCCAAGTTCATGTTTACCATTATTGATAAAATTACTGGCAATAGAAATAACATGACAGGTTGGGAATACTGAGCCATAAAGAAAAATACTGGATCACACATCTTGGTGCCCTTTTTCCGCCTGGTCTGAATGACCATTTATAATTCTAGACATTTACCCCTTTATTATTACATGTATACTGGGCTGGACTACTACAACTATTTGTAGTTATACAACTATAAGATTCAATATTTGGATGTTGAGGTTGCATTCTTATTTATTTTTATTGTTATGTCTTTCATATTTCTGGATGTATTTATATATTCTTATGTTTATTAATTATTTATATGACATTTGGCCAGGGTGTGTTTTCGGCATTATAATATTTTGATTATATGTTTATACATCTTATTTCATTTGGTTTGCCTTTTGCCCAGACCATATATTGTTTTATGGTCTTGGAATGTACATTTTCATATTGTTTATTTTTTGGATATTAGCTTTATGTTATTTTATCCATAATATTGGATATAACTCCTTTTTTTGGTTCATCATACTGCATTATTATGTTATTCTTTGAACTGAATTTTGAGCTGACAGCCTAATTTGAATGTTTCTATTCCCATTGGTCAACTAAAGTATTTATACTGACGCTGGTGTATTTTCACATTATTTTGTTTATGGATACTCACTGAAGAAGGCGGGGGCCGAAACTAGTATGAGTATCTTTGTTCTACCTATGGTTTAACTTACGGTACCTTTTGGTCCGTTTTTGTACCTCTATTAAACGGTGAAACCTACTTGCTGGCCTCTTCGTGTTTGTTTCTAAATCAATTTTGCCTGCAAGGAAAAGATCACGAAAGTATCCCCTAATACGGCCTTGAGTTACATTAACCTCATTTAAAGAGGAAACTTCATAAGCCTGGGATGTAAGAATCTCAAGCATTTTCTCCTTGTATTGGGAATCGTCAAAGACCACCAAACCACCCCCCTTGTCTGGCTTTAGAAACCTAACCGGTAAACAACGCAAGCTATTTAACCAGTGGCGTTGTTCGTCAGAAATATTCGTGTTTCTAGAGCCCATATTTGTTTTAGAAACAGTGAAAAGATGTCTTATATCAATTTCACACATCTGCTCAAAAAGCAGTAGATTGGGTTGAATGGGAGGGTTAAATACACTAGGTAACCTTAGTTTGTTATAATCTATTGTGGTCTCGTTGTTAAGTAACATTCTCAAATTCAACTTACGTATGTAACATTTCAAATCAATAAGAGTTTTTGCTAAATTTCCATATGTGCTAGGGATAAAAGTATATCCTAATGCTAATAGTTCAACAGAGTCTACATCTAGTTCTAAAGTAGAAAAGTTATAGATAGTAAAATCTTTTTTAAGGTTGGTGTAAATGGTAGGAACTTGTGGGGGAGTTCTAGGTCTACCTAGGGTACTATTCTCTATCCTTATCTCCTACGGTTCGTAGCCACCCCTTGTTTCCTCTGGTTGTTCCCTAAAAAAACATTCTCTTTAGTGGCTGTAGCTTGGCCTTGATTTTGTTGTCCAGGCCCCCCCATTGTTTTTTGAAATCTATTATTGTTATAAACTTTTGAAGTACCCTTTAATCTGTTGCTTCTTCTCACTCCCTGCGTAGCAGAGGTGGAAGGAAGCTCACCTTCTTCACTTGTACTAAATGTTTGCTCTGTTTCAGGCATGGTGGAAGCCTCATTAGGTTCTGCATTCTTAGAAACTGGAAGTCTAATAGTTAAATTAGGATAAGCCTGACTAGATGAGTACACTGCCCTGTCCCTAACTAGTTTTTTATTTTTATTAGTTTTTAACTTGTTTAACAAGGCATCTATACTCGAAAAAATACGTTCATAATCAAATTTGAACTGCAAAAAAGACATGTTATTTTTGATTTCTTCATCAAGTATATTCACTTCAGATATAAGCGACAAAATGTGTATGTCGTAATGCTTCACAATAACATTTAGTAATTGGAATCCTTGTTCCTGGAATAAACATTCAAGTTCTGCAATGTAGGCATGATCTACTAACAGTCCCGAAGGGGTAAAGTTATTCCTTAAACCCTTTGGTATTAATTTTTCTTTTAGACATTGCCTAAAATAGGCAGCCTCAAGCTGCAGTTTTTTTAATTTAAGCAACTTTAGATCAAATACCTTTAGGCAGTCATTAAGTTTGTTCACATCCTTCTCTATAGTTGAAGTATTCTGAAAATCCACTCCAGTCTGGTCGACTGGAAGGAAAGAGAAGGGATTTTCCTTATTAATCCAGCTTGACAAAGAAACATCGTCACGCTCCGGTTCGCCTTCATGCAAAGTATTCAAACCAGAGACTGATGGTGTGCGTATGTTAGAATTAACAACAGCAACAACAGATTGTGCAGTGTCGTTCTGCACTTGGGAATTTGTAGGAAAAAACCCTGTCTCACTCGTAGTAGGCAAACAACCTTCACGGTGGTTGGAACGCCCAGTACTTTGTTGTTTACTCCGTTGAGGTAATCCTCTTGGCGGTTGGGCTGCCGGAATGGCACTTTCTGAATCCGAAAGTGGTACTGGAACGGAAACTGGTACACCAACTTGTTCAGTATTTCCGAGTGTTGCTTCTTGTTCAATATTTCCGGTTGTGGTAGGTTTACGTTCAATAGCATCCATACGGATGTGTAAAGCCTCTATTTTTTGAGAAATAGAAGCTAATAACGAATAAATGTCACCTTCATTAGCACTTTTAGAGTTAGTGGCTGTTCCAAAAAGGTTAGGGCTAACCGGACAAACAGGAGTACTTGATTCCATCATGAAAGAACAAACGGTAGTAAAAATGCAAACAAACTGGTGCAAAAAACTGGAAAACAGCAACCTTGTAGCCGGAAAGCCAACTCTAACCAAAGGAATTGAGAATTCAAAGTAACTTCTTTAACGCAAAAGTTTTTATTCTTAAAAAATAGCGTTTTCGCCGTGGCTCCTGCCACAGCTTCATCAGAAGAAAATACAAATGGAAACAGCTAACAAAAACATTTAAATACTCTCATAGAGGAAGTGACAAAACAAACCTAATCATGTGAGCTTAATTAAAAACAATTACATAATTAAAAACAAACCAATAAGTACTTAACAAAAACTGTTTGTACTAAAATAAGTAAAATAAAATAAGGAAAATCCCTTCTCTTTCCTTCCAGTCGACCAGACTGGAGTGGATTTTCAGAATACTTCAACTATAGAGAAGGATGTGAACAAACTTAATGACTGCCTAAAGGTATTTGATCTAAAGTTGCTTAAATTAAAAAAACTGCAGCTTGAGGCTGCCTATTTTAGGCAATGTCTAAAAGAAAAATTAATACCAAAGGGTTTAAGGAATAACTTTACCCCTTCGGGACTGTTAGTAGATCATGCCTACATTGCAGAACTTGAATGTTTATTCCAGGAACAAGGATTCCAATTACTAAATGTTATTGTGAAGCATTACGACATACACATTTTGTCGCTTATATCTGAAGTGAATATACTTGATGAAGAAATCAAAAATAACATGTCTTTTTTGCAGTTCAAATTTGATTATGAACGTATTTTTTCGAGTATAGATGCCTTGTTAAACAAGTTAAAAACTAATAAAAATAAAAAACTAGTTAGGGACAGGGCAGTGTACTCATCTAGTCAGGCTTATCCTAATTTAACTATTAGACTTCCAGTTTCTAAGAATGCAGAACCTAATGAGGCTTCCACCATGCCTGAAACAGAGCAAACATTTAGTACAGGTGAAGAAGGTGAGCTTCCTTCCACCTCTGCTACGCAGGGAGTGAGAAGAAGCAACAGATTAAAGGGTACTTCAAAAGTTTATAACAATAATAGATTTCAAAAAACAATGGGGGGGCCTGGACAACAAAATCAAGGCCAAGCTACAGCCACTAAAGAGAATGTTTTTTTAGGGAACAACCAGAGGAAACAAGGGGTGGCTACGAACCGGAGGAGATAAGGATAGAGAATAGTACCCTAGGTAGACCTAGAACTCCCCCACAAGTTCCTACCATTTACACCAACCTTAAAAAAGATTTTACTATCTATAACTTTTCTACTTTAGAACTAGATGTAGACTCTGTTGAACTATTAGCATTAGGATATACTTTTATCCCTAGCACATATGGAAATTTAGCAAAAACTCTTATTGATTTGAAATGTTACATACGTAAGTTGAATTTGAGAATGTTACTTAACAACGAGACCACAATAGATTATAACAAACTAAGGTTACCTAGTGTATTTAACCCTCCCATTCAACCCAATCTACTGCTTTTTGAGCAGATGTGTGAAATTGATAAAAGACATCTTTTCACTGTTTCTAAAACAAATTTGGGCTCTAGAAACACGAATATTTCTGACGAACAACGCCACTGGTTAAATAGCTGCGTTGTTTACCGGTTAGGTTTCTAAAGCCAGACAAGGGGGGTGGTTTGGTGGTCTTTGACGATTCCCAATACAAGGAGAAAATGCTTGAGATTCTTACATCCCAGGCTTATGAAGTTTCCTCTTTAAATGAGGTTAATGTAACTCAAGGCCAGATAGGGGATACTTTCGTGATCTTTTCCTTGCAGGCAAAATTGATTTAGACACATACAATTACATTGACATCATTACACCAAAGTTGCCTGTTATGTTTGGAATACCAAAGATACACAAAGACCATAAAACCCCCCCATGAGGGCATTAATAGACGGTAGGTCTTCTATGACCTACCCCTGTTCAAATTAATAGACAACATTTTATCAAAATATGTGAAAAAAATTTCCACAATCTGCAAGGACTCTTGGTCCTTTCTCCGTGACATCAACAGTATTGACTTCAACCCTGAGTTGAACTTCCTAACTGTTGATGTCGCGGATTTATATACATCTATTCCACATGATGAAGCAGTGGAATGGTTACAACTTTGATGGAAAGTTTAAATGCTCCACAGGAGGAGATATACATAATCACTGAGCTCTTAAGCATAGTACTGTCTTCTAATTTTTTTGTATTCGACCAGAAATACTACTTACAGAAATGTGGAATAGCCATGGGCTGCCCTGGGGCGGCGCTAACTTGTTTGTAGCCTTTTGGGAAAAGCAGTTTATTCTATCCAATGAATCTATAATGCAGAACATAAAATACTACACTAGATTCTTGGATGATATATTTATCCTGTTTAAAGGAACTGAACCGGAGGCACAGTCTTTTGTTGATTACATAAACAACACTACGGATTGGTTAAAATTTACATTTAACTTCTCCACTGTTGAAACAGACTATTTAGATGTGAGACTAACGAAAGACTTTACTGAAGGAGTATATTCTTCAAAGATTTTTAGGAAGCCAACATACTGCAACTCCTTCCTGCACTATACTAGCTTACATCCACCCAAACAGAAAAAATCCATAGTTAAGGGTCAGCTTGTACGTGCAGGAAGGATGTGTAGTACTTTAAGTGACTTTAGAACTGAGTGTCAGTTCCTTAAGGATTTATTTTTAAACCGAGGTTATCCTATTGAGCTTCTAAATGACCTCATTTCAGAGGTTGATTCCAAGAGAGTTAGTGGTATATACAAACCTTTGTTGAATCAAGGTATTGATGCCCAATTTGCTACTGCCAATCAATCAACAAATCAAAATGTTTCTACTACCTTTAGGAATTTTTCTTTGAGTTTTATTACTCAATATAATTTAAATTCCAATGATATTTGGGCAATATTTTTAAAAAACTGGCCATTGGTCATTAATTCAGTTAACCTTATTGAGAAGTTAGGGGAACGTCCTTTTGTTATATACAGAAGAAGTAATAATTTAAAAGAAATATTACAACGAACATCACATTCCCATGTCACAGCAAGGACTAGAGGCTCATTTAAATGCGGCCATTGTAATATGTGTAAAGTTATAACGACAGGTAACTCTTTCTTTGTTAGAAATATAAGGTACCAGATAAACCATAGGATATCTTGCGAATCTAAATCGGTGGTCTACATTGCTTTGTGCAATTGTTGCCCATCTTTTTATATAGGAAAAACGAATCGCAAATTAAAAGAAAGAGTTTACCAACACCTTTACGCAATAAAAAAAACCACTGCTGGAGAATGCTTTAGCAAAACATGTACATAATAACCCAGGGCACTCATTTAGATTTATGGGTATTGACCAGGTACCTTTTAACATTAGGGGTGGTCCTGTTGAAACCATTCTTGAATGTACTGAATTAGCTTGGCAGTTGAATCTAGGTGCATTTAGACCTGTTGGCCTAAATGAGAACTGCAATATTTCATGTATATTGAAGCTGAAAAGTTATTTTAGGTAAATGTTTCAGACTTCTTCTTTAAGAACAGTATGTTACTGACTTCTTGTGTAGTAATACTGATAGGTTCTTTTGAAAAATGGTTTTATATTACTAAAAGTACATTTTTACAATATACAATGAATGTATTCTTAATTTTAGTACAAACAGTTTTTGTTAAGTACTTATTGGTTTGTTTTAATTATGTAATTGTTTTTAATTAAGCTCACATGATTAGGTTTGTTTTGTCACTTCCTCTATGAGAGTATTTAAATGTTTTTGTTAGCTGTTTCCATTTGTATTTTCTTCTGATGAAGCTGAGGCAGGAGCCACGGCGAAAACGCTATTTTTTAAGAATAAAAACTTTTGCGTTAAAGAAGTTACTTTGAATTCTCAATTCCTTTGGTTAGAGTTGGCTTTCCGGCTACAAGGTTGCTGTTTTCCAGTTTTTTGCACCAGTTTGTTTGCTTTTTTACTATATCTGCACATTGTGTTGGTGTCTGTCTATCCACGGGCCAGTGGTGGGACACACAGGGCTATTGTTGAACATATATGCAGGCAACCCTGTACTGCTGTACTGCTAGCTTCTCAGGTGCTAATGTGTCATACACATGCACACCATACCCACGGATGTGGTAGTGGGTTGCCACCCGTACCCATCTCCTCTTGTGGGTTGTTATCATCCCACACCCTCTTTGTATTGTATGTTCAGGCTATGCACCTGTGTGGGGCTTGTGGGCATGCAATGCAGTACTATGTGCCTTTGCACCCATCGCAGAACAAGTCATACAGGTACACTGGCGGCCATACACTGCACAGCTTGATGTTGGCACATCACATGTTGTACACACATAACACATCTCCTGTGGGACATGGTCAAATGTACAGGCATGTCCATCAGTCACATGCCACTACTACCCCTACATGACGGCTATGCAGGGCATGTGGCGGCACAGCAACTGTCACATGTGCACCTGCAATGCCCCCCTACCTGCATCACGTGGTACTGCCTGTGGGGTATGTGCGTCTGCACCCATGCTATGGCCATAGATGACAGTTGTACATCGATATGTGCAACATACCTCATTGGGAGTTCTCATGTGCACATGTTCAACATGTCAACGCATTGTTTGTGTCTGTCAGACAGTCATTGTTGTGCATGGTTTACATGGCAGCCATGGCGTACTGTGTCTGATTCCAAGTACTTCATTGGGCTACCAGCATTGTACATTATCATGGCACATTCCAGCCATCACATAGCCATCCTAGATGACAGTGGGAGGTGTTCTGCCATGTGCACATATGTCACACAGTACAAGGGTGACTGACACACATTCTCAGGACAGGGTTCTGACTGCTGTGGATGTGTGTGATGCTGTCGACGACCATGACTGCACCAGATGGTGTCATCTGGATGTGTAACATTCACAACACACACCTACCTTCACGTAGCAACACATCATCCACAAGGATAGACATCCCTGCATGAACACTGTATGCAGTATGTCTGTATGACCACTGCATGCACCACTGGTAGCCACCAGCATGGCTGCCAACAGCAGCAGTGTGTATCCTGTGTGAACATGGGTTACACCATTCACAACACACCTGTGTCAGATGGCCCTGTTGTGTGTCACAGTGCAGTTCCACACATCATGTAACAGTATGCATCATGCACCGGTATGTTGCAGACATGTGAACGGCTGTGCAAGTCAACATATGCACACATGACACATCACCTGGTACAACATGTCTGTCTTACCACATGCTATTGTGACCACCCTGTGATGACATTGTACAGGCTACGTGGACTGGGACATCTGATGGCTCAATGCTGTATTCACCCTCTGGGTGTGTGTCTAGCCGAGTGTACAGTAGGCAGTGGTCTGCACACAGGGATACTGTACATTTGCCTACTCTGTCACTGCAACTGTTGACTATGATCATACTGTACTTATGCAGGCATGTGGTATTGATCCAGTATGACAGTCATGGTCAACCACAGTACTGTGGCACACATGACCTGCAGACATCTGCCTAGGGTGTGGGGCCCACATGTACATCTTCACATGCTATGCTGCCTCTGCGGCAGTGTCACATGTCTGTCGCCAGCAGGGCTGTCACAGGCAGGCACAGCATGCAGTGATGTGTGACAATGGTTGCACCCCCCACTGTGCTGTACACAAGCACTGCACACACAGTAAGGCATGCCTGCCATTAATCTGCGGTGCCTGGGACCTGCCTCCATGCTCTACAGAGCACACCTGCCAGTCCAGATTGTACACAGATCATACCTCCCAGGCACATACCTGGACTGCAACACACACAGGTGAGTGGATCCCACATCACACAGTGATTTACACACATACTGTATGTTTTTCTAAGACAAATGCATCATAGGTACTCCATGTTCGGATACCCATGTTTGTGACCGCTAGACACATTGTGACACGTGACGGTGAGTACACTGTACACCACAGGTTACATGCTGGCTGTGTTATCATACTGTACATTGCACCTCGGACAGTTGCTACTGCCATGTGCTGACAGCAACACGCACTTCCCTAGTATGGACTCCCATGTACCCACACATGCTTGGCCATGCACTACACATAGCTGGGTGACACATTAAACAAGACATACCATACCTACATTACCCTTGGCATGCACCATACCTCCATGTGTCTGTGTGCTATACCTACAGACATCCCCTCTGGTTGATGGACATATATGCTTTGCGGCCCTGCTAGCCACACCCTGGACACACACCCATTGCAGCATACATGGTACATGTGCTCAACAGCCGGTACTACCAACATCTGCTGACGGGGTAGTTAATGGCATGGCACCCCGGCAGACGGACAGTATACATGACTATGCTGACACATATCACAATGCACTTCCGCTACATGTACGCACTGGTAGGGACCATGCTATTCCACACAGAGACATGGTGGTACCGGTCTTTTCACAGATGCCACGGTGGTATGCATGTTCCATGCACATGTGCTGTATGGGCGCATGTGCAGGCTGTTGCACGGTGGGTATGTTCAAATGTGTGTGGTGCATCACTTGACAGTCATGGTGTGTCCTCATGGTCCATCACATACTCCACAGCTAGCTACCTACACATGACCACCATACTTTGCAGTGTGGGCCCTCACGCAGTGTGGTGGTATGTCTGTGTTGTTTGGCTACATCCACATTCAATGTAGCATACGACAGTCACCCAGGCATTGCCGACAGAGATGTTGTTGGCAACATGCCAGCCAATGGGATCCCTACCAATAATATACACTCTCACTCACTACAGGGTTCCAATCCATACATGGACATCGCATTGTCCCTGTGGACACATACATGGTACTGCCATGCGCACATTATGTCCTAGGACACTGTCCCAATGTCACCTCCAATCTCCATAGCTGTTATATCCCGCCAAACTGGTTGTTATGTGTCTCTGCAGCAGCCCACTGAATTAACTGCTAGCCCATTCATGGACGTTGTGTACCTTAACCACCACACCACCGCATCTATCACACTACACATGGGTGGTAGTGCATTGCACGTGTGGGACTGCATTCATACAGACATGACTGCACCATTCGGTATGGCACTGGGGCACATCCTCACATACATGCTTTACACACTCATTGACGACTTCCATGCCTTTACTGGCACCCTTGTTGGGCATCTGTGTGCCACAGCACACCACATCCACATGATGGCCACCTGTCATACCATTGCATGGGTGGTTGGTGTAGTACAGAGGGTAACAGATCAGACATTATCCCCATATTGCCCTTCAGCACCATTCCACATTCTGGTATTGGCAATGTACACATCCACCATCACATCATACCCTGTGTCTCAGGATGTTAGGCTATGTGACTCCTGGACAGGTCACACAGTGGTGCAAGCATATCATGCTACCTACGACATGTAAGGTACATGTGGCATTACACAGTCCTCAGTCATGTGTCCCCTCATGTTCACTATTTGCTTACATACACAACATGCTGTCACGGAGTAATGTCCATTTCTACATGTCCCACATCTACATACCTGGCAGCATTCTAGCTCCACCAGCTCATACTGCTAACAACCATACAGGTGTCGGTGTGGCAGATATATCGTGTAGATGTCATTGCGTCAGATACATCACACATGGTGCATACACATCACCTTTGCATAGCGACAGTCATCCACTGGGTATCACGTGGATACTGTCCCTATACATGCATATCACATTGTACATGGTTGCTGTACACACACATGCACCACATGGTGCTGTGGTTGCCATATTCCACTGTGGCGTGGGTACACATCTGCAGGGCCACACATATCTGGACTATGTGTGTTGCTGGGACATTGGTAGCCTTTGTACTTGTGCCATACACACATCTACACACGGGCAGGGTTACTATAACACATTCGTGGTGTGCCTTCCACAATGGCTACAACTTTCCATGTCACAGTATAGTCATGCCGCGATGTATACCAGGCTCAGACAGTTTACATATGCAGATGACAGACGGGGAACACATCTGTACTCATCTGCATACCACTTACACAGGGGTGTCATGTACTCTGCCATGGGCCATGTCCTCCGCATTACTGATGCATGTAGTACTCCTACATGGCGTTTGCAGTGGGCAGGGTGAATGAAGCACTCATGCATATGTGCACACAAGCCACATTGCTTAGCCTGGGCTTCTGTTTACCTACACAGACTAGACACACACCATGCTGTAGAACATAGGTCCTGTGCACATCCCACAGGGACACACTGTGGCACTGGTCATGTGATAGCTCCCTTGCTGATAGGGTGACACATACACATGGGACCACCACAACAGCAGTACTGTGTAGACATGCAGTTGACATCCACCTTTGCTGTTCAGTGGACAGTACCATGGGGGGGTGACACGACTGTGTACATTGCACATGTGTTTACACATGGACCTGCCAGACATCATTGTTGCACACATTGCACCTGCTACAGATAGCTTGGACATGGTTACTTGATGTTCCTTCCATTTTGGGTGGCTATTCTGCTACTACTCTGTCCCATATCTGCAGGCCATACATATCCTGTTAATGTACATAACACTAGGCCATACCTCCATCATGCATGCTATGCCTGTGATACTGTGTATAATGTCTGAACGTATCCATCATGATAGCTTTACATTATACATACTTGACATGGTCACCCCTACTGCGAGGCATACGTGCGTCGTGCACACATTACGTATGACATCGACAATATCTGCCCATACACATGTGTGCTGTGACACTATACATACATGTCCTATCCCCTGCTGTGGCACTTCATTGTTGGACATCCACTGCCAGCATCAGCGTGGGTGGTGGCATTGTTCTGTGTTTTAAATCACTATGGCACCTTGGGTTATCCCAGCTGTGTACATGATGTCCCACTGCTGTGCACACGGTGTCCACAGTGGTTGGTATACTCAGCAGGTTAACACTACATAACCACCTTTCACCACTCTCTGCTTTATGGACAGGTATCTTTACTGACAAACACCGTTCACATACAGTGCCGATTCGTCATACATATCATGCGTTACACACCAGTACATCTCGTGGGTTCTACATACCTTTCCTGTATTGCTTTCCGTATTCCGTTTGAGTCTCGCTACTGACAAGTGATCGGCTCTTGTAGGAATAACGTCTTTGTTCGGTATGAACATACAGTTTGACTATCCTGGGAGTCTTCCTTATATCCGTCGTCACCTGCGGCATGTGGGTTCATCACACCAATAGCTGTTCCTCAGTGTGTACTTATGCGCATATCACCTGTGCATCTCCTCCATTCGTACGGTACTCGTCGGAACTAGGGCATGGTTCATTCATCGTCTGGGCGTTGGTTATCTGCACTACCTTCGTGGGGATGGTATGTATTGTGTTATATTATGTGTGACTACAACCACTATGTGTGGCATCAGGTACATTTCGCTGTGGTGTTAGCCATGGATTGTGTGTGTTGGGTATGGTATTATGTTCCACATGTGGGTGTCCGTGTCCTGTTGGTGTCTGTCGATGGCGTTTTGCATTCTGATGTGTAACATAGCTCTTGTATTCCTGTACACAACGGATGCAGGTATGCATCCGCTGCTGATAGTGGTTCCCACGTGAGATGTTGCGGGTATGCCGCTGTCATTAACTGCCTGTATGTTTTTGCTGCAATTTCGGATTGTATCCCTTTGATATGTGTGATGGGGTATATCGGCGGCTGTGGGTGATGGGTACGGGTTGTGGGCCTTGCATTTGTACATACACGGTATGCTTCTGTGTGTGCTCCATCCCTGCCTGGGGAGCTGCAAGTTACCTGTCTGTTGTTCTAGGAGTGTAGGTTTTGTTGATGTCGTCTGCTGTCGGTACCGCCTGCTTGTGTGCTTCCTGCATGTATTCCTCCATCACATCGGTAGTATATCTGCAGCTGTTCATATGTGCCGACTATCCCTTGGCATTTTGTCACGGATATTTACGGTCATTGTGGTCCTGTAGTTGGGACGGCCTGTATGCTACCGGTTGCCACCTATTCGGGGGCGATTGCTTGTTTAACACTCGTAGAACACACAGCGGTGTTTACGGGACGATACGTGTCCACGATCGGTGCCGGGGTAGCACATGCATATTTCCGCGGTACATAACTATTGCTGCGTAACGTTGCCGATATATCGTATTGGAATTAACATGTCGGCGCCATACATACGGTGATGGTTTGTACATGCATCCTTTGCATCTCATGTTGGCTATACTCCTGTGGTACATTCTGGGACATTTTCGATTTGCATCGTTTTACGTCGCCACGCCTAGCCAGTGAGGAGCTCTCAGTACTACTTTGTGGGTACTGCTATACATACGCCTGTGGTTCCTATACTGTATGCCTACACATGTTATTCCACTCCGCCTGTCACATGTCACCTACATACACATTTTACAGTGTCACACACATTACACTGGCACAGCGGAACACACGACACCCTCACCTCACACATAGACATACTGCCGCTTTCGCAGGGACGGTTGCACACAGTACCTACGTTGACCACATCGCCAGCGGCGGTGTCTACCTCCGCCCTCATATCCTAAGAATATTACACGCACATGTCCTGTTACTGTATCGTGGCCTGGCGATCATCCCGAATGGCGAATATGCATTTAGGTGGGTTGACCTTTCCATGGGTGGCGTTCCCTGCTCTGTCCACCCTCCCGGATAGTCGGGTTGTCGTTCAGTATGTTTACTATGTTGAGAGTTCGCATCTTACTGCATCTGTAACCTTGCATCCCTGTGATTCCCTGTTTAACTTGTTGTACTTTATATCTGTGTATGTGTACATATATTTCTACGTGTGTAATGATATCTATCTCCATATTTGTGTATGCACATATGTATATATGTAGACACCTTGCGCCGAACGTGGCAGCATACGGCTACGCCGTCTGCTGTCGGACCCGCGTGCGGTTGAGGTGTTGGCATTCCATGCTCCGCTGGCTTGGTTGTGCAGTGTTTGGGTGCTACCTATGTTGGAGTCACACATGGGACCGCCCATACAGTACACATTACGGGCGGACATGTTTGTGTGCCGTCCATTTCACTGTGTGTGCAGGTAGGGAGGTGTCAGTCCATGGGGCCTACGCTGTCAGAGTATGTGCTATACGTTCCCTCTTTGCCAAGGCATAGGCATATTGGGTATGCCTCTGTCTGCCTACTGGGGCTGGCACAGTGTGTTCATGGCGCTGAACGCCCTGTGCCTGTGCTTGCCTTGGCAGTTGTGGCGGGCTTGGTGGTCCTACACCATTATGTCCCTGCAGCAGCTGTTTCCGCAGGATCATATTATGCAGCATAGCACATACTATGAATATGTGGGCACATGTGCCTGGAGAGTACTGCAAGGCTCCACCAGATGTATCCAAGCACCGGAACTGTGATTTCAACATCCCAAACACACGCTCTATGATTATTCTGGTTTGTGCGTGTGCCTCATTATGGCGTTCTTGCATGTGTGTGTGTGCATTTCTGATGGGTGTGATCATCCACGGCTCCAATGCGTAGCCAGCATCCCCCACAAGGTGACCTTGTGTGATGTCCCCCCTGGCGAATACCTGATACAGCTGTGAGGCATGCCAGATATGGGAGTCGTGGTAGCTTCCAGGGCTGCCAGCACACACATCCATGATAATGCCCTGCGCATTGCACACGACCTGGCAATTGATGGAGGGGAATCCCTTGTGGTTTATGTAGTGTCTACCCTGCTCACTGGGTGGTGACTTGATTTCTATGTGCGTACAGTCTATCGCACCCAGTACCTCCGGGTATTGTGCCACACGGTGGAAGTGGCGCATATTGCTAGCCAACTCCTCCTGAGATCTGGGGAAGTATATATACTCATGGGCATGTCGTAACATGGCATCCAGAAACTGGTGTAGTACCCTGGATGCTGATGCCTGTGAGATGCCCATTATATCCCCGGTTGGCCTTTGAAAGGTACCTGTTGCCAGTATTCGCAAGCTTACACATACCTTTGTGTCCACTGGGATGGGCTCCCCTCTGTTGTCTCTTGTTCTCAGGCTTGGCCGGCACAGCTCCACTATTTGCTGTCACGTGTCCCTGTCCACCCTGTAATGCTCTACTATCTCCAGGTCTTGCAGCCCCTGGTAGGTCACCCTTGGTCTGAACACTCTCCTTCTCCTCTGAGGCCTCCGGTAGTTGTCGGCACCCTCCTCCGCAACTCCGTCTGTCTCTAACACATGCCGATGCATCACGGCCATGGCAGCACCCAACATATACATTTTAAAAGTTCCCCGTGTGTTTACACCGTAAGGCGCAGCATTTGGGAATTCGCGCTGTGTGTTGTGTGCATTCCCACTTTATAGTGTTGTGCTGTACACCCGGTGATGTCATTGGGTGTGTCTCTGCTGCCATATCTGTGGGTTATCTTCCGTGTTTTACCGTTGGCACTGCAACGCTGTTGCCTTTGGTGTTACATTACACTTGCCTGCATTGGTTTAGCTTTACACCTTACTTTTCTGTTTCTGCACGTTGCACCTACTATTTACGGGAGTGCATCCTGCAGGCACATGACATGTCATGCATTTTGTCTGCCGCCGCCGTTATGCTAACTCTCTCCTTGGCTGTGCTGTATCGGTTCTTCGCTCTTTGCATTTCTGCAACATCCACTACTTTCTTTGCATTCATATTCCTCCCCTTTCCCGTTTTGCAGGTTTCTGCATGCAGAGTTGTCAGCTGCCGCCGATTGCCCTTCGTCGGTTGATTGGTGTTAATTGCTCATTACGACTCCAATTACACTGCTTCCGCATTTCCTCATATTCTCCGCATCACCTTCCTGTATCCATGGTTGTTGACGGGGCGGCCGTCACATGACTGGTTTGGGGAACGTAGTCATCCTCGTGCACATGCATCTGTGCGCGCATTGTGTACTCTCAGCGCATCTATTTCGTCACACGCCGGTCCTGATGCTGTGATGTGCATTGTACAGCCCAGGTTTGCTGGGCTCCAATGTGCTTCCTCCTACAGTGGCACACCCCTCTGCGATTGACAGGTATTCCCTCTAGGCCACTCCTCGGTGTTTTACCGCTGCGTTTGGTGCAGCCTTACGCCGCGGGATTTTGCGATTCAGTATTATCTGCCTCATTTGCATGGCATTGACTACTAATACATGGTTACGGCGCCAGACACCGACACCACTCCTTGGCAACCCTTGGGCTGTGGTTGTGGCTTTCCATTCATACTATGGTGTATTGTGGCTGTGATGCTGATGTGTCTTATACTGCTCTTTTATGGCATTGTCATATTACTTCATTGTTCCTCACCTTCCGCGGACATGTCCTGGGGTTCTGCTGTGGTTTTTGCGTACATAACATTTATGTCGTTATTTACATTTTTTGCATGTTTTCTTTTGACATTCTCGGTTTCTTTCCACATTGCCATGTTGCACCACTATGACACATGACGTTGGCAGCCTTCCGTTACTCCTATGTCATGTTTGGATATATGTAAACCATTTTTTTTGGTTTACATTGCCGTGCTGTTATGCTACGCCTGCGCCACTTCGTGAATCGCTACTTGCCTTCATTTGCATGGTGCAACACCGCACATGGGGTATTTAACATACCTACGCCAGAGGCGGCGCAACTCCGGCGTACGCCGCTGATGCACATGGGTTTGGATCGTACCTGAATCGCTCGGCGGCCATGTCTGGCATTGTGGCGCCTACGCCATGCGTGCGCCTGGCGCAAGGTTCATGAATCCCGGGGAAGGTTATAATGTTTGTGAGGAGGAAGATAAGGTACTAGTAGAAAAAATGAATAAAAAAACTGTGAAAAAAAAGAAATGAGGAAGAAAATTTAAGGAAGAGGATTCGAAACAGTGATATGGAAAAAAGAAATAACACTAGAGACAGTGGAAAAAGTAAAGCACACAATGACACTACACCACGAAAACACAGAATAAGATTCTTTATTCATCAAAAATAGAAAATTGTGAAGTACTCAGGATTTGGTGATGATTTTTCAAAATGGTATAATGGAAAAATAGGCAAACAAAAAATGAATGCAGAAGTTGTGAAAATGCTACAGAAAACAGTAAAAATTATTTAGATACCTGGAGATCTATAACTTTGTTAAATTGCACTTATAACAGAAAGACAAATATAATATCTAGCAGATTTAATAACATACTTAGTAAAGAAATTCAGGATGTGACACAGGTGCTATAGCTCAAACTAAATATCTAAAGGAGAGTCTATAGGCAATAAGAAAATTGGTATATTCAGTAAATAAGAAAAAAGTAAAGTATAAAGGCAAAAATAGAAGCTACAATATATTTAAGACAATACACTATCATTTATGCATAAAAACGGAGATACATTCTTACAGTGTTGTAAATAGATAAGGTCTTCTTCAGCTATGTCAGTAACTTCAAGGGCAGCATACAAGCAGTGTGGTGAACTGGTGGTTAATGGTGCCACATTCACCTACCCTGTCAGGATAGTGAACCTGGCAATGGACAAATTCAGTTCCATCATTACCCCCCACCCCACCCCCCGTGACTCCAACCAGCCTCCCAAAAAATACCCTCAAACATAACATCTCCAACTGTAACTAGGGCACATGTACTGGCTGTACTCCCTAAAGCCAAGAACACAACATTAATGGGTCCCAATAACATCCCAGGATGCCTCCTGAATAATGAAAAAATACTTGGAGTCATTATTTAACTATAGTCTTAAAACAGGTTTTGTGCCATGTGAATGGAGGATTTCAAAGGTCATCCCCCTTCATAAGGGAGGACCTTCAACAGATCTTGGAAAATAAGACTCATTAGTCTGACTAGTCTTATTTGCAAAGCCATGGAAAGAATTATCATAGTAAATATCAACAAGGACATAGGTGATCTCCAGACACTTAATCCATCCCAGTTTGGCTTTGTCAAAGGAAAATTCTGCTTACTGAATCTGGTAGACTACATTGAAAAGGTCACTAAAGCAATGGATGAGGAGAAAATGGTGCATACTACCTACCTAGATCTGGCTAAAGCATTTGATACAATACCCCACTTGGGTATTGTCACCAAACTAATGGAAGTAAGTATAACCCCCTTTTTAACATGCTGGATAGTTAGCTGCCTCATTGATAAGACCCAGGAGGTTAGAATCAGTGAGGTCAACTACACAAAGAGGCCAGTCACCAGTGCAGTCCCCTAGGGCTCTGTGTCAGGCCCACTACTCTTTGGAATCTACTTCTCAGATGTCAAAGCCAATGTCAAAGGCCTCTGGTTAACCAAGTACACAGATGATTGCCCCAAGAAGACAACCCCCTTCAGAATGGTCTAACATAGACAAACATGTGGTGCCAAAGCCATGGCATAAAATTCAATGTAAAGAAATGCATTACAGTACCTTTGGGAAGTCGGACACCCTGGGTAATTACATCATCAACAAAACTCCCCTAAAACTTGTTTCATTAGTCAGGGATCTGGAAATTCATGTAGATAATAACCTAGCCTTTGACCGACATGTGACAGTGTCATAAAAAAACCCTTCAACGTTGCTCAGCTTATAAGCAAGGGCATGGCATCTAGGTCCACTGACTTGACTCTTATCAGATCCATCATAGAGTATAATGCCCTCTGAAGGTCTGAATGGAAAGATGATAAAATCAACAAGCAAAGGAGAGTAGTATTGTTGGAAATGAATTCATTCTCAAGTCTCAATGAGTACCTTCACAAGGTAGACCCTGTTTATACAAAGTCTCACCAAGACAACACTGATATATAGACTGTACATTATACATAGAAAAAGGTTAAAAAATAAAAAAAAGACAGCTGGGTGCACAAGTCACAGAATAAAAAAGTGTCCAGTCCTGGTAGGTGCACTGGTGCCAGGAATGGAAAAATGGCAGTGTAGAATCCTTAAGACATGGAAACATTCCTACAATGGGGTTAGGTCAGGATCAGGAGGAGGATAGTCCCCCCCTTTGTAGAAGGAAGTAGTAATCCACAAAAAAACACAAAAAGTGATAGGCTAAAAAAGAGCCATAAAGAAGATAGGGTGGATTATTGAGAATAAAGAAATTATGTATTGTTACTATTATGAACAAAGCCCAGAATTTCTAGACAGAAGATATACAAAAAGATTAAGAGAGAAATTAGAGGAAAGAAAAATATTTGCACAAGAAAAACTGTCAAAAGCTTCAAATGCAAATTTGTGGTCATCAATGTAACAGACTCATGAAAAACATATTATAGACCAAGAAACCTTGGCCCATTTGAAAAAAGAAATGACCGAAGAAGTGTGAAATATAAAGAACAAAATCTAGAGATTTTTGAAAGGTATAAAAAAAATATGGACATGGAAAAGAAAGAGAGACCTGCTATGGTATAATATTTATGCAAATGAAAAAAACAAACTAATCAATACAAAAAAGCAGCTCCAAAGATATTCAAAGAGACGTACATGCAAAGGAACCCAGATATGGAAAATTTCACAATACAAAAACTAAAATCCTAAAGGGGGAACATGGAACAGAAGATTTTGGTAAATGCCTGAATATAAAGTTAACTTCACAAATTATGCTATAGCAACTGTTGATTACAGAGTGTGCTTAGGACTGTGTGGCAATAAGCTGTACTATTTGAATGCTTTGTGTTTTTACAATTGTAGCTATGTGTTAAACACATATTACTGTATTGCAGTCTATTAATAGTAACTGTACTGTATCAGAAATATCAAAGGAAGTTTTCTGCTCTCATACTGCTGTTAAACTAGGGTGAGATACCTAACTAGCCCCTAGGTATCAGTGATTACATAGAACTATATTAGTATTCCAAGTCCAATACAACCTTTCCTATTCTTCTATGAAACTAATGTGTGTTTGTATTGATTGTATACAAGTTTTTTAATAGTGCTGCATTTTCTAAATGCATTTACCTATACTAATATATGGAAATAAGTATACTTAATAGCCACATCAGTACCATTCTGACCATTTGTAGGTACTGCCAGTTAATCTGATACTTGTATTGGGTAACTGCTATTTGGCCAGCTATTAACAAACTATTTACCTTACCATTTTTGTCTTCTCTCTCCCTTTATTTACTCAGCTCTCCATCCTGCTTGCCCTGAACTAGGGAATGAGAATCTGCCCTGCCTGAAGGCCAAGAACTAAACCTTATGTCAAGACTATTGGTCCTCTCCCTAAGCCTCATTCCCACAAGGAACCAAGAAAGTATGTGTTCAATAACTATTGTATTAAAAATATACTTAAATAATATATTTCCATGTTATTGAAGTCCGCTCCCTAGCCAGGACAGCCAGCAGCCTTACTCTAATCTTCTTTTCTCCTACATCTTAACATACTACCCATGTGTAGTCTCTGTAGCTAACTCCTGTTTATCCTCCATTATTCCTAGACCAGACAACAGTCTTGCAAAGCTACTTGCATTTTTATCCTTGTCCACTAGATGGCAAACTTCTCCTAGTATTTGCCTTGTACATCTATCCCACTGTTTTAAAATATATTTATCAGGCACCTTGATTTTCCTTTACTTGTTGTTTTCCCAGTCCTGCTCACTCCTCTATTTTCACTATAACACACTCTCCTCTACGCCCATCTCCACCTTACCTCAGCAGTCAGCTCTTCACTGATTGTTCTTGGGGTCCTCTTCCTTCACTGGCTCTAACCCGCTCCATTTGCCCTGTGGGCTTACTCCTCTCCCCTATCCTGCCCCCAATTCCCACCCGCCCCCAGTGCTCCTACATTTATACACCCTAACCACACCTCTATACTAACTACCAATCATAGATCCCAGTCCTTAAAGTGCCAGAACCAACATTTCCAAGTCTCATCTTAGTAAACCACCTAACTTACCCTTTATCTTTACAGTATATATAACTCTGCCACAATGTCAATCATATCAACCTCTCCACACCTGAAGATCCTACTTCTATCTTCCTTCATACCTATTATTTCTATATCTTATCTACTTACATTTTATGAACATCTCCACTACATAAACCTTTGTTACCCCCAGAAAGCAAACCTCCACTCCACCATTAGCACTCTCTCAAAGCCATTCAAACACACCCTGCACAATAGCCTACCTACTGGCAAAATATCACAGACTGACTCACATCAGATACTACAGGCCAAAAGCTAGGCAATCTCATTTCCTATCATGTAAACCTCTACAACATACACTTAGAATTCAACTCCAATCCTTAATAGATGGAGATATACATCCCAATCCAAGGCCAAATTCTATCAAGACCATAGAGACACATAGCACAACCCCCATTAATACTCAATTCCTTACCAGACCTCCCAGCCCACTATTGAAAGCCCATATTAACATCAGGAGCATAAATAATAAGGTTGTCCATTACATGCTCTCATGGATGTGCATTCATTTGATATCCTGTGTCTCACTGCAACATGGCTCAAACCAGCTATACAAGACAGTGAAGTTATACCACCAGGGTACAGCATCTTGAGACTAGAGAGAAAAGCTAAGAAGGGAGGTGGAATAGCTATACTATACAAATCTGGATTACAGGTGACCTTCGTTGACTCTAAACCCCCACGAACTAGTAATGCAGAAATCCTTATCTCCAAGATTCAACTCAATAATTGTAAATCCATCTATATTATTGCTGTCTACCTTCCCCCAGGGAATAACTCTAACACCCTAGAAAATATCCTAAATTGGCTTTCCACCAACTATCCCAAAGAAATAATAGTACTCGGTGACTTTAATATCAACTGGAAAAGTTGTACTTCTGAACAGCCTTCTGCTCATATTAACCTACATGCTTTCATTCAAATTATTAGCTCCCCCACAAGGACCAGTAAACTCAATAACAATAAAAGCACCCTAGACTGGATTTGATAAATAGACATCACCAAACTTACAAAGTAGGGACTCTCCCTCAGGATATAAGTGACCATGCACTCACCTTCATAATCAGATTTTAAGACTGACATCCCTAGCCCAATCACCTATAGGACAATAAGGAGCAACAAAAATTTTAACCCTGACATCTTCCAAACTGAACTTAAGGCATACTACTGGTCACTCCTCAAAAACTTACCTCAAGAGGAAGCAGTAATCTACTTTAATACTAAATTCTTAGGTATTCTGGACTACCATGCACCAAAAAGGACCATTAGAACTAGGAATAAACCTGCCCCTGGCTCTCAAAAACAACCAAACAAAAAATGCTCCTCAGAAATAAAGTCTGGGCCAAGTGGCTTACTACTAAAAGCCCAGAGGATCATTTAAAATTTAGGCAGATAAGAAATGATACAAAAAAAGCCATTCTATCAGAAAAAAACAAACTATTACATTCAACTCCAACAAATTCAGCAAAACAAACCACAAAAATTCTGGGCAGGGATTAACACACTTTTACATCCAGGTTGTTCTGTCATACCCACCCCATTAGGTACTGACCATGATAGTCCAAAGCAAATTGCCAATACCTTTAACACATTCTTTACTGAGACCATCCAGTCTCTTGCCAATCAACTAACTCCTGAGAGCTCATCTCTGACTTCCTCTACTGCTAGAGTACCCCCCCTCATTTAATCTCAAACCTGTCCCTACATCCCTTAATCCCTTATCTGTACCCTTGTTCTGAAACTCAAACCTACCACCCCCGCAGCTGATCTTCTACCTGCAGAATATCTGCAAAAAGCTGCAAAAGCCATAGCCTACCCCATCTCCATCCTGATTAACAGAACTATCTCTGAGGGAATTACTCCATCTATTTGGAAGATCTCACATATTATCCCCCTGCATAAAGGTGGAAACTCCAGGGAATTATCCAACTATATACCTATTGCTATACTATCTCCACTGGCAAAAATCATGGAGAAATGCATTCATAGGCAACTGTTAAAACACCTAATAGATAACAACTTATTAGCTAACTGCCAACATGGCTTCAGGCCATTTCACAGTACTACAACTGCCCTTTTATCCTTCTCTGACTGTATTAACAAAACTCGCAATAACAACACTCTATCCTCAGACCTCTTTACTGATCTCTCTAAAGCCTTCGATATGGTTAACCACCAACATCTCATAAACATACTCAAAAACCTATCACTAGATGCAATGGCTATACAATGGTTTCAATCCTACTTAAACAATGGGAAACAGGTTGTTCTGTGGGAGAACAACTTATTTCCCCATCTCCCCATTGTGCTCGGTGTCCCCCAAGGCTCTATACTAGGACTTCTTCTATTTTCAATTTTTGTCAATGACCTACATTCTGTAATTACTCAAGCTACCTCAATACAATGCGCAGATGAATCCACATTAATATGCTCAGCCCCCACTCCATCAGACCTTTAGTCCCTCACCCAAAATGTGTTTAACACAGTAGAGAAATGGTTACTACACCATTGCCTCATCTTGAACCCCCAAAAAAACAAACTCCTACTTTTTACTCCCACCCGTAGAGCCTCCCCACTATACTTTACTGTTACATCAAACAATGGTACCATCATATCCCCTGACTCAACCAGAAAACTACTAGGGTTACTAACTGATAACAACCTTAACTTTGATACTCACATTAACAGTACCATAAAAACAGTCAACAAAAAACTAGGCTCCCTCTATAGAATCAAATCCTTTCTCACCCCACTAGCAAGGGCTACTATTGCCCAGACCCACTTAATCTCCACCCTCCTCTATGCCTCCCCTATATATAATAACCTCTCAAAAAACAACGTAAGCAAACTGGCTGTCTCCTACAATAATATTGCTAGATTTGCAACAGGCTCTACATTCAGAACCCATTACTTTACTAATTATGAACAACTAGGATGGCTAGAGTTGCCAAATTTACTTCTATTTAAACAATTAACAGTTGCCTACAAAATCCTGTATCAACTTACTAATACTCCAATTCTTACCAACCTTATCACCCCCTACAACAACCTTAAGACCCTATGCTCATCTAATAAAATATTAGTACAAATAGGTAAAACCAGCAATATGGCTGGTGACTCTGTTCTCTAGTACCGTGGGTAAAACCTGGAACTCTCTCCCCAGTGACCTGACCTCCCTTTCCTCACTAACACAATTTAAAAGCAAGCTGAAAACCTACCTTAAATCCCATTGGTTATGTCCCTGTGTGAACCCAGACTAACTACACATTTTTTTTCACAAAGACACCCATCTCATCAACTGTATATACTAATTGCCTTTTGAAAACCATAAAGATAACGGGCCTTATATATTATTAAAATGTCTTCATCAATACCCCTAAAATGTCTTCATCAATACCTCCCTATAACTAACAAATGTTATAAGTCATATGATTCTGTAAGCAGACATGTTTTAAAGTGAAAATATTTGCTTATATATTTAATGTACCCACATCTGTAAAATCTATCATGTATAAAATTGCTTAAATATGTATTGTACCTGTTTCTGCTGAATATTCTTATTTTATATACATTTTACTGTGTTTTCGAGGAACTTTTCTCCCCGGGCCTCTTCTGAAAATGGACATATATCCAGCTGGACTAACCCGGTCAACAAATGTAAAATAAATAAATAATAAAATAAGATTAATAAAGTAGAAGTTAAAAAAAATAGAAGCTGAAGTTATGGAATACCTGCAAAATAATTAATTTAGTGTAGAAAGTCTAATACAGGTTATGTCACAGCATGATAGATCAATGAGTCCCCCAAGTAAGGAGAAACAGATGGAGCAGGAGACATCTGAAGAAGAAAAATGGACATGGGAAAGAAAAGGAGATTTAATATGGTTCAACATTTATGCAAAGGAGAAAGCAAAACGAATTAACACAAAACAACACCACCAAAGATATTTGAAGAGAAATACAGGCACAAGCATCCAACCATGGAAAATTTTACAATACAAAAATAAGAAAACAAAGAGGGGAAGTAGAAACGAGAATTAGACTGCAGAAGGTAAAGAAAAAGAAACTGAAGTTATGGATTACCTGCAAAGTGAAGGATTTAGTGATGAAAATCTAACTCTGATAATGTCACAGCATGATAGAATAATGAATCTCAAAATTAAGGAGAAAACAGTGGAGCAGGATGCATCTGATCAGTTGCCATATGAAGATACTTTGGCATTCTTGGTAGGAAGCCAGTACAAACGTTCAGTTTGAGTTGCCAGGGAAGAACAGGAAACTGTGGCAACTGTGATGCAGTCAATGCTGTGGAGTGATAGGCCAGTGAGTTCCCTCATGAAAGAGCAATGGATGACACAGGATGATGATGAAGAGAATATGGCACAGGAAGATGTTCTGGAACTTTCTGCAGGACACGGATAACAAAGAATGTGACCTTAGTTTAGAAGTAAATGACCTAAGGGGAAGAGTTGCTTGATTTAATAGAGCTGAATAGATACATTATGATCAATGGAAGAAATAGACTACCAAAAGTCAATAAGATCCAAAACGTTAGACGTCTGCTAAAACAAATGAACACAGTAATTAAGACTATTTATAGAAATTCATGCAATATAACAGAAGTAAATACTGTACAGTATATTACTGTGTAGCTAAATTAATAACTGATAAAGTCTTACCACAAAACACAGGGCAGTAATTAAAAGGAAGGGGAGAAATCAGATGCCATAAGGAAAACTATAAAGCAATTAAGACAAGAAGTGTTCCTGTTAGAAGAGTACAGAACAGAGAACAGATCAACAAAAGTACTCAGAAAGATAGATGTGATAGAAATAATGTGCAGTATCAGAACAGACCAGGATCTATTGCACATTATTGCAAATAATAAACTAAATATATCAGCATAGGAAGAAAAATGTAGAAGATATGGAAATAAATGTAAAAGAAAGTAAAAAATAAGCAATTTATTGATGATCCAAGCCAAGTTTTATAGAGAGTTGGGAAACAAGGCAAAAGGAATTGAAACAAGAGCAAAAAAGAAGAAACAGATACATATTTGAGAAATATCTATGAGGATCCTGTGGAACATTAGAAAGATAGTTAATGGATAGAAGAAGTAAAAGAAAGAATATGTAGTTCAAATGTGCAGGATATGAGATGGGATGAAGTAACAGCCAGAGAAATTGAAAAAAAATATAAGAAAAGCTCCTAACTGGAAAACCCCAGACCTAGATGTAGTATCTAACTTCTGGATAAAGGTATTAACATCTTAACATGAAGATTTAGCCATAAGTCCATGAGTAAGAACTATTTATTTACACCCTGAAGAAGACGACAACCTGGTTAACAACAGGAAAAATGGTATTCCTCCTTAAGAGTGAACCTACAAGATATCCTTAAAACGATAGACTAATAACCTGCCTTCCAGAATGATGCAAAAACTATACATTGGAACTGATGTCAACAGAGTTTATAGTCGTTTAGAAGAATAGTCAATCATGGCAATAGAACAAAAGGGTAACAGAAGAAAGTCATATTGAGCAAAGGATCGTTCGTGTAAGTCATCACCGAAGCAGGTTTTGGTGTTATTGTGTGCTTTAGCTACCTGCTTATTCTCCGTTCTTGTTGTTTCATAATGCAGAATTGCAAAAAGGGGAAGAATCTAAGTATGGCATGGCTAGATTGCAAAAAAGCATTTGTCAGCAGCATACATTCATGGATAAAAGAGTGCTTACAAATGTATAAGATACACCCCACACTGATCGATTTAAATACAGTGATCATGGAACAAAGATAAACCACTTTGCTGCTAAGGCATGATAAAGGATAAATTATTATCCAGGATAAAAATTCAAAGAAGGATATTCCAGGGTCACTCTGTCAAGTTGCTCTTCTTTCTTGTCCTTAACCCATTAGCTGTTGATTTAACAGATGGTTGCAATTTGGTTCCTAGAAAACAACAAAGTGTAAAGACTTCTCATCTTCTTTTTGTGGATGATTTGAAACTGAATAGCTCATCTGATGAGGAACTGAAAGAACAATTGCAAGTGGTCAAAATTTTCTCAGATGATGTAAGAATGTCATTTGCTCTTGATAAATGTGCAAAAGCAACCTTTAAAGCAGGAAAGCTGCACCACCAAGAAAATATTGGTCTGGGACAGGAATGTGATGTAAAAGAACTTGAGCAAGAGAGGATGCATAAATATTTGATGAAGGACCCACAGAAACATGAACAAATATGAATAAAACTTAGTAAGGAATAGTTTAAAAGACAAAAATGAATATTGAAAACAGCCATGACATCTGTGAGCAAAGCCCAAGCTACAAACCAGTTTGATCTTTCTATTCTAACTTACAGTTTTGGGGTGATTGTCTGGCCCCAAAAGATATTGGATCATTTGGACAGAAAAACATTAAAAATGCTATATGCTTATTAAATGATTTAAAAATATCCGTCTATACCAAGATTATATATTCCCCATTCTGAAGGAGGTATGGGCCTCCTTGAAATTGATTACATATAGAGCTCTGCAGTCGTAAGACTGCATACATATCTGTAACTTCACAAGATCCAAACATAGTATACGTTTTAAAACATGAGGAGAACAATTCTAAGTTGACTTCTTTGCTTAGTTTAGCAGAAGTGTATCAGTGTCAAGCGGGAATGACAATCAGATCAGAAGTAGATAAAAACCAAGCAACAACTGAATGTGCCAAAAAAAAAGAAGAAATAATATAAGGAGAAGGATCAGATAAGAAGGCAAGAAATGTGGAAAATGTATAAATTTAGTTGCAAGTTCAGAAAAATCATTGAACAACCTCATGTTGATCAGGATCTAACATAGGAATGGTTAGGGAAAGGTGAATTTAAGCCAAAAGATGAAAGGTTAATATTGGCAGCCCAGGATAGTGGACAATGTACATGTTGGTTTACAAAGTCTATTGAACATGTAGGAGAAACAGACAAATGTAAGTTTTGTAAAACAGAACTGGAAACAGTCACACATCTTGTCGCTGGGTGTAATGCACTAATAGCAGAAGGCCTGTGTATTGAAAGACATAATACTGCCACAAGACTGTTGCACTGGAGATTGTGCAAACAGTACTGTAATGAAGTAACATTGGAAACATAAGCCACAAAGTATTATAGAAAATGATGATGTTTATATTACATGGGATCATTCATTACTTACAGTTCAAAAAATAGATGCAAAAAAAACACATAAATTCTGGGCAGGGATTAACACACTTTTACCACATATAGTACTCAATGAAAGGAAGACAAAAGCAGGACTGATCACTGAAATTGCAACTCCCAGTGATTACTGTGTCCTACATACAGAGAGACACAAAGCCATAAAATACCATAATTTGTAAGCAAAAACAAGGGCAATGTGGAAGAAGGATATCCAGACAGGTCCAATAGTAGTAAGAGCAATGGGTCTCATAAAAAGAATACAGTCATATTTAGATATGTTACTGATATGTGTAACTCTGTATGAATTGCAGAAGGGTAATTTCTGGGCACATTGTGAGTGCTGCAAAGAGTAGTTTTGGCTAACATCAAAGATTGAAAGAGTACTCATTTCATGAACTTTAATCATGATTTGACTTAGGAATGGGGTCCATTCCCATCATGGTACAAGAAAACCCAAAGGTCTTGGAGAAATTAAAAAGACCCAAAATCCTAAGCAATCCACAAAAAAGATGACTACCTGAATGGTAGAACTCCCAAACGCCAACAGCCAGCACAAACGAAAATCAATGCAGTTTATAGGAGCTAGCAAGTTAGGCTGGTGCACGGCAAGAGCACTAGTTAGACCCAAAATCAGAAAAAAGGCCAGCACCAAGGAAGGTTCAAAAGTAGTTTAATAAAACTGAAACTAGACCGGTTTCAGCAGCAAGGCTTTCATCAGTAGTATAGTCAGCAAAAAGCACTTAGTCATCATCTTATATAATGTTCTCTAAGGCATCTATATGACATCACTTCCTGATAAGTCAAAAATGCAAACAAGGCAAAAGTAATTGAAAAATACAATCAAGGCAAAAGTAATTGAAAAATACATAGTTCAGTAAACAAAAAAGTTTGCCTGAGTTGCATGCATATCTCCAGATTATAATGAAAAAATCCAAAGAGACACAGTATACTGGTATATCAATGATAATAAACAAACTTAATAAACAACATACAATAAAGGGTAAATGCCCAAAAATAAACCCGAAACAAAAGTCAGGTTATAAGAATTCTGGTGTTGAATACCAGCCACAGTATCCTAAAATGAGCTGAAATGCAAAAACCTAAGCAATGCAACCTGATAAGAAATAAGTACATATAAACTCATTTGACGGTTAAGGATCCTACGAAACAACAACTTTATCTACTTCCTAAGATTCATAAGTCCATTGATCAGCCACCAGGCAGACCGATTGTATCTGGCATTGGGTCACTCACTGAACCCTTGTCTGTTTTTCTTACTGAAAAATTGAAACCACTGTTAACAAGAGCAAGAATCAAGGACACGACTGAATTTTTGCAGATAGTCTCCGAGTCTCAATTGGACCCTGAATGGCTTATGTGTACCCTTGATGTATCCTCGCTTTATACCAGCATCCCTCATTGGGCGGGTATTAATGCCTTGGAATACTGGCTAAATAAAACCAATTTATACCCCCCAGGGATGAACACCTTATTGTTGTGTATGGCTGAACACATTCTAACTAAAAATGTTTTTTATTTCCAACAAAACTGCTATTGGCAACTACAGGGTACGGCTATGGGTGCATCCTTTGCACCCATCTATGCTGATCTTTTTATGGGCTACATGGAAGACATGATTTTATATGACCCTTTGCACAACATATATCTACCTGAGATTGATATATGGAGAAGATACCTGGACGACTGTTGGCGTATATGGAAAGGAGGTGAGGAATACCTCCAGGAATTTATTCAACATTTGAATGGGAACATCTGGGGTATCGAATTCACTGTGGAATATAATAGGAGTGCAATCAGTTATTTGGATGTCAATTTAATTCGACAGGAGGATAACACTCTTAGAACATCCGTACAAAGAAAATTCTCACAATATAATACCCTTCTACATGCTGATAGTTTTCATCTGAAACATATTATTTGGAACATACCGAAATCACAGTTTGTGCGGATGAAAAGGATTTGTTCCTCAGTGGATGATCTTCAGAGTCATCAAATGGATCTAACCAAGAGATTTTGTCCAGAGGTTATTCCACTTGTACTATTGAGTCAGCAGTCCAATTTAGTAATGCTAAATCCAGGGATTCTCTTCTCCAATACAATACTAAAACTCATAATGAGGAATCAGATGTATGTAGATTTGTCACCACTTATGGCAGGAATAATGCCAATTTAGTAAATATTATTAATACTCACTGGAATATATTGAATTCTCATCCATTGTTGGAAGATTATCTCGGAGAACGATGTTATTTTTCCTATAGGAAAGGCAAAACTTTAGGAATCTATTTTCACACTATAAAAAACCAGGGTCATGGATCACACTCCAACTCAAAGAACACTTACTGGAGATAAACTTTCAGGCATTTATCCATGTGGACATTGCAGTTTTGTAACTATATTTTCAAAACTACTTCTTTCACTAGTAGGAACACTGGACAAATATATGATATACAGTTTTTGGTAACTGCAGTTCAGACTGGATTATTTATCTTGCCACATGTACATGTCATGCATTTTATATTGGCCAAACGTCTAGACAGTTTCGTCAGGATCTCTGAACACCTTGGTGACATTAGAAACAGAAGATTAACTAATGCACTATATAGACATGTTATCAAACATCCCACTGCCAAATTTACATTCACCATCATTGATCATATCACAGGAATCGATCTTTTAAAACAGGTTGGCATGATATCCTAAATACCAAAGAAAAAGGTGGATCATTAAACTTGGGGGGCTTTTCCCTCCTGGATTAAATGATAAATTATAATTTGTAATTAACCATCACTTGCATTATGTATATGTACTTATTTCTTATCAGGTTGCATTGCTTAGGTTTTTGCATTTCAGCTCATTTTAGGATACTGTGGCTGGTATTCAACACCAGAATTCTTATAACCTGACTTTTGTTTCGGGTTTATTTTTGGGCATTTACCCTTTATTGTATGTTTTTTATTAAGTTTGTTTATTATCATTGATATACCAGTATACTGTGTCTCTTTGGATTTTTTCATTATAATCTGGAGATATGCATGCAACTCAGGCAAACTTTTTGTTTACTGAACTATGTATTTTTCAATTACTTTTGCCTTGATTGTATTTTTCAATTACTTTTGCCTTGTTTGCATTTTTGACTTATCAGGAAGTGATGTCATATAGATGCCTTAGAGAACATTATATAAGATGATGACTAAGTGCTTTTTGCTGACTATACTACTGATGAAAGCCTTGCTGCTGAAACCGGTCTAGTTTCAGTTTTATTAAACTACTTTTGAACCTTCCTTGGTGCTGGCCTTTTTTCTGATTTTGGGTCTAACAAGTGCTCTTGCCGTGCACCAGCCTAACTTGCTAGCTCCTATACACTACATTGATTTTCGTTTGTGCTGGCTGTTGGCGTTTGGGAGTTCTACCATTCAGGTAGTCATCTTTTTTGTGGATTGCTTAGGATTTTTCATCCTGGACATCGTTATTTTCGGATGCATGGCATCTACATCGCTTTCTTTTTAAAGGATTGACTTTTGGTCATCCTTTTTTGGTTTTGTTGGATTATCATGTTTATCTAAGTTAACAAGTGAGTATATTGGATGCATTAACGCTGTTGAGTTTATCGTTTGCGTTTACACGTGGTTGCAAGTGTTTTTCCACCATCTTTCGGATTGGGATTTGTTTTTCAAGGTCGTTGTGGTTTCCATACTGGTTTTGGATATATCAGGACTTCGAGGATCGATTTGGCCTTTTGGGACATTGTTTGGAACAACTTTTTAAGGGTCCTAATACATTTCAAACTTCATCTTTCCAGGTGCTGTTCTTGACATCTATTTTTGGATTAATTTTCATTGGTAATTGTTTTACCATAATGAAGAAATTTTCTGTGACAATCATTTAACTGTCTGGATGGTGTTGTTAAGTCGTTTTTCTTGAACACTGGACTTTAGAGAACTGTTGTAGCACAATATAACAGTGCCATTTTTCAGGACTTTTCATGTATGTGTTCTTAGTTTATAACACGTGTATATTTCATATTATTTTGCCTAGTCGTTTCTTTTTTTTATACTGGATTTCTGAGCACTGTTGTAGCACAATACAACATTGCTATTTTTTCAAGGACATTTCATGTATGGGTGCTCAGTTTGTAATATGTGTATAATTTTATTTTATTTCATTTGATTATGATGAACTAGCCATTGTTATATACACTAGGTTGATACAATATTATTGCTTATATCTGTTCATTCCTATGTTCCTACTTATTCATGTTTTGTTTTACATTTGAGTCAATATTGGTCACATATCTTGAGGGCTTTTGTTTTGTTTGCCCAGTGTTGCACTCAGGTCTTCTTTTAGAATAATTGCTGGGTATACAGTGCTGACAATAATCATCTGTACATTTATACCTTTGATAACAATTTCATCTGAGGACTGTATTGAACAATTATTGATTTCTTAATATTGTTATCTGATTTAAATAAGGTGCATAAGTGTGTCTGGCTTAAATTCATTACATATTGTTATACTCCATATGGATTTAGCCACCTCTGAACAACTGTAGGTTGTGCATTACTCAGAATATTGCATTTTAGACATTACAGGCCTTTGACTTTTTGGTCTGTATAGCATTTTTGCCTAGGTGCTAGGGTTAATTATTCCCCTATATATAGGGTTACATTTGCCATTTATTCTGGCTTCAACTTCTTTGTGACTCTGATTGTGATTTTCTGTTTTGGACTTATTCGTGATTTGCCAATTCAACCCTCAAGAATAAAAGAATCTTTTCAGGGTTCATTTTTTTTTTTTTTTATATCTTCTTCCTCCGGTTCATTGCAACTTATTGTCATGGATGCCAGTAAATTGTTATCTGGTTTATGCTCCGACAAGGATGACTTAAAATTTTTGGCATAGGAACTGAACATACAGAAAAGGTGGATTTGGTAATCATGGATCCAGTTGACGGTTAAAACTTATTCTTTCAATTAGGTAAACAAATTAAGATGCTTAGAACAAACATTTGGCACAGTAAATTGTTTAAAGCATACCAAATACAGAATATATCCCTAGAGGATTGAGATGTAAAATCCAACCACTAGTGGGCACACCGGATGAAACTCTGTTGAAAGATTGGCAACAAGCACAACAGGAGGCTGCCATGATTAGAGTTAACATTTTGGCCTCTTTCTGTGAGAGAACAATACAGAGTAATATTATTGAAGTAGAAAAAACATGTAACAACCTGAAACGGTTTGAACATGAGGCTAGTTTTCAGGGTTGTCTTGGCAAATTATCTAAAGAAATCTCTATTTTGGAAAATAACCTTAAGAAAAAGAAATTGCATAAATTTGCCCGGGATAAGGAAGATTATGATAGGGGCAAACAATTTGATTCACAAAGGGGTGTGAGGTTTGCTCAAGGTACCAAGAATGCTTCATTTATACGCAAAAAAAGACCAAGGTCTATTATAGAAAGAGTGGGCCTAGCTTTATTACCTCAGGTGAGGAATCTTCGACTGCTGATACTGAGACACCTAATATTGGTGATTCTCCAAATGCTAGAAGGGGTCAAGGACTGAGGTCCTTTAGGGAAAAACACAGGGCAGGAAGGAAACACAGAGGTCAAAAACTTAGAAGAGCTCTTCATGTCGATAGTGAAGTAAATCATTCATGTACTAATGTTTTAAATATTTCAAGTCATATTTTGACTGATGATCAATATTCCCTTCTTAATAAAGGCCTTGGTTTTATACCTGTTTTTTCACTGATGAAAGTATTTTGGTTTCTGATACAATGGATTTTTGTAGGAAAATTAACTTGAAATTATTTTTCAACAACAAGATCAAACTGACAATGCTCAAAGATCATCTGATTTTAGATTTCACAAATCTACATTTAACCCTCCCATGGATAAACATGTTGCTGTTTTCCAGCAGGCGGTTATAAAGGATATACACTTCAATTTGGGTTCTGTTGACACTATAAAGCATAACATGTCTAGGAAGGAACAAATAGCACTCACACAACTCAGAAACAATACGGATATTGTTATTATTTCTGCCGACAAAGGTGCGGTGGTGGTGATGGATACTGAGTATTATGTGAATGAAGGTCTTAGACAACTTTCCAACCATCATCATTACATGAAGATGGAGATTGATCCGACTCCAGGTTTTGCCTTGGAAATTAATGAATTTTTGGAAAGGCTGTAGAATCTGGAATTATCTCTGATAAAACCAAAACTCATTTGACGGTTAAGGATCCTACTGAAACAACAACTTTATCTACTTCCTAAGATTCATAAGTCCATTGATCAGCCACCAGGCAGACCGATTGTATCTGGCATTGGGTCACTCACTGAACCCTTGTCTGTTTTTCTTACTGAAAAATTGAAACCACTGTTAACATGTGTTAGAGCAAGAATCAAGGACACGACTGAATTTTTGCAGATAGTCTCCGAGTCTCAATTGGACCCTGAATGGCTTATGTGTACCCTTGATGTATCCTCGCTTTATACCAGCATCCCTCATTGGGCGGGTATTAATGCCTTGGAATACTGGCTAAATAAAACCAATTTATACCCCCCAGAGATGAACACCTTATTGTTGTGTATGGCTGAACACATTCTAACTAAAAATGTTTTTTATTTCCAACAAAACTGCTATTGGCAACTACAGGGTACGGCTATGGGTGCATCCTTTGCACCCATCTATGCTGATCTTTTTATGGGCTACATGGAAGACATGATTTTATATGACCCTTTGCACAACATATATCTACCTGAGATTGATATATGGAGAAGATACCCGGACGACTGTTGGCGTATATGGAAAGGAGGTGAGGAATACCTCCAGGAATTTATTCAACATTTGAATGGGAACATCTGGGGTATCGAATTCACTGTGGAATATAATAGGAGTGCAATCAGTTATTTGGATGTCAATTTAATTCGACAGGAGGATAACACTCTTAGAACATCCGTACAAAGAAAATTCTCACAATATAATACCCTTCTACATGCTGATAGTTTTCATCTGAAACATATTATTTGGAACATACCGAAATCACAGTTTGTGCGGATGAAAAGGATTTGTTCCTCAGTGGATGATCTTCAGAGTCATCAAATGGATCTAACCAAGAGATTTTTGTCCAGAGGTTATTCCACTTGTACTATTGAGTCAGCAGTCCAATTTAGTAATGCTAAATCCAGGGATTCTCTTCTCCAATACAATACTAAAACTCATAATGAGGAATCAGATGTATGTAGATTTGTCACCACTTATGGCAGGAATAATGCCAATTTAGTAAATATTATTAATACTCACTGGAATATATTGAATTCTCATCCATTGTTGGAAGATTATCTCGGAGAACGATGTTATTTTTCCTATAGGAAAGGCAAAACTTTAGAATCTATTTTCACACTATAAAAAACCAGGGTCATGGATCACACTCCAACTCAAAGAACACTTACTGGAGATAAACTTTCAGGCATTTATCCATGTGGACATTGCAGTTTTGTAACTATATTTTCAAAACTACTTCTTTCACTAGTAGGAACACTGGACAAATATACGACATACAGTTTTTTGGTAACTGCAGTTCAGACTGGATTATTCATCTTGCCACATGTACATGTCATGCATTTTATATTGGCCAAACGTCTAGACAGTTTCGTGTCAGGATCTCTGAACACCTTGGTGACATTAGAAACAGAAGATTAACTAATGCACTATATAGACATGTTATCAAACATCCCACTGCCAAATTTACATTCACCATCATTGATCATATCATAGGAATCGATCTTTTAAAACAGGTTGGCATGATATCCTAAATACCAAAGAAAAAGGTGGATCATTAAACTTGGGGGCTTTTCCTCCTGGATTAAATGATAATTTATAATTTGTAATTAACCATGACTTGCATTATGTGTATGTACTTATTTCTTATCAGGTTGCATTGCTTAGGTTTTGCATTTCAGCTCATTTTAGGATACTGTGGCTGGTATTCAACACCGGAATTCTTATAACCTGACTTTTGTTTCGGTTTATTTTTGGGCATTTACCCTTTATTGTATGTTTTTATTAAGTTTGTTTATTATCATTGATATACCAGTATACTGTGTCTCTTTGGATTTTTCATTATAATCTGGAGATATGCATGCAACTCAGGCAAACTTTTTGTTTACTGAACTATGTATTTTCAATTACTTTTGCCTTGATTGTATTTTTCAATTACTTTTGCCTTGTTTGCATTTTTGACTTATCAGGAAGTGATGTCATATAGATGCCTTAGAGAACATTATATAAGATGATGACTAAGTGCTTTTTGCTGACTATACTACTGATGAAAGCCTTGCTGCTGAAACCGGTCTAGTTTCAGTTTTATTAAACTACTTTTGAACCTTCCTTGGTGCTGGCCTTTTTTCTGATTTTGGGTCTAACTAGTGCTCTTGCCGTGCACCAGCCTAACTTGCTAGCTCCTATAAACTACAGAAATTAAAAAGATGCAGGCCATATAATGCCCCGTTGGTATGTACTTGACCAGACACATGCAGCAACTGTGACATCCACAAAGGTTCCTTACAAAAAGAATACAGGGAGTAAACCCAATATCCTATGCCAATCACCTCAAAATCTGTCTCTTTACTTGATATCAAACAGATTTCTGAGAGGTGTTCTTTACCTGGCATAAAAGGGATCCCTGTACCCTGTTTTAATGAACCTTTTGCAGATCTGCAAAACAAACAGCATTAGAACTATTAGATTAAAAGACCTAAATTTTGATTGTGACATAACTAGGACATGTTGGAGAGACAGATATGATTTTCAGAGAATTCCCATTCTCTGGAACAGGCTCCCCATCCATGTGAAGCAGAATTCCTCCCTATACTTATTTAACTGCAACTTGGGCCAGTGAATGGGTAATCATAAATTCATCCCTAGTCTGGCATTTATGTATTTGATGGACAGAGGCAGTCAGTAAATCACCTTCTATGTAAATTACATTTGTGGGTCACATTTGGGTTGCATGTCTAGGTTTATAAGGGCCGTAGTGGTCATTAGCCTAGTATATATCTATGAACCTATACACTTATGATATATGAATGTTCAGTGTGTATATCAGTGGTTAGTGGAAACATTGGAACATACGAAAAGAGAAAATGCTGCAGAAAAAAAAGCATTGGTGTCCATTAGGCATGTGGTTTTTAGCAAAGTTTATGGATGATATAATAAAACAAACAAAAATGAATGCGACAAAGATTAATAATGAAGGAAGAAAGGAATAAAACTCATGATATAATGGTAATAACAAATACAGGAAGTGCAAAAGAAATGACCAAAAGCTGAAATATTTACAGAGCATAGGGTTAAGAACTGGCATGAAAAAAGGGTTCCATTATAGCTGCTCAGGGTGAAATTTCTTTAGCGTCAGTAGCATGAAGATAAAAAATGAAAACCATAATGCTGAACACTGTTTTCCATAGGAAATCATTGCCAGTGAGGTTTCTAAGTGTGTGCCAGCAATGATTTGGTTGTTTTGAGAGATTTCTTCCTTTATCAAGTTGATATCACCATGGAGCTGGCATATATAAATATTGTGGGTGTGGGGGGTGCCCCAGTCTTGGCAAAAATATTTTTTTGCCCTTCTGTGTTTCAGGAATTTTTTTTCATACTTTAGAGTTGTTGTTTTTCATAAAGTTGGCATTTTGTAGCTGAACTGGAAATAAATATACAGTATATATGGATGTAAATATTTTTCAAGCATATGCATTTATAAAGATCCAGATAAAAGTATGATAACAATGTGGTACTAAACAATAAAAATATGATCAACAATTGTAGGGATGTATTACAAAAAATGATGATGGGAAAATATTACAATAAAAGGGCTTCTGAAATACTGGAGGAAGTATAGGATCATTTTAAGATAGTAAAGAAAACATTTCAAAATGCGATGAAACAATATTATGAGATATCAAGTCAGGAAAGTTATGAAGAAAAACTATAACAAGCATTAATAGTATGAAGGAAATGGATTATGATTACATGATATGGGCCTTTATGTGACAATTAATATGTTACATTGTCCAGTAAGACAGAAATTAAGTAGAAAGTAGAAATTGTTATGGTGTGTGAAATAAGTTAACATAACTGGAAAACCAGAAACATTTTTTATTATTTTGTAAAAGAATATGAGGGTTTTGAATGAGATTAGAACAATGCTTAATGATACAACTGACATTTGTAGTAATTCAGAATGTGATGTAAAAGTTTTATAATGGAAAAAAGGGGTAAAACAAAAAAAACAAATATTAATTTGCATGTGGCACATTTGTAGAAGAAGATATGAAGATGTGCTATATCAGAATTATAGAAATATTAATATATATATATTTATAATATATTGTATAGAAAATGAACGGATGATATGTCTTACTAAGAAACATAAACAGGTAATAAAATAATGATATGACGTTGTACGTATGTAATTGCATAAATTAATGATAAAATTACTTACTCTTTGCAGGAAGTGCTGTTGTATCTGTTACATCCACCTGCTCTACTACCAGCTCAGGTAGCCAGGACCTTGGTTAAACATCTCATTTAAAGGCTGAAACCTCTGCAGTGTAATATCCCTTTAATGCTGTTCTGCAATATCATTACTAGAACACAAACTCAAGAAACTTGTGCGGGTAACGAAGCAACTGTTTTCTCACCTTCTTAGCGTAAATGTTTAGGGAACACCACCATTTCTGTACTCCAAAGGAAAAAAAAGCGACTGTTTTCTCACCTTCTTAGCGTAAATGTTTAGGGAACACCACCATTTCTGTACTCCAAAGGAAAAAAAAAAAAAAAGACTGATTGCCTGGGGTTTTATGCATTTGCTGCTGTTTGAATTCACTTGGATAAATTATAAGTCAAATGATAAGTAACACATGCTAATAAAGGCTCAGGCTGTGACATTAAGCAACAAAATCATGTGTTAAATTTCCGCTTTATTAAGTAACATGTCACTATTGTTTCCTGGGTGAAATTTCTGTTTTGATAATGGTTTTAATTCTGATCAATGGGGAAATACTTTACAATCCATAGATGTGATTGTGCAATATAAGCAATTTTCTATTTTTATCACTTAAGCAAATATTTCAAACGAATTAAATGGCCAGATCACTTATCTATTGCTTGATACTCAGAGGATGTAACAGAATATATTAAAAAGGTATCTATAATAATTGCCTAATTGGGTAGCTTGGTATCTTAAACACTCTTGTCCTCAAGACAATGAGTGTCTTTGGCAAGGAATGGAGAGTTCATGTGGTTTTTCATTTAGGTCTGTCTGGTATTATTCCTAAAGCCGTATGATGTTCCATAGAAGGCTGATTTTATTAAGTGCTAGAGAAAATATGCACATATAACAGTGTGGCTAGTCAAGGACAAAGGCCAGGTCTTCCTTATTTTTATCCTGAGGGTTTCTTTTGTCTCACATAATATGGAAAAGTGCACTACTAGATTAGCACATATCAGATATTATAAAAAATAAATGAATGACCTCTGTTGGGGAAAAGATCAGGAGAGAGTCGCAGCATGAGAGGTCTAAAAGTCAGAAGGTCTGATGATGATGATATTAGCCCTTTGGTCAAACCTGTCAGACCTGTCAAACCTGCATCTGTGGACACAATGCATACCAAATGAGCAAAAAGTATGAATGCCCTCTACACTTGGTAAAGTCATTAGCATGACAGTACTTTGCTTAATAGTAATGCATGCTCATAGACACACATAGGCTCATGGATAACATTTTTTATCTGTTGTTTTTGTGGTCCACAGTATTACCGTACACACATTCTGATGATTTTCTCTGTTAATATAAGGGACATTACATTATCTCAGTGAATATTTCTTTTGCGACTTTGTCCTGCTTCCTGACACTAAAAATTTATGAAGCAGCATGCACTTTCTTGTGTTCTGCAACAACTTCATGACATATCTTCTGCATTTCATGACCTAATGGAGACAAATACTTAAAACAGGAAACTCAGCAGAAACATAAATCTCAAGTTTCCGTGATTTACTCCTCTGTGATTTGTGATAACTTATGAAGTATTTATGTTTGCACTACATAAATGTGGCCAGCTCTACTGCAGTTTTTAAAAGCATTACTTTGATTTTGAACTGAAGATACACATTATTTCAGTTTTTAGACTCCAGAAGATAGTTTACACAGTACACGTCTGATGTGTTGTGTTAGTATTTCCTGTATGTTCACTATACATTTCCCGAGATATGATAAATAACTACTTTCTTCTTATTGTATTGATCTGATTCTCTGCTGTACATCTCATTAATGATATGCCTATTTACCTGCTTAACACCACATTACAGATTGACATATAATATAATATAATATAATATAATATAATATAATATAATATAATATAATATAATACAATAAAAAATGCTTTGCATGCTAAATTTCTATATGTGTGTTAAGTGCTTAGAAGTGAAAAACCCAATGGTACAGAACTGGAGGTTAAGATTATAAACTACAAATTAACTTCAACCAGTGATCATGGATTTGAGTCCCTCATTTTCTTCTTGTATACAGTGTGACTCTAAACATGTCATTTTAGTGGTCAAGATTTTTGAAAGACTTTTGGCTGACCTAAACTGAGCTTTAAAAATCCATTTTTATTTTACTACAAAATAAAACACAAAACTAGTGCCTTGGCTTTTTTCTTTGACTCCGATTGAAACCATTGACGGTAAGGCACTAGTTTTGTGTTTTATTTTGTAATATTAAAAAAGTAGACTTTTAGAGCTCATTTCAAGAGAGTTAAATGTCTTTTGAAATTTTGATAATTTCAATTAATTTGTGTTCGCTCTATAGTAAAATAATGGGTGGTACTTACTGTATGGTCGTTATGCATATGTGTAACAGCAGTTAGCATTTCCCACGCATGAGCACAGCCAAGGCATAATTCATAGAGGTCGTTTGCTCTCATGCACAGTATCTTTGATTAATTATGCAAATGAAGGAGTAATGAGATAAAAATGAGAAATGATGTAGAGCATCTTATGCTATTAAGCTCTCTTCCTGTCATTTTGCAATTTAAAGCATTTTTGACTCATTTCACACTGTCTGCAGATATGTTATAAAAGGTGAAACTGTGTTTTTTCTATCTACTTTGAACTTAGAGAAAATGCTGCCAGCCTAGTTTCTCCCACTTTGAGTTGCTTGTTTTGGCCATGCCAAAACAGTAGTTGCACAGCAGCTCTCTCTGGCCAAGCAGGCAATGATACAGGCAAAGATTAACTCATTATATATTTGATAATCGTGACATGCTTGACAAATTTAGAGTAGACTGGGACATTTTAAGGGCTTTAGTGAGTATGTATCGCCCACAGATGGGAAGAAGGAAAGTGTGTGCCTTTCCTATACCTGTGGATACTAAGGTATGTACAGTCTTCATTATACTTGCAGTGAGGACCTTCCAGAGACAGACTAGGGACACAGGTATTTCTCAGGCTGCTGTCTTGGGGATTCTTCAGCAGTTCCTCAATATACTCTTGGCACATTTCGATCAGTAAATCTATTTCCCAGTGTCAGCTCAGGACCGAGCTTAAATTACTCATGCCTTTTATTGTATGGCACTTTTCCTTGAGGTGCTCGGTGCAATAGAATACACCCATGATACTTTTGGAATCCCATAAGGTCTCAAGGGGGAGCAGTGCCAAAATAGGTAGGACTACTATTCCATCAGCTGCTGGGTAGAGTATGGTGCATTGGGATACACCACCGATGTGTCAGCCCAGTATCTTGGCAGTGTCCATGATTCCCATATCTGTCACATGAGCTCACTGTACTATCTCTTCCTGTATGATAGCATACCCTATGGTCACCTTGTTGGTAAGTGGACATTTTAATTTTATCATCTGTTTATTCTTTGTAAAATGTAATGCTTATTACCTTGATTTGTTTATCCCCTTTTCTCTTCTTACCTTGTGTTTTCCAGGTAATGCAGACTATCTACTGGAGTAATGGTTTATGACACCTGGGAGGTACCCAAAGGTACATGTACAAGAAAGGTATACTACCACCTTGTTCCAGACAGTGATTGTCATTGACAGAGTGTTTGGTCTACTAAATTCCCATTTCCATTGTCTGGATGAGTCTGGGGTTGCCCTTCAGTTTAACCCCTCTACTGCATGCAAGATGTTTACTGCATGTCTCATTCTCCACAATATAAGCATGCACTGGTTTGTTGGTGAATTGTTCCATGATGTCACTGCTGTTCCTAGCACAGATCATACCATGATCAGTGATATTGTTGGTGTCTTTCTGACAGCAGTAGTAAGGCACCCCACACAGAAGTCTTATGCATGGAATATAGCTGTGTAGTTAAAGAAGCAGCATCTAGCCCACAACTATGGACCATGACATTCAGGTTAGTGTTTCCTCATTATAAAAACACAGATAATAACTGACGTATGCAGTGCTATGTTTGGGCTATGTTGTGGGGTGCATGGCCTACTGTTACTGTTCATCAGACAGTTCATGTTATCTATCCATCTGTCTGTCTGTCTATCTACTGTTTATACCAGTTATGCCTGACTGCTCTTTGAGAGATGTGCAGTGAATGAATTGGCATCATATAAGGAATAAGTACATTTTGTATAGTTTTGCTGAATGTGTATTGTTTACGGACTCCAGTTAAGTGCACATGCACTGCTTCTGCTGCTACGTTCAGTAACTTAAAATTCTTATTGCAGTACTTGACTGAATTAATGGAAGAAATTGTATGCATTTCAGGAAGTACTGGTGCTCTACTCCAACTTGCATCTTTCATCAGTTGATATCCTGTACATGAAATGAAAATATATGACATTTCTCTTTTTTATCATGCAATGTTTCTCCATCTTTATTTCTGACAAATAAAGCATAGCTCAAAACTACCTTTTGAGATATTGTACATCAGATTATGCCATTATGTCACAGACAACAAGCCTTGTATCCTCAGATCTAATCTCAAATGTCATTTGTACAATGCTGAGGGTGAAGTGGTAACAGTACTAGTACTGATGGCAGGATGGCTGTTGCTCATATAATCATTTTTTTTTCCAGTGTTTGTTTGACTCTTAATAGTGTATAGTACTTTGTTTTGCCTTTCCCCACCCCCAGTTTTATAGATTTTTTCCTTTTTTTTAATTTACTTACCTTTTGTGAAACTGTCAGCTTCATCATTACTCAAATGATGGCCACAATACTGACTGAACCCTTAATGGTGTTAAACATTGCGCTCTGCAGCATACCTCCTCTCCTTTAATTTCCACCTTAGCTTTTTTTCTTTTATTGTAAGCATTACCATTACTTAATGGAAATACATGCTTAGTACTGAAGCACATTTGCACAGACATCCCTTCTCTCTCCATTCTGCCACTGCATACACAAACGTATTACTATTATTTTTTTAACATTACCTTTAAATCTAAACATTGACATTGGTTTACTGAAATACATGTTGATGAATTGAAACATTTCATATTTTGATTACCTAAAATCTCAGCCCCAAGTTACAGTAGGCCAAGGTCAGATTTGTTATACACAATATCCCCTAATGATAAGGTGGATAATGGTGTCGGTGATCATGATGAATTGCTGCCATGTGAGCTTGATGCTGACTTACTGTGATGACATGACCGACTGAATGTAGGGGATCCTACAGACACAGATCTCACAGTGCTACATGACCAAGATCTCAAATGAGAGGTTCTGCTATGTGTAGATAGGTGCTGGTATGGCCTGCACAAATTCTGTTGTATTAGGGCCCTCCTACTATTTCCAGTACTTTCCTGAGAACCAGCTGTAGTGGGGTGTGATATGCCTCCACATGTCTGGACAGTATGTCATCCTCATCCTGCCCAAAACTGACTTCCACTTCAGCCTGGTAGGTCCTGATTAGTGTATACATAGAGGTGGAGATGGCTGCTGTGTGTGTCACCACACTGTGCATGTGTGTGACCATGACATTATCCCTACTCTCTACCCTCCTATGTAGCACTGAAAATCCTGACATATGCCCTGTAGTACTCTGACCATTTATGTCTGACTTCCTGTGGCAGTGGACTGAGCCTGGATAATGTCATGGCACATTTGTTGCTGATCAGCCAGTGCTTTTCATGTTTCTGGATGTAGATGTGATATGTGCCTGCACATGGCACCACCTTGTACTGGTGTTACAGTGGACACTGCTACCTCTGAGGTGATACTGTACTTCAGAAGGTGTCCCTGTGGTTGGGGAGACACTGGTGTTGCCATGTTGGGGTTCTTTCCCTGTACAGCCTGCAATGCCATGTCCCCATCTACTTGACTTTATGATTCCATGTCACTTCCTGCAAAGCTATGTACCTGCTTCAAGGTGTGTGATTCACCCGTTAAACTTGGTGACTATGTGCCACTGTCCTCAGGCTGTCTCATGAACATAATAATGTTATCATCATCAAGCAATTCTACTGCTGCCATCTTCCTTAGTTGTGTAATGAGGTATGGAGAACACTTACCATATACGCTCACTTCACCTTCATGACTGGCAGAAATGGAGGGTTTGCTTGCTGATAGTAAATGTCATGTCTTGCATGTACTCAGTTAATGACTGCAGCCATCATCTTAATCTGAATATGTCATTGTGGATGCATTAACCCTCCTGATCATGAGTCACTGGATGCTGCTGAGGCCGCTAGTTGTCATTGCCCACTCCACCTATGATAATCCTTGTGATGTCCTTATCAGTGTTGTAGTGATCTCTCCATGTGGAGAAGAGGTATTCCTCATCTGGTGTTAAAGGTATAAGTGTAGGAGATCCCTCACCAGTACTGCTATGGACAATTGCATTCTTTTTTGCCTTTTTCTCTGGCACGTTTGACCATATCATTGGCCCTTTTTCTGCACTGAGTCAATGTGCAGTTCCTTCCAACAGTAGTCTTTACATCTATAACCACTTGGTTCCTCACCTTTGCTCTCTCAGCTTATTTTGCATCCTTCCCTTTCCAAAATGGTGCTTGCTGTGTGTCCTGAGGGCCACCATGGGGATACCATTCTCCTCAGGGCTGAAATTATATCTTCTCTATCTTGATCCCTGCTGCTGCATAATGCATTAACCTAGAACAACATATATAAGTAACCTTAACAAAGCTAAAGTTAACAAGATAAAACACACTCATTACCCCTGCAGCAAAAGACATGAAACAATGCCTGCATTCCTTACATATAAATCCCTTTTCACACCATGTCTGCAGCAGCATAACAAAATAAAGCTTGAAAGCAATGATCCACAAAAAATCATTACATCATTAACAAATGCTTTAAATGCAGCTTAAGTACAATTTTGTCATATCTGTTAATTGGAGCACAATTCAAAACTGAACAGTCTACTTCTCCTTTAACATGTACATCATAATCTACAAATGAAAAAAATTACAAACTTCTAACATTTCCGTTGTCACCATATGTTATATAAATAGATCTGACTGCATTAAAATGTTCATTGAACTCTCACTACACATTTCCTGTATAAGTAACACAGCCATGGATGATCAGCTCTAATACATCTCAACTCCTGCCATTACTGCTCCTGCCATCTCCATCAGCATACAGCAAGTGCACATAACACTGATGTCAATGTAAAGACACAAAAGACATTTTCATGGAAGTGATAATGCATTACATTGAATGTCTACAGTTTGCTAATAATTTAAGTGTAAAGTTGTTATTAGTGTCTTTAAAACACTGATGCCTTCTTACAGCACTTACCGCTCAACTCGAATGATCTCAGATAAATATGGTGACTTTAAAGATATTGAGAGAAATTCAAGTCAGTTTACATATTTTTTATGCAAATTTAGGTCAGCCATGCTATCTCTGTGAATCATTGCAAAACAGGTGTGTGTGGCTGGTCAGATAGACATACATAGCCTTCAGGTAGTATTGGATTAGTTGCATTGAGTCACACTGGTCACAGGAATGAGCAGTAGCATAACATGCCCAGATGCATTTTTAACCATCCTATAGCATTTACAAAGAAACGTGGCCTAAGTCGGCATGTATCTAGGACTGCAATGAAGCTTAATCCATAGTTGTCCTGCAGTACATGACATATCTTAGCACTTCGTAACAGTCAGTTAGGCTGATTACTGCAATGAAATACAAAATGTACATGTTATTAATAATTTTCACTTACATTTCACAGTAAAGTATAGAACTATTAACCACACTCACTTCTTCAAAACTCATGCTTCAACTTTTAAATGCATGAGTAAAAGGTAATGTGGATTACATGTGAACACATTACTTGCTTAATCAAATGCACATATAAGTCAAAATAATACAATGATGACTGTTTTCGATTAGACATACCAATATCATTTGTGAATATTCATTAAAACTAAAACCAATATGTGTGTGTGTGTGTGTGTGTGTGTGTGTGTGTGTGTGTGTGTGTGTGTGTGTGTGTGTGCGTCTGTGTGTGTGTGTAGCTATGTATATATGGGTTTACTTCGACCCATCGAAATTACAGCTAATCAAAACTCACTTACCCATTCTCAGTTCTTTGAAATGTCGCTTCTCTGAAAGCACGGACTGGCAAAATCCTTTCCCTGTGAAAGGAACTACTTGGCCACGATGGTGAACTTTGCCCTTTCCGCAATGAAGTGCAATCTTGGAGTTGGAATATTTAAGTAAGGTGGGTGTGGGGGAGGTGAAGCCTCCCACTTTGGTGGGTTTAGTTTTGGTCCACGTGGTTTGTTTTCTCATGGTGGCCAAGTGGTTCTTTTCACAGGGAAAGGATTCCGGCAGTCCGTGCTTTTGGAGAAATTATGTTTTGAAGAACTGGGAATGCGTAAGTGAGTTTTGATTAACTGTAACTTCGATGGATCAAAGTAGATCCATATATATATATATATATATATATATATATATATATATATATATATATACATATATATATATATATATATATATATATATATATATATATATATATATACACATATATATATATATATATGTATGTATCTACTTCAGAAGACTGAAAAAAATGAAAGACTAAATCCCAAAAGACTGAAAATTCAAAATACTGAATAATGGAATTTATCCTTTCTCCACTGTTGTGCGATCTTGGAGTTAGTATATATAGTTAGCAGGGGGTGTGGGGGGTGCAGGGGGGCTTGCCCTGCATTAAAAATGTGTTCAGTATTTTAAATTTTCAGTCTTTTGGGAATCAGTCTTTTGGTTTGTCAGTCTTCTGAAGTAGACTCATATATATATATATATATATATATATATATATATATATATATATATATATATATATATACACATATATATATATATATATATATATATATATATATATGTATGTATCTACTTCAGAAGACTGAAAAAAATGAAAGACTAAATCCCAAAAGACTGAAAATTCAAAATACTGAATAATGGAATTTATCCTTTCTCCACTGTTGTGCGATCTTGGAGTTAGTATATATAGTTAGCAGGGGGTGTGGGGGGTGCAGGGGGGCTTGCCCCCTGCATTAAAAATGTGTTCAGTATTTTAAATTTTCAGTCTTTTGGGATTCAGTCTTTTGGTTTGTCAGTCTTCTGAAGTAGACTCATATATATATATATATATATATATATATATATATATATATATATATGTGTGTGTGTGTGTGTGTGTGTGTGTGTGTGTGTGTGTGTGTGTGTGTGTGTGTGTGTGTGTGTGTGTGCGTGCGTGTGTGTATGTTTGTGCATTTAAATGTACATGTATATAGATATATAGCCATATGATATTATATACAGACCAGTTGATACAATAGTTAAGGTCTTCACCTACCATGTACAAGGTACAAGGCTCCTAACCTCCGACCAGTCCCTGTTTAGAGTTTGCATGTTCTTCTTATGTCTTTGTGGGGTTCTTTCCACCTCCAAAAAAACATGCTGAGTGTTTCCATCTCAAGCTCAACAATGAATGGAGCTTTACATGGTGCCTTATAGGAGGAAGAGTTGTATAGACCAACTGTTTGGGCATTTACTGTGGTATGCAGTATCCTCCAAGACAGGAGTACACGGATCACAGACTGCATGCCATGACTACATGCCATGACAGGGCTAGCCAGTGGTGTTAAATATGTTGCCAAATGGGCATGGGTATTTGCTGGTGATAAGTGGGGTGAGGACCCGGCCTATGTCAGCCATGCTAATAGTGGGTGGGTTGTGTGCTATGTCCAGTTGCCCAGCCTGGGGTACCTGGGATAGAAAGCTGTACATAAAATTAATCAACCTGCAAGAATTGCTACACTCAATGTAGGTTCAAAAAGGACATAGCTCTGAGTTTGGACGTGGATTACATGGTGGTACACAGGAGGATGTCCAAGATGGCAGAGCAATGCAGCAAAGACACTTTGAGACCATTTCTCAGAGGACAGGCAAGATATGGTGTGGAACTGTGGTGAGAGAGAGGCTTCAGAAGGCAGTGTGGGATATCATCAAAATTAGTGACAGAGTTTAGTGGCAGTGTAGTAAGGAAGAAAAGTGCATTCATACAGCAGTTGCAGGACCTACTAGATAAAGCAGGACAACAGGAATTGGTGTTGATAATGGGTGATTTGAATGCACATATTGGTGCAGATATAACAGGATATCAGGACTGCCAAATGCCAAAACCAGCTGCAAGAAACAGTCAGAAAAGGATCTAAGGTAGGTAGAGACCAGGATGAAGACGTGGAAGTTAACTGGAGAAAGTAGAACAGTTCAACATATTACTCAGGTCTTTAGCACCCCAAGAAGAGGAGGAAATATGTGGAGTTGAAGAAGAATGGCAGCACCTCTGCAGAACTGATATGTGGCTGGCAAAGCCAGGTATGGAAATAAGGTACATAAGGAAAGCTGGTGGTGGAATGCAGAAGTCTAGGAAGTCATCAAAAGAAAGAAAGAGTGCAGGAAAGTGGGAGATAGAAAAGACCAACCAGACTAGGAAGGAATACTAGTTGGCTAAAAAGAAGCTAAGAAAGGAGTTTCAATAGAAAAGAATAGGACATTGGACACATTCTACCAGGTTCTGGAAGGTGAGCCAGTAGGTGGCACAAAGAAACTATATCAGGTTGCAAGGGAAAGATAAAGAAGATAATCACACTCCCTTCATAAGGGATGCCAGCAACCACCCAGTCCACAAGACATCAAAGGCAGATGGAAGGACTACTTCCATCAGCTTCTGAAGAAAAAACCTCAGAAGCTGCACTGCCCCATATACAGCCTATGATAAGAGTAGAAGAGGAGCCTGCCCTAGAAGAACTAAGAATAGCACTTAGAAAAATGAAATCAGGGAAACCAACAGGCTCAGATGAGGTCACAGCAGATATGATAAAAGTGCTGAGTGAGATAGGGAAGAAATGGGTCCTGAGGGTACTCATAGCAGTGTGGAGAGAAAAGCATATCCCAGATGACTGGAGAACATGCATACTTGTGCCAGTGTACAAGAACTAAGGGGACATCCACAACTGTGGGCAGTACAGAGGCAGGAATGTTCTGGAGAGTATGGCTGATAAACTGATATGCAAAGTAGTAGATAGTAAGATGAGAGAAGAGCAGCTCAGATTCAGATCAGGATGCAGCACAACTGACCTGATGTTTTCAGAGAGACAGATAGTTAAGAAGAAGCTAGAGATGAGGAAAGAGTCCAACTGGACATTCCTAGACTTGGAGAAAGCATATGACAAGGTCCCAAGAAAGCTGATCTGGGCAGTACTGTGGTGGTTTGAAGTCCCAGAAACATTGGTAGAATTAATGCAGACTATGTACAAGGACCCAATGACTCAAGTAAAAACAGTGTTCAGTTTCACAGAGGGGTCCCCAGTGGGAGTGGGTGTGAACCAAAGTTCAGCTCTGAGCCCACTGCTGTTCATATTTGCAGACTTTGTGCAAGAACTTCAGCACAGTATAGGGGAATGGAATGCAAAACAGAAGGCACATGGGATGAAACTAAGTACAGATAAGACAGTGATAATGGCAGCAAATTGGGGAAATCAGAATAATATGACAATTGAGGTAGAAAAGAAGATAGTGGAACAGGTTAATAGCTTCAAGTATCTGGGAAGGATGGTTGACAAGAAGGGAAGTCTGAATGAAGAGGTCAAAGTTAAAATCAGAGGGGCTACCACCAAATGGCATAGAATGTTAGGGGTAGTGTATGACAGAAGAATGCCAAAGAAGCTAAAAAGTAAGGTGTACAAAACAGTGGTGTGACCAGTACTACTGTATTGTACAGAAATCTGAGCAGTAAAGGAAGAGCAATTAAGGAATCTAGAGGTGATGGAAATTAAGTGCCTGAGATGGCTGGTAGGATGCACACTATGGGACAGATAAAGAAATGAGGACATAAAAGCAAATTCCAAAGTAGCTCCAATTGCAGAAAAGATCAAAGAGAACAGATTATGGTGGTTTGGGCACATATGTAGAACACTTGAAGACAATCTGGTGAAGAAGATTTGGGACAGGCAGCAAAAAAGTAAGAGGAAACCAGGGCATCCAGCAAAGAGGTGGGTGAATTATGTAATAAAAGATCTGAGACAGTCAGGCATGAGTGTCGAAGAAGGCAGAAGTGTGGCATTGAATTGAGAGAGAGATGGCGACGGTTAACACAACACCCTGATCCCATGTATAAAAATAAGAAAAATGGGGTTGATGATGATAATGATTATGATGATGATTTACAAAGCAATTCATAAACCTAACTTGGCAAAAATATCACTTCCATGTTTAAAACCCATGCATAACTGCATGGGTTTGGTATGGTGATGTCATACTTCAGAAGGTGTAGTTTCCACCCTCTGAATCATAGATATGTAGTCACATTCCTCACTTAGGCTTTGATACTTCTAAGAATTTCAGTATTTTTGAAAGCTTATGTTTAAGTTCTAAGCAACTCCCATAAGGAGATTAAAATTAAGGTCTTCCATTTTCAGGAATCAAGTTTGCATGAAATTGAAAATTCATTGGGTGGCACTGAGTGGAAGAAGGTTGATATCTGGTAGGAGTTAGGTAATGACCTGTCATTCCTGACTAGGATCTCCTGACCTCAGTCCTATTGCAGGCACAGGTAAGATGATCTCCAAAGGGGCAGGCCTGACTGGTTGGTTGAGTGGGTTTTCCAGGGTAAGGCAACAAGCCCAGAGTTCTACATTAAGTATTTCAACATTTCACTTTAAACCCACGGTGGTGGTGCTGCAGTAGCATTGTTGCCTCACAGTAAGACGCTGTCCGGTTCGATTCTCAGCTAGAGCGTCTTCTGCGTGGAGACATGCGTGAATGGGCGTACCTTTGTTGAAAGTTGTGCGTCAGGCCTGGCAAGCCGGTACGTAAAAATCAACTGCCAATCATTAGCGGACCGGAGTTCTGCTGTGGCGACCCCTAACCGGGAAAAGCCGAAAGACACAAACAAACAAACTTTTTTTATCTCACATTATATAGTTTTTTTTTTTTAAGAAATAGTACGGTAACAGTCTGAAGATTATGTCAGACTGATGGCGATTAAATGAGTATACTCTTGTGCCCACAATTGTGATCAGTCCTATATCAATGTTCTGTGATCAAGGAAGGTTTTTCCCCCCTTTTTAATTTCTCCAAATCTTTTGGGTTTCTAACACCATGATGGGAATGAACCCCATTCCTAAGTCAAAGTACGATTAAAGTTCATGAAATTAGTATATTGTTTCAATCTTTGATGTCAACCAGAAGTGCTCTTCGCAGCACCTGCAATGTGCCGAGTAATGACTCCTTCTGCAATTTGTATGGAGTTACATGTATTGGTAACATATCTAAATATGATTGTAGATTATTTTTTTATAAAACCCATTGCTCCTACTAGCATTGGTATTGCCTAGGTATCTTTTTTCCACATTGTTCTCATTTCTGCCTGCAAATCCTGATATTTTATGACTTTGTGTCTCTCTGTACGCAAGACACTGTGGTCAATGGGTGTGGCGATTTCAATGATCAGTGCTACTTTTGTCTTCTTTTCGTGGACCACTATATCTGGTTTTCTAGCATCTATCTTTTGAACTGTTCGTAATGGATGATCCCATGTGAAGTAAACTTCATCATTTTCTATGATGCTTTGTGGCTCATGTTTCCAATGTTTTTCAGCCACTTCAATACCATAGTGTTTGCACAATCCCCAGTGCAGCAATCTTGCCACATTATTATGCCTTTCACTATACAGACCTTCTACCATTAGTATGTCACAACCAGCAATGAGGTGTGCGACTGTTTCCAATCGGTTTACAAAACCTACATTTGTCTGTTTCTCCCACATGTGCAATGGACTTTGTAAATCAACATGTATGCAGGCCACTATCTTGGGCCTCCAATATTAGCCTTTCATCTCTTGGTTTGAATTTGCCTCTCCTTAAACATTTCTGCATTAGTTCCTGATCAAAATGAGGTTCTTCCAGAAGTTTTCTATACTTGCAACTATATTTATGCATTTTCCACATTTCTTGCCTTCTCATCTGGTCCTTCAACTTATATTCTTTTTTTTTTTTTGGCACATTCAGTTGCTTCCTGATTTTTATCTACTTATGGTTTAATTTACATTCCTGCTTGATTTATTTTATTTATTTAACATTTGTTTACCGGGAAAGTCTGACTTGGACTGAAACCAATTTTCAGTGCAGGCCCAGGGAGAAATGCTCTAGACACATGTCTTTGAAATGTGGGAGGAAACTGGAGCACCCGGAGGAAACCAACACAAATGCAGGGAGGACATGCAGACTCCACACAGAAGGCACATCAGCTGAGACTCAAACCGAAGAGCCTCTTGCTGTGAGGCAACAATGCTACCAGTGCACCACTGCACCGTCCAATGCTGCTATGCTTCTGCAAGATTAAGCAGAGAAGTCATCTTAGATTTATTCTCCTCATGTTTCAAAACTTTCACTACATTTGGGTCTTGTGAGGTCAACAGATATATATGTAGTTCCAAGATTGCTATTGCTTATAATAATATAAACATTGTCGGGATCAACTCCCATGTATAGTTTATACATTGTCGGGAGGCAAGTTTTTGGTATATAATTTTAGGGTAGCTTGCAAGTTCACTCTTAAGTAGAAACATTGTTTTTCCTGTTGTCAGCCAGGTTGGTATCTCTTCAGGGTGCACATATAAATAGTTTTTACTTATGGCTAAATCTTCTTGCAAAGATGTTAATACTTTTAACCAAAGGTTAGGTACTGCATCTGGGCCTGGGATTTTCCATTTAGAGGCTCTTCTTAACTTTGTTTCAATCTCTCTGGTTGTTTCTTCATCCCATTTTATATCCTGTACCTTTAAACTTCTTATTCTGTTTTTTATTTCTTCAATCCATTTAGCACCTTTGTTATGTTCTACAGGTTTCTATGTATGCCTGTACACATAACACCCAAGAACTGGAGTACACTTGTATACACCACAGGACTCAATGCATGTGCCATAGCAGCACTCTCACCATTACATAGGTTCATAGGTTCATAGGTTCATAGGCTCATACTAGGCTATCTGCCCTAGGGCATTTATAAGCCTAGCCAGAATGTGTTTGGCTTTCGCCACCCATTTTAAATTTATTTTGCTATGCCCTTTTTCGAGGTTAGTATACTGTGCCTCTATCTAACAGTGACACAGAAGTGATACCCGGGGTAAACCTACGATCTCCCATCCACTCATCAAGATTCCTCTTGAAGAGAGTCAATGAGGGACTCTGCCTAACCTGGACTGGGATTTTATTCCAGAGTGAAGGGAGCCTCTGGGTTATGAATCTGTCCCTCCAGCATGTCCTATTTATTTCAGTGCTGAGGTTCAAGTCTCTCGAGCGTAGCTCGATGGGATTTGGATTTTCTGAGGTGCAGCATGTCCATTAATTGCGGGTTGGACATGGCTTTATACGTCAGGCACAGATCGCCTCTGAACAGGTGGTATGCCACTGAGTAGAGCTGGAGTTTCTTTAACCGGGCAGCATATGGCATCTGTTTGAGCCCTTTGATCCTCTTGGTGAGGTACTTTTGGGGTCTTTCCAGTTGCTGCAGGTGTCTGGTAAGGTACATCCCAAAAGGGGCATTGTACTCAATTATGGGCCTGATGAGGGATGAGTAAAGAGGCACGATGACCTCCCCTGATCTAGATGTGAATCCCTTCATAATTAGGTGGGCTATATAAAATGTTTTTCTAACCACTTTGGCCACGTGGTTGTCAAATGAGAGATTGCTATCAACTTGGGTCCCCAGGTCCCTAATTACTTCTTCTGTACTTAATGGATTTCCACCTATGTGGTAATTTGTGGGCACTTTGTTTTTGCCAAAGGGGATGACTATACACTTTTTGGCATTTAGCTTGAGGACATGGCACTGGCACCAGTTGTCTGTTTCTATGAGGCCCTTTTGGAGGATGCTTGTGTCGGCTGGAGAGTCGATTATGGCACCCAGTTTGCAGCCATCTGCGAACTTGGTCAGCCACAGTCCTTCCGTGTTGGCCTGTACCTCCGAGAAATATATACCGAACAAGAGAGGTCCCAGGACTGAGCCTTGTGGGACACCACTTGTAACTGGTTTGGAGTCTGACATGGCTCCAGCAATTCTAACCATGTGGGTTCTGTCCTTGAGCCAGTTTGCAATCCATCTAGTGACATAGGGGTTTATATTTAAGCTGGTGAGCTTATCTATAATGCCCGAGTGGGGTATTGTATCGAAGGCTTTGCGAGGTCCAGGTAGGCTGTGTGGACCAGCTTCCCTCGTCAATGGCCTTGGTGACTGTTTCAAAGAAATCAACCAGGTTTAAGAGGCAGGATCTGCCCTTAACAAAGCCGAACTGGGTAGGATCCAGTGTTTGTAGGTCCCCGATATCTTTATTTATGAGGTCCATGATGATCCTTTCCATAGCTTTGCAGACCAAGCTAGTCAGGCTTATGGGGCGATAGTTTCCAGGATCCGTCGAGGCACCACCTTTATGGAGAGGGACCACTGTTGCTGTACGCCACTCTTTGGGCACATATCCTGTAGTAAGGCTGAGATTGAACAGTAGTTTTATGTTTGGGTTTAGCTCTTCTTTGAGTTCATGTAGGACGCAGCCGGGACACCATCTGGTCCCATTGATGCTGTGTTTTTGCTTTGGAGAGGGCGGCTCTTACCTGAGCATCTGAGATGTCAGGGGCAGCACTCTGCTGGGATAGATATTTGCCCTTTTGGGGGAGGGGAGAAGTTTGCGCTGAACCTGTCAGCTAGGATGTTGGCAATGTCTGTGGGTTCGTGTATTTTTGTCATTTTGGACTAATTCTGAGCATATCTGGGAATTACCACCCAGGTTCCTAACATAACTAAAGAAAGCCTTGTGATTATCCTTAGTGTCCTGTGCAATTTTTCTCTCGAAGCTGGCCTTAGACAATTTTATGTGTGCCCGTAGTTTTTGCTAATACTGATCAGTGATGCCTTCCCTTTTTGGATTTTGCTTTATCATTTAGTAGCTTCCTCCTTCTATTGTATAGTTTGTTTATGGCTGGGGTCCACCAGACAGGACGCCTGCCTTTGGAGGATTGGGTCTTGGTTTTATTTGGGATCGCATGATCCATGCATTCCTGAAGGTGTTCATAGAATGCGTTTATAAAGGATTCTGCGGTCTGGGCTGTATTTTCCACAGGCCCGGGGCTTTGAAGGATTCCACCTCAGTTTTGAGGAGTGTAAAATTTGCTTTAGAGAAGTTTTTCACTGTGGTTTTCTGGGCAGGGGTGGGGTCAGGATGTGAATATCCAGTGAGATTAGTTTATGGTCTGATCTTACCAGTGAGGGACACACTTCTGGTCTGGAGCATAGAGTCCCCATGTTGGTGATGATCAGGTCCAGTATGTTTTCCCTCTTGTGGGAGTGGTAACAAGTTGTTCCATAGCATTTGAGTTTATAAATTCTAGGAACCTTTGGGCTAGGGTGTTGGAGCTAGAGTAATGCTCCCAGTCTATGTTTGGGTAGTTGAAGTCGCCCAATATAATGGTGTTTGGAGAGACCTTCATATTTTCCAGTGTTCTCAGGAAGGCCGAGTGGGGTTCCTGGGTTTGGGAGGGTGGTCTGTAGCAGGCTATAACTGGAAGGCAGTTTTACCCACTGTTAGTTGCACATGGATAGTCACTGATGCTTCGTGCTTTGCCACCAACCTGGAGGTGTGGGTATCTTTGATGAATATCGATACTCCCCCTCCTTTTGTGGTTCGGTCCAAGTTTTGGGGCCGAAAAGCATGGTATGAGGTATAACCTGGTAGTGCTGGGGTGCTCTCGGGATCCCTGAACCAGGTTTCTGTTACTGCACAGATATCGATGTTCTCCATGCTAAGGAGAGTTTCGAGTGCGTGCATCTTGAGGTTTAGACTTCTGGCGTTGAGTAGCATTACTCTTAGTTTCTTATCCCTTGTGATACCTATGGAGGTGGGTTTGTCTTTTGAGCCTTGCCTAAAAAAGGCACTATGGGGGTAGCAAGAGCCTTTGCCAATATCCGAAAGCCCAGGGGTGACAGGTGCAAGCCATCCCTAGCGAAGCATCGTGGCTTGTCGAGCATATCTTCCCAAGCTGACAGGCATTGGATCCCCTTTGAATGACACCAGTACTGTCAGAACAAATGTCTTCTGCCATGAAATCGGAAGCTATGTTCACATGTGTTCGTGTAACATATCAAGGGATAAGACTGATGTGATGTAATGGTTGTTGGGTGATGTCAGTATGTTCACAAAAATGAAATGAATCTCTGTGCAAGTTGTGAAAATCAAGCTGTGCAACTTCTAAAAGTAACAATATGATTATTAATCACATTTGCCACAGTGGAATTGTTATCACAGCTGTTGAACTCATTCAACCAGCTGTATTTTATCTGCCAATAATTTTCATCTGCTAAAACTGATGGGGAGGCCTCTGACACTCTGTACATACAAAGTATAATTGGGGTGGATGTCTTTCTTGTAGAATAGTTAAGTACACAAATGCTTACAGTCACTCAGTGCTGTTTTGGAACACTTGTCTAAGTGTTGATAAAATCAACACTATAGTTGGATCAATTAATCTGCCTTGGTATAAGTACATCACCAATTGTCATATTTGTGGTTGTGTGAAAGAATTACATCATGTGTGACTCAATTAATATGTGTAACTATAATTCTTCAGAAAGATTCTTGCTGCATGTCAGACAACATTGCCTGATGCTACGTATGCCAAACACACCTGTAACCACCTGCTGTTCTCACTGTGATGGCAGAACAACAATTATGACCAATGTGGGTATAATCCTGTATTTGAAAACATGCCTTACGTAGGCAACATAACATTGTCTTGTGTCCTCAATCCTGAGGAGGTGTCTCTCTACAACTGTGATGGAATGACAATGTATTCAAATGACAGCATCAGTCTTCAATACAGCATTTCCAAAGAAAAAGTAGAATAAACTCTTGTAACATTAAACATCTACACATGAACATAATGCATGTGTGTGACAACACTGTTAACATGTACACTGACTTTAAGCAGTAACATCATGATTTGAACTAGATAGCTAGCATCACAGTCAAATGAAAGTTTGCAGAAATTCAAGTGCAACTACAACTTTACTTGGTGACTGTGACACTACACATTTCAATGGATGGCATCACCATTATGTATTACCTTCATGTTTCCACTAAAAAGTGGTTGCACAGCACAAGCACACTATAGATATACCTCATATATGTATTTGCAGCCTGTTCTGCACAGTAAGAGGAAGAAACAAATGATAGTCATTCCAGTATTTCAACTCCCTAGCTATGTACTGTCAAAATCTACAAACAATTGTATTCTATGAGTGCACCATGGGACAATTTTGAATATACATGAGCTACACTGCATCTTTGAAAAAATGACATAAGCTGTGTCATGCGAAGGAGATGTGTGTGCAAATATAACTTCTACAACAATGTGCAATTGTAAATATTCTCACTACAAAGAAGTGTAAGATGCTTCTACATTTCCACAAACACACACACACACACACACACACACACACACACACACACACACACACACACACACACACACACACACACACACCACACAAAAAAAATCAGGAGACTCTCACTGATGTATTTGAATGTCCTACCTATCGACTGGCACAATGTGCAAACAAGTGTATTATATGCATGCACCACAGGAGAGGTCAGACTTCAGTGGTATGAGAGTGCATTGTAGAAATGATGATGTCATCATTGTGTTAGAGACAGTATGCATTTATGTACATATTGAGAAGGGGATGTAGGATTGATCTGACCATGTAAATGTTTCTCATGAGTGGGAGTCAAATAAGCACACCTACTGAATTAATCCTCAAGAGATGCAATGGACCCATCATCACACAGACAAGTTGATTGTTGTGAGAGTAGAACCCTGTACCTATCTATTTATACAATCCAAAGGACACAGTAGTTAACACAAGTGCCTCTGCAAATGTTTGATTTTGATAGTGTCAAAATGTACTTTATACAGGATGACATAAGTGTTTTGCTGCTGAGGAGATGATGTTGGAAGAAGTGTATGACACTGATGTGGACACACCCTGCAGTGTAAAATGTACTCCAGGCTACTATTTTATTGAGGCCAGCAGTAGTTGAGGTCATATTTATACAACCCAATACACACACCCACACGTTAACTGCCATGAGACTAGAAACCCATACCTATGCAATCTAAAGTACACAGTACTTAGCGCAAGCAGCACTGCAAAAGTCTGACTTTACAGTGTAAGAATGAACTTTGTACAGGATAACATCAGTGTGGTGTTGCAGAGAAGATGATGTTGGGAGAAGTCTGAAATTAATGTGGTGTCACCCTGCAGTGTAAAATGTACTTGAGTCTACTATTTTATTGAGGTCAACAGCAGTTGGGGTCATATTTACACAACCCAATACGTACACTCAGAAGTTAACTGCCATGAGACTAGAAACCCATACCTATGCAAATGACACAGTACTTAGTGCAAGCACCACTACAGAAGTCTGACTTTTACAGTGTGAGAGTGCACTTTGTACAGGATAACATCAGTGTGGTGCTACAGAGAAGATGATGTTGGGAGAAGGGTCTCACATTGATGTGGACTTACACTGTGGTGTAAAATTAACTCCAGGCTACTACTTTATTGGGGCAAGGGGTAGTTATAGACATATTTACACCACTCTATACAAACGCACGACTTGACTGCTGAGAGATTAGAACACCCTACCTATCTATTGACACAATCTAGAGGACACAGTACTCAACAAGCACCATTGCAGAGGTCTGAATTTTGCGTTGTAACAGTGCATTGTAGAAAGGATTAGCATCTCATTCACTTTCAGAGAAGATATTCGGATGTTGAAGGTTTTTGGCAAATCCATATTTGTTTATATGATGGAGTAAGTGCAATGGTATGATCAATAGCATACATACTGCTGACTCATGTCAACTGGTTCCCTATTAGTTCAGTGAACATCCGAAATGTCTAATGCTGCTTTATTGACAGCTGATTGTCAAAAAGGCCAAATCCCGAAAACACAGAACAGCAATTTTTTACATAGGGAAAAAAGTCACTGGGCTGTTTTCGGGACTTTGCTGTTTCCTACACTGTGGTGTGATCTCAGAGTTGGTAAGTAGGGGGGTGTGGAGATGAAACCCCCCAATTTATTTTATGTTTTTTTTTTTTTTTTTTTTTTTTTTTTTTGTGGACCAGCAATATTTTTCCCTAGGAAAAAATTGCTGTCCTGTTTGTTTGAGATTTGGGTGTTTCGACATTTAGGTGTCTATAAAGGGGCTTTCAACATTTTGAAACTTTGTTTATTTAATAGGGAAGCTGCTGTCATTAATGTTTACTGCAGAACTGAGAGTGACATGTACCTACCTGTCTTGTGTATATGAGACACACACACTTGTGAAACACAGGCTAGACAATGAAGCATTCATGGTCATCAGGTTATGATGATGGTGTGTAAAACTTAATGAACGTATTGATATTAACAATGGTATGTGTTCATGCATGGTCAGTGTAGACTGTCAATGCCAAGTAATGCTTAATGTTTCAGTGCAGGGGAGATAAATGATGAGTTATGTGTGTCAAGGATGTATGTGGTTGTATATAATTTGTAAGTGTCAGTGCTGCAGTGCAGACCCAACTGTCTAGAGTGAAGTGGTCAATTATCCACACAGTTCACTGCATTTTGCATTCAGTATCAAACCTTATTTTTGTGTCAAATCATTTCCTAAATTGCAATGCTGAGAAATGTATTTGCATGGATGTTGGCAAAGTGTTAGCACATGCATGATTATATTTTGATGAGTTGAATTCAAACTGTGACACACAAGTGTTTAGTGAAGTTCAGTGGTCTCCCTGCCAACCTTTGCACAAATATGAATCACAGAACAAATGCTGTGATTCTGATTCCATTTACATCAGATCTGTTTTATCTTAACATGATGCTTATATATGCTCTGCATGTTTTATTATAGCATTCAATGTTAACTTCACAGCTCAGCTCAGACGTGAAGTATTGTGCTTGCCTTCACCATTTGCATGACAGTATGATATGAGCAAACAGAGTTCTCTGATGAAGGAAAAAGTGGAAAACTTTAATTTGGTGTGCCTTCCTACAAAGCAGGCAGCCTTAGCTGTGATACGTGGACATCATCACTCTGGACAGTACTTACTGGAGAAAATCCAAATGTCAGCTTAGCTTTCTCTGTGGCACAAGGTGTGACTACTTCAAATAAAAATGCAGAGTTGAATCAGGGTTCAACTTGAGTATGCAGATCATTTTACAAGTACAAAGAGTGTCAGAATGATTATTATAGTGAGTTTATCATGACTTTGAGAACACCTAGTAATGACTATTATACATATGTTGTCTGGCCAAATTGTGTGTATGTAATAGCTATGGAAATAGTTTTTTTTTTTATTCCTACTACACAAGACATGGTTTTTAGGAAATCACAAGTTAGCTGGATGTATAATGTGGTGTAAGGCAAATTCTCACTGCAAATTGGAATAGCACTTGAAATGCCATTTAGCATGACATACTACAGTTGCTCATTGACAGACCTTGTGCAAATGCTGAGGAGAACAACTGATCAAAATGAAGGGGCTTAGAGAGACACATAGGCAACTCATTCACAGGAAATGCAGTTATAAATAAAAATAAAGTAGAAAGAGTTTCACCTAATGCTGGATTTGAACTGTTGTCAAGATGAAAAACTAAATTTACAGACTTGATCATTATCTCTACAACTCACAAAGAAAACCATGCTTCCTACTTGTCAAAAACACCTTTGAATGGGCAGTGATAACCTCTTTGTTCCACAGAAGATGTAGATTTTATTCTTCAGCAATATAATTGCAGACTGAGAATGACATAACATGACATTTACATTCCTCAACCTAATGAATAGTCAACAGTACAAAGGGGTGAGAGAGACGGGGTAAAGACAGAGACAGATATACAGACACATGTGAATGGGTGTTGTTATGGGTCAGTAATGCACATCTTTATGATGTGTCCTTAGCATCCATCAGTCATGATCTGTATCAGTAAGCGATGTCTGTGGGGATGAAGAAGTGCAAAAACTGATGAGGACATGAGTAGAATATGGGTGGTTTAATAGTTTGTCCTTATGGGCATGGATGTGCTTGTAAATGATTTTTTGCAACAGTATTCAAAATCTGTTCATTAGCACTTTGTTACACCTAATAGTCAAAGAACTGTCAGAGTAACTGCTGCAAAGTATTGCCTTTATTCTGCCTTTACTCTGTATTACAATAGTGCAGTATGTTTAAGCACCTTTGTTTGAGGATTACTGGACTACTGCAGGTGAAGGCAACAGCTGACTAGGTTTTGCCATGGGGTATGTACAGCCATTCACCATCACTCAGCATTGGAGTGTAATGTCAAACTCCATGCACAGGCTGAGGCTGAAAAGTAAAGGCTTTCTTTTGGGCAATTGTGGGCTATGTGTCCTGTGTGTGATTCTATTTTTTGATCAGATTAGACATGAGAAAGGAGTTGATAGGAAAGTGGAGACATGCTGGATCTAGCAGAGGAGAGGACAAAGAAGAAAGAGTACAGGAATTTACATGAAGGTAGTGGGTGAAAACCATAGATATCCACTTCTTCAAAACATAAATGCAGAACTGTAGCCATACGTTGCTGAATTTGGACTATCACCACACCAAGGGTAGGTGACAACAACAGAATAATGTACAGCCAATTTTGCCAAATCAAGTGTGTCAAGAAGACACAAAGAGTGATGTGGAGAGGTTATTATTATTATTATTATTATTATTATTATTATTATTGTGAAACAGGTGCCCATTTTTTACTTTTTTTTCTTTCAAAGAAAAAGGAATGTTGGGGAAGGCACTTAGGAATGTAAAGATCATGTAGGAAGGTTTGGTAATGAAGCAGGTACAGACATACAGGACAAACAAGCCAGAAAAGGATGATGATGGACACAGAAGGTTAGGGGCACTATGACTGGGGATAGGTAGGAGGCATCGGAGGTAAACCCATGTCAAGCCTAAGAACAATGAGAATCGAGTTCTCACCCTCAGAACTGTAATAATTGTCACCTATCTTAGCTGCCTGTGTCAGTGCTTAATGTGGCATCATCTAGGCAATTGATGAAGCACTTTTTTGACACAGCCAATTTGGGCACTGAGACCCCTTTCCATTATACCCTTCACCATCCCTTTCAGCTTTTCACAGGTGACAAAATCATCACTACTACTACTCCTGGAAGGTACTAGTGTAACAGCTGCCAGGGCAGAGTTACCTGATGTGGATGTGAAAGGTAGGTCAGGGTTATGGAGGCAGTGCTGACAGCTTGGGACCCTGAAGTGTTGTGCATTGGCACTGCTACCTGTGAAGGAATATTGGGCTAATCCGCAGTCAACAGGCTACCTCATTGGGATGCATGTCATTTTTTGTAAACATAAATGTATAACAACAGAAAACATTTAAGCCATATAAAATACCCCCCCAAAAAGCAAGAGAAAGGTGTGGAGTGAGACAAAAAAGAGAGAGAGAGAGAGCTAGATCATTGGTTTATCACAACACTATGTAATTTCAGAAAAGAAACAGTTATGATTATCCAGTCTATACAAGGATCCCTATCAAATTATCAAACAGACACATTATCAAAAGTTATATGGTTGAACCCATATCACCAACAATGCAATCCATTGAACCATTCTGACTAAAAATGCGTTATGGTAGGGATCAGGAAATTTGCCCTTTTCCCCACTGAAGAGCAATCTTGGAGTTGGTATATATAACTAGCAGTGGGTGTAGGTTCATAGGTTCATATGGTCATAGGTTGGCACTAGGCTATCAGTCCTAGGGCCTATACAAGCCTAGCCATGACAATTCCCCAGTGGGGCTTGCATCCCTGCAAAAGCAGTTTTTGTGGTGTGTGCAGGTGTTGTGTTTGTGATAAGTTTTTTCAAAGGACTGCATTGTTGGTGATATGGGTTCAACCATACAGTGTTCGACAATGTGTCCATTCTATTATTTGATAGGGAACAGTCTATACACCTCAGCCACATTTAGGTATGATGGGAAGGTCTAACTCTCTTGCACCAGTAACTGATTGCACTGCTATGATATCAGAGATACAACTATTTACTGCAGTATTGATATATTGCAAACAATTACAATGCTTATTAAGGTTACAGTAAGCCCTGATGCATATGTATCTCTTGTCGGTCTGAGATGATTTAACCTCACTTGGTACACCTCACGCTTCACTGCCATTTCTTCAGCAGCTGTACAACAGAGTAGAAGAGAAGAAGAGACGTGAAAGGATATTTAATAACAGTGTTGGTTGTCTCCTACAGTCTGTAGCATTTAATACTGATGGGTTAGTATACTTACACAACTGAGGGATGTCAGCAGTCCTAATATCATCCTCCCATCAGCTAAGGAGGTCCTTCCTGCATCGTTTCTGGTCACGGTAATGATGAAGACAATTCTCTCCAGTGTGTGGGATGTCAGATGCACTGGAGGCAGCCTTGGCTAACCTGTTCCAAGCCTAAGTCTTACACTGAGAGCCAGTATAGTCCCCCTGCAGCAGACTATGGCTGTAGTGCTTCACAAGGAGTGCCACAAAAATCCTGGACTCCGCAACACCATACCTCTGTGCTCTAAATTCAGCACCATCATTTCCCACACCAGCCAGGTCTGCAGAAGTCAATCAACAACTCTTAAGGATGAATTGGGGCCAAATTCCAATCTCGCTTTTAACATCTAGGTCACAAACACTCATGACTATTTCAACTACATTTGCACGATGGTAAGCACACAGAAGCATTTGTAAACAAAGTGGAAGGCATTTATCAAACAGCAAAAGATTGTTAAATAGGATGACTTGGGACATAACTTTCTGGAATTATACACTGTAAAAAGTTAGTTGACCAATGCGAGAACCAATCCTAGGGAAGGAAAAATGCATAATTTCAGTCAAGGTGATTATTTGTCAGTGCAGCAGAAGAACTTATTTTCAACCATGTTCATTACAGATAAATTGAATTCAGTATAAGACCTCTATGCGTGTGACTATAGGAAGTCCCGTGAAATGCATTCCCATGAAAGAGGCAGTATTGCTATTTGTGAAAGTGTGTCAGATGGATCGACTTTCAGGAGCTGATTAATACAGATTGAGTATGATACATACATACCTCACTACAAATACTTTTCTAAATATGGAGTTGGCCTATGAGAGGAGAGATTATTTTAGCATAGGTATTCTGTCCATCATAGTTATTCAAGTGTATTTTTATTCTATTGTCAAAAATATCTTGCTTAAACAATTACACACACCTTCAATTGTGTTGCAATAAACATAATTATGATAGCCATTTGTATGTAGCGTTGACTTCCTAATCAGAGTGTTGTTAGAAATTGCATTCTGTCAACTTTTGTAAAAAATAAATGCTATTTGGATTTCAACCCTGGGTCACCTGTTGCTTATTTATAAAGTCAGGACACTTACACCTTGTGCCACAGGTAGTTACATAGCAGGAGGATATTCTCCACTCATTACTGTCCAGAGTGATGTTCGTGCATTTCTGCTAAGCCTTTTTGTGCTACAGAAGGCTGTCCAAATAATGTTTTTCACATTTTTCTTTAAACAAGTATGCTTGATTGCATACCAGTCAGCAGTGAGCAAGTGCACAAGTCAAGAGACAGTAAAATGCATGTGCACAAGTCAAGAGACAGTAAAACGCATGTGAAGTTATGATGAAAGTGACTCCTCCATCTGGAGTAATAATTTCCAGAGTCCCTTGACACTGTATGGATTTGCACCCCAGATAAACTGTCTTAATGGGCCAAAGTATGTCATTCTAAGGGGATCCAGTATCTGTCTGCCTGGGACAACATGGTCGACAGACCAGGATGCTTTGCCAGAGATGGCCTGTACCTGTCACCCCTGGGATTCCAGATACTGGCTAAGGCTCTTGGTGCTCCTATAGTGCCCTTTTTAATCAAGGTTCAAATGACAAATTCACCACTGTAACAGGAAACGGCAAGCAAAAACTGAGGGTAATGCTACTCAATACTAGAAGTCTAAATGTCAAAAGGCACTCCCTCGAGGCACTCCTTAAAATGGAGAACATCGATATCTGTGCAGTGAGTGAGACCTGGTTCAAGGCTCCAGAGAGCACCCCATGCATTACCACACTATAACTCATACCACACTTTTTGGCCACCTAACCTGGACCGGAACACCAAAGGCAGAGATGTGTCCATATTCATTAAGGATATCCACACCGCCAGGCTAGTTCCTCAGCATAATGCATCTGAGGTTATCCAAATGCAACTAACTTTGGTCAAAACTGCAATCCAAATTGTAGCTTGCTACAAATCCCCCACCATGCCCCAGGATTTCCACTCCTCTTTTCTTGATATACTGGAAAATATTAGGGTTTAACCAAACACCCTAATAATGGGTGATTTCAACTACCTCATCATTAACTGGGAAAACTACTCATGTACCAACTCCTTCGCTCAACGCTTTCTGGAATTCATAAATTCCAATGCCCTGGATCATCTTATCCACACCCCACCAGGGGCAGCAATATCCTAGACCTAGTCATTACCAACATGAGTGACTGGTGTTCCACACCTGAAGTCAATTCCTCATTGGTCAGATTCCACCATAAGCTAATCACCCTAGAAATCCACATCCCGCCCCCACCCCCAATTAAGGAAACCATGGTAAAAAATTTCTCCAAAGCCAACTTCATGCTTCTTAAGACAAAAGTGGCGAACTTCATGACACCCATGCAGATGGGTAATACAGTTACAACTGCTGAATCCTACACTAATGCACTCTATAAGCACTTACACGAGTGCATGGATCATGCTATCCCAAACAGAACCAAGATGCTATCCTCCAAAAAAAAGGTAGCCGATCTGGAGGTCCCCTGCCATAAACAAACTCTACAACAGAAGGAAGAACTGTTGCAAAAGAGAGTAAAATCCCATGAGTAGAGGAGCTTCCTGGTCAGCCTCAGTAAAATTCTGAGATCCCTTATAAGATCTTCCAAAGCTAGCTACAAAAACAAAATCACCACTAAATCTAGGGACATCCACAAAGCATTCTATATCTATGTCAAGAATCTCAATGGCAACACCCAGATTTGCTCTGAGTTACAACACAATGGCACAAAAATTACAGAACCAACTGATATTGCCAACATCCTGGCAGAAAGGTTCAGTGCTAACTATACACCCCTCTCACCCCATAAAGGGCCCATATCTATACAGCAGGAATACAGAGTCCCTGTAATCACAACTACACAGGTAAAAGCTGCACACTCTAAAGCCAAAAACACAGCATACATGGGACCAGACAGCGTCCCAGGCTGTGTTTTACATGAACATCAGAACAAACTGGCTCCCCACCTAAGCACCATGTTCAGTCATAGACTCACATCAGGCTTTGAACCCACTGAATGGTGGACAGCAACAGTTATCCCACTCCACACAGGGGGAGCCACCACTGATCCGCGGAACTATTGCCCTATTAGCCTGACAAGCCTGGTCTGTAAGGCCATGGAACGTATCATCATGGAACTCATAAACAAAGACATTAGTAACCTCCAAACTCTGGACCCCACCTAGTTCAGGTTTGTGAAAGGCAGATTATGCCTCCTGAACCTAATCGATTTTTTTGAGGCAGTCACCAAAGATGTAGACAAGGGTAAGGTGGTTCACACAGCCTATCTTGACCTTGCCAAGGCTTTCAACATCATCCCCCATTCTGGAATTAGAGCTAAACTCACTAAACTAGGTATAAATCCCTATGTCACAAGATGGGTTGTCAACTGGCTCACTGACAGAACCCACACTGTAAAAGTTGCAGACTCCAAATCTGACTTCAAACCAGTGACAAGTGGAGTACCACAGGGTTCAGTCCTGGGACCTCTCCTGTTTGGTATCTACTTCTCTGAAGTACAGGCTAATACAGAAGGCCTTTGGCTAATGAAGTTCACAGATGACTGCAAATTAGGAGATATAGTCAAGTCCCCAAATGATGTGGACATCCTACAGAAGGGCCTCACTGAAACAGATCCCTGTTGTCAGATCCATGGCCTCAAGATCAATGCCAAAAAGTGCATTGTCATCCCCTTTGGTAAAAACTCTGTACCTATGAACTACCACATAGGCGGCAGTCTACTTAATGCTGAATGTATGATGAGACCTTGGGACCCAGGTGGGCAGTAGTCTCTCCTTTGATAATCACTTCTCCACAGTAGTCAGGAAATCCTTCTATGTGGCACACTTCATCACAAAAGGGTTTTCATCCAGGAAAAAGGAGGTCATTTTTCCCCTCTACTCAACACTTATTTGACCCATTATAGAGTACAATGCCCCTTTTGGAATGTACCATACAAGACATCTGCAGCAGCTGAAAAGGACACAGAAGTACCTCACAAAGAGGATTACTGGCCTCAAACAGATGACCATCTCAAAAAACTCCAGCTTTACTCCGTAGCATATCACCTACTCTGAGGTGACCTCTGCCTGCCACAGCTGTTGGACATGCTACACCTAAAGAAATCCCAATCCCTCCAAGCTACATGCTCTGGGGACCTAATCCTTGTCGCCACTATAAACAGGACATGCTGGAGGGATAGATTCCTGTCCCAGAGACTTCCCATACTCTGAAACAAGCTACCCATCTATGTCAAGCAAAGTTCCTCATTAGCACTCTTCAAGAAAAATCTTGATGAGTGGATGGGAAATAGGAAATACACCCCGGGGATCACTTCTGTGGCTCTGCTTGACAGGGGCACAGGAAAATAACTTTCTTGGGTGGTGGAAGCCAGGGAATCTTTTTGGCTAGGCTTACTTAGATCCTTGGGCTGATAGCCTAGTACCTACCTATGAACCTAAGTCTCTACATTTACAGCTTCTGTCACAGAAACAGATATACAAAATGTACACATTACTCTCTCATTAGAAATATTGCGCATCTGTGCCAAACATGTTTGTGTTAATGAATGTTACAGAAGGGAAATTGTTCAGTTTCCTTCAGCTGTGAGGCCTGTTTGCACTCTGCTAATTGGTGCTGAAATTACACAGTCAAAAAAACATATATAACAATTTATATTACAAACAACAAATCAGAAGCTGCATTTTCACACCTGCTGCAAACATTCCAAACCGCATGTGGTTTCAAACCATGCATCCCCTTTCCTGTTTCTTAAAAATCATTTCACTTAACCCATGTGCTGCAATTATGCTTAGATGCAATGTAGAATTTCTTCTCTTAACTGCTGTTCAGAGTGCTGTAGCAAAGCGTACCTGTGCAAATGTGAAATGTCATACTGATGTCAAGGCAAGTTGATTCTCACCTTGTACCTTGGTCAGTGGACTCTCATTCACTACTTCCAAATGCTGCCACTCAAGGATGCATTATGCCAAAATGCACGCAAATGAGGAACATATAAAGAAAAAAGAAATAATAGACAATTCTTCATAGTAACAAATATAGGGGAATAATATTGGAAAGGCAGGAATCTGATGTTTCCTAGATCTGTGTGTGGTGCAACCTATTTAATATGCTCAGAAAATTTGCATCGAGACAGATTCATAAATGGCTAATTTCTGCGCTGCTATAATGTGCACATTGCACAGTGACTCACACATGATAGCACTCCATTTTGTGTTCATTATATGGCTCTGCACATCATGTAGATATGCCAAATAAAGTTGAACAACACAGTGTGTTAATTAAAGCATAGACAGCTGAATTTAAGCAAATGAACCAATCCAATATGGCAAAACCATTCAGGAAGCTATAAAATAACCATAAGGAGATGGTGTAGCCCTTTGCTATGAACATCAAAACCTACTGGAATACAGCCACCATTACACTTAAAAACAAACAAAAAAAAAAACAGAAATGTTAGGGGCTGCTGCTATGTGCAACAGGCTCAAATCTATGCTGCTGCTGCAGATACACCTTTTCCAAGGAAAAGAAGGGTGTTCAGATCCTGTTTCACATATATAGACTGTATGATATTAAACCAGTAGAGCAACACAGTGTTGATAGAGAAACACTATACAAAATCTACAACCTGTGCAACCCCCACCTCTGACCCAGGGGAAATCGAGGAGAATCTATACCAATGGAAACTAAGGCATGTGTAACATTAAGGATATTAGCAAATGGTACATTCCAGAGACACACAGGGGATGTACTAGGCGTGTCCCAGGCCTCAGCTTCCAGAATGTTTTACCAATATCTAAATGCTATGCTACAACATACATGGGAGTGCATCTATTTTCCAATGCACACCAGGGAAGATGGTAAGAACAATACAGGAATTCTATGCTGTATCACACTTTCCTGAAGTCTTGGGGGCTAAAAAATGCACTGACTTAGAAAAAAAAACATACATGGTGAACAGGGAAGGACATTTATCAACAGGAAGAGGATCCACTCAATCAACAGCCAGGCTGTCTGTAATGTCTGAGGGATCATCCTCATTTCTGTGCAGGCAACCCAAGCAGTTATCATGACTCATACATATGGCACACCTTGCAGCTTTACACAGGGTTTGCTAGGGGTGATGTTCCACAAAGCCATGGACTCGGTGATGCAGGTAATGCACTGGAATGATAGCACAAGACATTTATTAGAAATGCACACACAGGGAAATGATCGCACACACACACACACACACACACACACACACACACACACACACACACACACACACGCACGTACACGCACACACACACACACACACACACACACACACACACACACACACACACACACACACAGAAGAAAAATGCAGTGATGCTCACACTCAAACTAGAAACATCACAGAGCATGTGTTTGGCATGCTAAGGTCACAGTTCCACAGTCTAGACACATCAAGGATGCCCTGCAGTACTAAACAGGAACCTGTGCAGAAATTCCCACAGTCTGTGCCATGTTACACAATATCATTTTGAAGAAACAGCTACAAAAGGAACAGCAAGGACCAGGACACTACATTCCTGGACCACAGGCAGTATCAGCACCTCCTGCTAATACAGATAAGGAATTTGAGGGAGAATTTCCAGCTGCAGAGATAGCCAGCAGATGTAGGCATGCACAATACACCCTTGCCCTGGATAAGAGGCAAAGGATAAGAGGGAAATGATCACACACACACACACACACACACACACACACACACACACACACACACACACACACACACACACACACACACACACACACACACACACATTCACCAGCCAAGGAATACACATAACAACCTAAGCACATACAAATATTAAAAGTGATGCCATCCGATGTCCACAAATATTACTTACCCATGTAATGCCTGTGTACGGACAGCATCAGACAGAGACAGCCCCAAAGGACATGACTCATAACTGCAGTAATGTCAAGGTATGTGTGGAACCTGTAGTATATGAACAAATCTGTAAGAAAATAAACTACCTGCATACTGTCAATCTTGTTCCTATCCACTCTGTACATCACATATATATGCAACCCTAAGTCAAATAGAAATGAACAAAGCTTATGATACAGTCATCATTATTCTCACAGGGTGGAGGGTGCAGTAAGAACTGCCATATGTGCAGTGTAGCAACAGTGAAATTTTAAAGTTGCATATATATCAATTTTTTCTATTACATATTGAAATACATACAAAATATGAACACATAAGCACTGTGTGTGTGTGTGTGTGTGTGTGTGTGTGTGTGTGTGTGTGTGTGCGTAGAAGACAAACATAACTTATGAAATAGTACAGTGATTTGTAGAACAATCTCCTCCAAGTAACTAGCAGAAATGCTCTTTCTGTAAACAGTCACCTCCTTCCACTTCCTGAGCTACTCCATTACCTTTCCATAGTGTAGATTCAGCCCTCTGAGCACTGTAAAGATGCACATATGGTGTGAAACCATTAGCATTCCTGAATACCAAAACATCACTTGTTGTAGGGGGTGCAAACATGGTGTAGGTAGCTGCATGATTGCATGCACACACTCTAGGACTGCAGGGAGGAACAATAATTGTTAGCTTCCAATAACTTGTAACTGTTTCTGATTGCTCTGACTACAACAACAAGTAATACTGAAGTGACTGTTCTTTCTGAAGTGTTTGCAACATGCATAGTAGACTTGCAATCAAAAGGTGTAAGCACCTTGAAAGCTATGCAAGCAGCTTTAACAAAATTGAAATCCTTGTAGTAAGAGAGCACTGTCCATCCTATCCTGAAAATCTGTCTGAAATGCTGATCAGGTATATTACACATTGAAACAAAAATGCAAATAAATGACCATTACATTACATTTATGTAGTTAAGCTGAGAGGAGGGAAAGAAGTTCAGAAAATAAAGAGAAGAAATAGCTGGCAGTGTTGTCATCCTCAGAATAAAATGGTGTGGACCATTATTACTGCAAGGTATTGGTCAGTACGACATTGTTGTTGACATGTTCAAGTAAATGAGAAAGTATTTTTATTTTAAATGAGAAAGTAATGTTGTTTAGTCCTGTGTTAATGGCAAAGAGGGATAAGAAACACAACCGAGTATGTGTTATGTGTGTTGTTATTATACTGAGTTGAGGGTTCAGTTCCAGATAGTGTGGTGTCTGACAGAATTAATACATATTTTCTGAACATATGCTCTGGTTGTACCACACACAGATCTATGAAATTTCATAAGCCTGCCCTTCCATATTTATTACCCTGGGTCCCATTCAGAGACTCAACTCTTCAGAAAGTTGAACTTCATATGGTCGAGACCATAGGATCAACTTTCCAAAAGGTTGAAGATTTTGAATGGAGATTGCAATAAAGTGGGGATTTGGGAATGTACCCTTTTCCCATTGTATGATCTTGGCATTGGTATATAATATGCAGGGGGCATGGGGATGCAGGGGGGCTTGCCCCCTGTAAAAACATAGATTTTTGTTGTTTTCTGAAGTTTGACTTTTCAGAAAGTTGATCATACGGTCTTGACTATATGAAGTTTGAGTCTTTGAAGAGCTTCTGAATGGGATCCATTACCCTATATGTGTTACTACTGTCAGTTGCCTATAACTTCTTTTTTTATTTTAGTGTATTCCTCATTTGCACACATTTTGGCAGAGCACACTCTTGACTGGCAGCATGTTGAGGCAGTGAAAGAGAGTCCGCAGCCCAATGTACAGACTGAGAAATGTAACTGGTCTTGCCATTAATATTGCATTTCACATTCACATAGGTGTGCTTTGCTACAGCAGTCTGAACTGCAGTAAGGTGAAATAGTTGTGTGGAATATACATTGTCACATATGTTCTTTTGCCTGTATAATATCAGCACTGCTTATCACAGCATGAACAGGGCACAAAGTTAAAGGACACCAAATAATTTCATTATTGCAAACTTCATTAATGCAAAGAGTTTTGTCCCTGCTGCGCAGTACTAATAATGAGTAAGTGATGTGCACATACTATATATCTGCTTCTGTGGCAGAAGCTGCAAATGCAATGACTTTGGCCCCTTAACACAATTTTCTGGATTTCAAATCAAACAGTGTGATAGGACTGTGGAAATTATTACTCCAAATGTAGGAATCACTGTCATCATAAATTTATCTAATTTTTATTAGTTTCCTATCTTGTGTACTTACTCTCTGCTAAGCATCATGCAGTCAAGCTGTTATTTTCTGAGCCTTCTACAACATAAACAGGCTTCCAGTGATGTGCTGCCATAGCACTCTGGACATTATTTAGTGGAGAAAATCTAGCTGTTAACTTAGCTTTCTCTGTGGCACAAGGTATACATGCACTGACTTTAGAAATGTCACACAGGTGATCCAGCATTTAAAGCAAGATGGCACTTTAAAAAAAAATGTCAGAATGCAATTTCTAACAACATTTTGATTAGGAAGGTAACACTACATACAAATGGCTATCACAATATAATTATTGTAACAAATGCCTCAGAAATGTTTTGCTAGATACATTTTTCTAAGCAGCATATCTCATAAATTACTTACTTATGAAATAGAGCTGCATGTGTGTGTGTGTGTGTGTGTGTGTGTGTGTGTGTGTGTGTGTGTGTGTGTGTGTGTGTGTGTGTGTGTGAGAGAGATTGTTTAAGCAGGATAATTATGATGTAAGGACAGATGAATATAAGTGGAGTAAACTCTCCTCCTAGTGTATCCAGAAAATAAAATGCAATCGTAGAGATAAATATCAGATACGGAGGAGAGAACACAGCATAAAGTCAAATTCCAATAAACTCAAAAGTACCAATATAATAAAACACAGAGTTTATTCGAGTAAGCGCTTTCACCTACTAGGCTTCTTCAGACTCGTAGACAAAATACAAACAGTGGGGTAAGGCTTAAATATACAGATTAGGCGGGAAACGCTAATCATGACTTATCAATGTCAACATATAAATATATTGTTATATTAATGGAACTAAATAATCCCTATTGTGCATAGCACTACTCAAATAGGAACCATATTACACTAGTGCATACATGGATATATCTTTAGTGCATTTCTTAAGTTAACAACAAAATATGAACTGCACTTGATCTATAATATACAATGTTCCTATCTATTTGGTATACTAAGTACCACATTTAAAAACATAGAAACAATATAAAAAACATTATGTAAGACAACAATTATGTAAGACAACAATTTTAAAAAACAATTTTAAAAATAGCTATTAAAATGTAGCCATTCAGAAACTACCATACAGAGAGCTAACACAAAAAATTATGTACCTACTAATATGCCTTGAGTCTTCTCATTCTCAGGAATGGTTTCACTAAAGAAGGGCCTCCTTCTTAGCCAATGGGAATATGAGTTTATAACTTCTGACATCCTACACTGGGTCTCAGTATACAATACAGTGCCCAGGCAAGACTGTTATTCAATATGCTTTCATGTCTTTTTGCTGTCTTCTTCTTTTTGCACAGCTGCTGATGACATTGCAACTAACTGTGATGCACACCAATAGAGGTTAACTCACCTCAGAGAATCACGGGGTACATATGCATCAGGTCTTAATGTAAGCCTAATAACTATTGTTATTGCATGTGATATGGCAATACCATAATAAATAGTGGTATTTATGATGTCATAGCAGTGCAACTGATTATTTATTCAACAGAATAAGATCTTTCCATTATACCTGGATATGGCAAAGGTGTATAGATTGAATAATTGTAAGCGCTCCTTGTCTGAAATTATATAGTCATGTGATATGCCAGGGATCTAATTCTCTTTCTTTTTTGTCCCAACCCACCCCTTCTCTCTCTCATTTTTTTTTGGGGGTGAGGGAAATATTTTATATGTCTAAAAAATATTTTGTTGTCATGAATTTCTGCTTACAAAACCTAACATGCAGCACAGAGAGATAGACCAACCACTGCGAATCAGCCCACCATCCCTCCACAGGTTGCAGAACCAAAACCCAGCACATCAGAGTCTCAACCTGTCAGTGCTGCCTTCACAACCCCTGGACTACCTGTCCTATCCACATCAGGTAGCTCTGCTCTGGTAGCTGATGCACTGTTACCCTTAAGGAGTAGTATTAGTGGAAGTGGTGATTTTGTTACCCACCAAGAGCTAACAGGGATAGTGGAGGGTGTTATGAAAAGTACCAATGTCAAAAAGGTGCTTTATCGCTTTGCCAAAATGATGCCATATTGAGCACTGACACAAGAAACTGTGACAAGAGACAGTGATGACAGGTCTGAGGGCAAGAACTAGATTTTCACTGTTCTCAAGCTTGATGTGGGTGCATCTCTGATGCCCCCTACCTATCCCCAATCATGGCGTCCCCCAACCTTTTGTATCCAAAAAACATCCTTGTCTTGTTATTCTTGCATGTTTGCACCTGCTTCCTCATCTAACCTACCTACCCAAACCTAGCATTCCTAAGCACCTTCCCCAACCTTCCTCTCCTTTTGAAAGAATAAAAAAAACTAAAAAATGGGCACCTGTCCTACAAAAAAATAACAATTTATTCTGAGCTCCCCACTTTACCTTTGTGTCTTCTTGACACACTTGATTTTCTACAATTGGATGTACAGCACTATTCTGTTGTTGTCTTCTACCCTTGGTGTAGTGACAGCCCAAAATCAACATATTCTGGCTATACCTCTACATTTATGTTGTGAAGAAGTGAATAGCTATACTTTTCTCTCACTACCTTCTTGCTTATTCCTTAGTTAATTTTCCTGTGTCCTCCCCTCTGCTTACCCCCCTCTCCCATTCAACCAGTTTCCTATCAACCCCTTTTTCACATGTTTAATCTGGTCAAAACATAGAATCACACAGCACACATAGCTAGAAATGGTCCATAAGAAAGCCTTTACTTATTTTGCCTCATCATTTGTGTTGATGTTGGCATTGTACAACTATGCCAGGTGATAGTGAATGGTTGTTCATGTGCTATGGCAAAACCTAGTCAATTGTTGCCATCACCCACAGTAGTAAAGATATCCTCATGCAAAGGTACTTAAACATTCTGAGCTATTGGAATACACAATAAAGGCAATACTTTACAAGGGTTACTCAAACAGTTCTTTGAGTTTTGGCTGTGACAAAATGCAACTTCTTATGGAGAGTGTTGACATAAATCACTTGTCTGAAGATTACTTTTGGCCATAGCATCAACCTTTCATGTTCAGATGTATGTCACATTATTTTAGTTCTATAACTTGTTTAATGACATGACTCTTAAATTTTATCCATTAACAAACTTTCATGAGCAAACATTGAATACTGTTGCAAAAAACATTTCAAAACACATCAATGCCCATAAGGCCAAATTATTAAAGCACCCTTGCTCTACCCATGTCAACATCAGTTTTTGCCAGTCCTACATCTTCTTCACCACCACAGGCATCACTTACTGATAAAGAGCCTGACTGATTAATACTGAGGACACACCATTGAGATATACATTAATTACCCATAACAGTACCTTTTCATATGTATCCCTATATCTGTTTCTATCTTGATCCCTTCTCTGTCAGTCCTTTCTTCTGTTGACTATTCATTAAGCTGATGGATGTAAATGTAATGTTATATTATTTTCTGCCTACCATTGTTTTACTGCAGAATTAAAGCTACATCTTATGTTGTGTGCATAAGGTATCACTGCCCCTTCAAAAGCATGAATTTGATATGTGTGAAGCAGGATTTCCTTGGAGATGTCTAGAAATAATGATCAAGTCTGTAGACATATCATTTTCTTCTTGACAATGGTTGGTATCCAACATTATGTAAAACTTATACTGCTTATTTTTCTAAGTGTCCTTCCTGTGAATGAGTTGCCTATGTATCTCTCTAAGCCCCTTATGTTTACTCATTTGTAGTGCTCTACAGTTGCACGACATCTGGCAATATGCAGCTGTAGTATGTCATGCTACGTAAATGGCACTTTAGGTGTTAGTGCATAATGTGGTGAGTATTTGCCTTATATCTCAATGTGCACCCTGTTAACTTGTGATTTTCCTTGAGACATGTATCATGTATAGTAGGCATACAAAAATATTTCAGTAGGTATTACAGATAGGATTTTACCAGGAAACACATTTATAATATTCACTCATAGATATTCTTAAAGGCATGATGAAAAGTTAATATAATGGTCACATTCTGACACTCTTTGTAAAATCATCTCTATACTGGAGTCAAACCCTTCTTTAACTGTGCTTTTTCATTTAGCTCAGAGAGGTTTCACCTTGTGATACAGTGAAAGCTAGGGTGACAGCTGAATTTTCTCCACTAAGTACTGTCCAGACTGCTAATGACTACACTTTGCCCCAAGCCTGTTTGCACTTAGAAGGAACACCAAATGTAGTGTTTGACTATTTCCTTCAGGAGAAAACTCTATTTGTTTGCAGCATACCATCACACAAATGGGGAAGACAACACATTTCATTTTTGAACTGAGTATTGGAGCTAACATTGGAGCTAACACTGGAAGGTATAATAAAAGAGGCAGAGTATATGTATGAACATGTGAAGATAAAATCAATCTGTTGTAAATAGAATCATAACATTTCCTCAGTGATTCTTATTTGTGCAAAGGTTGGCTGGGTGTATTACTGAACACCACTAAACTCTGAGTCCCATTTCAACAAATCAAAGTATCATCACGTATGTGCTAACACTTAGCCAATCTTCGAGCAAGTACGTTTCTCAGCATTGTGCTTTCAGAAGTGATTTGAACAAGAATAAGTATTGCTACTGGACGATATTACCTCATTACATGGAAAGTGTGTATTGTACATATGTAAAATGCTGTGAACTGTGTGGTTAATTGAACACTTCTTTCTGAGCAGCTGGCTCTGCACTGCAGCACTAACACTTACAAATGATATATAACCATATACAGCCTTGATGTACTGAAATCATAATTTTGCATCTCTCCTGCATTGGAACATTACGTATTGCTTGGTGCTGACAGGCCACATTGCTCATTCATGAGTACCTAATATAGCTAATGACAGTACCTTTCATTAAGGTTTACATACCATCAACATAACCTGCTAATCCTTGAATGATTCGTTGTCCAGCTTGTATTTTACAAGTGTGTGTGTCTCATATACATGAGGCAGGTAGGTACATGTCACTCTCCAGTCTGCAGTATACATTGATGACAGCATAACTGACATAAGTCAACAATATGTATGTATTATTGATCCCTACATTGCACTTACTCCATCATATTAACCAATATGGACTTGCGCAAAATCTTCAACCTCACACTATCTTCACTGACACAGAATGACATGGTACTCCTTTCTACACTGCAATGTCAGACTTCTGTGGTACTGCTTGCATTAAGTACTGTGTTCTCTAGATTGAATTGCTAGGTAGGTAGGGAGTTCTAATCTCACAGCAGTCAACTTGTGTGTGTGTATGGATTGTGCAGATATGACCTTACCTATTTTTGTCCACAATTCAGTAGTAGCCAGGAGTCAATTTTAAACTACAGGCTGAGCACATATGAATTTTAGACCCTTCTCCCAACACCATCTTCTCTATTAAACCACACTAATGTCATCCTGTATAAAGTGCACTCTCACAGTATGAAAGTCAGACTTCTGGATTGTCATTTGTTTTAAGTCGTGTGTCCTCTAAATTCTATAGCTAGATAGGTGGGGAGTGTAATCTTACACCAGTCAATGTTTGTTTGTGTGTGTGTGTTTGTGTGTGTGTGTGTGTATGAAGTTGTGCAGATATGATCTTAACTAGTGCTGTCCACAGTACAGCAATAGCCTTGAGTTGGTTTTAAACTGCAAGGGGAGTCCATATCAGTTTCATATACTTATCCCAATGTCATCTTCTTTGCCAAACCACACTGATGTCATCCTCTATAAAGTGCACTCCGAGCAGCCAAGTGCTCCAGATTGTGCGGAATGTTCTGCATATGTGATCACTTAAACCCACTGTTCCGCTGTTCCGCAATGAGCAGCTGTTGCTTCTTTTTTGTGACTTTAGGCTTACAATGATGAACGGAGTCTCTAGGGTGCCAGAACCTTAGAGCAAGGGGGATGAGCGCCCTCCCACTTTTACAGCTGCTGGTTGACAATAAAAAAGTGTTCCCTTTGTGATACAAGCATCTTCTCCTTTAAGGCAGACCTTGCCTGCATTGCATGCACGCACACCAACACGGATGCAAGAAAGCGACTAGTTCTTGTTGGAGACATGGCTAATGTAAATAACATACACACTGCTTTTTAAAAAAAAATAGAAGGGACTGTTATTCATGTTTGAAAGTCATCTGTACAGCATACCTTTTCCTATTGTATCTAGGGAATAAAAGTGTGCCCATTGGCTTGCATGTTATAAAAATAATATGCACTGGCAAACCAGAGTTACAAGCAAAATTAACAAAGTTTTTATAAATACAGATTTTGAATTAAAGAAGTGTTTGATAAATAATTCATTGGAAATTAACTTGCCCTAAAAAATAAAATACTAAATTATTTAATCTTGCATTTGTTCTGAATGTAATTTGGAATTTGGCAAAGCAATAAAAGATTATGAGCATCAGCATTTGAGGAACGATTATTGTTCTCATGGAAATGGGTTAATGAAAGTGGAACACAAATGAATAGCTTGTAGGCTTGTCATGCCTTTTTTGTCAGATGATGAAAAATATGAAAACATGATGGTTAAAGCACTTAACAATGCATAATAATTTAAACCAAGAAAATTGTGATTGGTAAAATAACTTTACACCTAGTCAAAGGATGTTTGTATTCTTGGGGTATTAGCAGGGCATTTGATATATATATATATATATATATATATATATATATATATGTGTGTGTGTGTGTGTGTGTGTGTGTGTGTGTGTGTGTGTGTGTGTGTGTGTGTGTGTGTGTGTGTGTGTGTGTGTGTGTGTGTGTGTGTGACAGATTTGGGGGTTCATGCTTCAGCTTGGGAATGGAGTACTTTTCTGAAAAAACAGAGCTTTTATTATTTGAAAAAATCAAGAGGTTCCCCAGGAGGGTTGGTCAAATGGAAGAAATGATTGGAGTTAACAGAGTGAGAGAGAAGATGCAGATATTTTTGGGTCTGGCATGGGGGTGAATCATAACTTGGAAGAATAGGAGAGAAGCCAGCTAGAAAGAATTTGTTGTTTATGACTAACGTGAATAAAGGAACTAGGGGTAAGCAGCTGCCTAGCTAACTTGACTGTGATACAAAATGTAGTCTTTTTACTTATGAAGGTAAAGGTATCTTTACCAGGTTGTGTGCATCATAATTAATGGAAATAGGTCACTGCTATCTGAAGCACACTGCCTGTATATTGAATTTTATCAATGGTTTTTGCTGACTTTGTTTTATTTGACATGTGTCCTACTGAATTTTAACAATATATAGTTTTTACTTAGTATTTCTGGCAGAAAGCCCACTTCAACCAGGTCCCATGGAAATGCATTTTCGTGCAGTGCAAAAATAGGCTGTTCCACATTTTGACTGTTTGTCACACATTGCTATAGTCTATGTTCCACATTGGCCTCTTAAGAGGTTGAGACCTATGAGTGCACTGTCACACTATGAAAGTTAGGTTTCTGCAGTGGTGCTTGCATTAAATACTGTGATCTCTAGATTGCATGGGTAGGGGATCTAATCTCCCAACAGTCAACTTGTGTGCTTGTGTACATGGAGTTGTAAAAATATGACATTCATAAAATAGTAGTCTGGCATAGATTTTAAACTGCAGGGTGTGTCTATATCAGTGTCAGACCCTTCTTCCAACATCTTCTCAGCAACACAATGCTGATGTCATCTATAAAGTTCACTCTCACACTATTAAAGACAGTCTTCTGTGGTGGCACTTCTATTAAGTACTGTGTCCCTTAAAGATTATATCTAGAAAGGTGAGGGCTCTAATCTCACAAAAATCAACTTGTATGTGTGTTGTGGGGTGCATTGCATCACTGGAGGATTAATTCAGCAGGTTTGACTCCAACTCAGGAGAAACATTTACATGGTCATATGAATACCACATCCCCTTTTCACTCTGTCCACAAATGCATACTGTCTGCAACAACATGCTGATGATGTCATTATTTCAATAATGCACTCTCACACTACTCAAGTCAGACCTCTCCTATGGCATATGCATATCTTACACTTGGGTATAGATTGTATCAGCTGATGGATAGGGAACTTGAATACAGTAGTGAGACTCCCCTGATTGTGTGTGTGTGTGTGTGTGTGTGTGTGTGTGTGTGTGTGTGTGTGTGTGTGTGTATGTGTGTTGAATAACTTTCCTATTTAACTTTTTTTGTAACTTTTATAATTTTTGTGTGAATGTAAATGGATAATGAAGTGTGTTATACCTCTTAGTAATGACAACATTTAGAATTCCTCATAGCTGTAGAAGTCATTTTTGCACACACATCTCCTTTGCATGACAGAGCTGATGTCCTTTCAAAGATGCACTGTGGTTCACATGTAGTCAGATTTCTCCTGTGGTGTGTGCATATAATACACTTGTGTGTAGTTTGCTTCAGTACATAGGTAGGGGGCTTGAATACAGGAATGAATGTCATTTGTGATTGTGCATTTGTTGCTCTTACTGTGCAGAACAGTCTGGAAATACATATATGAAGTATATCTATACAGTGTGCTTGTGCTATGCAACCTCTTTTTAGTGGGAACATGAAAGTAATACACATGGTGATGTCATCCATTGAAATGTAGAGTGTCACAGTCATTAAAAATATCCATATTTGCCCTTGTGTTTCAGCAAAATTTCACTAGCCTGTGATGTTAGCTAAATAGTTCAAATCCCCACATCTCTGGTTACAGAAAGTGTACATGTTGTTAACAGTGTGGTCACCCACATGTGCTATATTCATATGGCGAGGTACTTTCTTGTTACAGCAGTTTGTTCTACATTTCCTTTGGAAAGGAGGTATTGAAGACTGATGCTGTAATTTGAATAGATTATTCTTCCATAGTGGTTGTAGTGAAACACCTGCTCAAGACTGAGGACATAGATGATGCAATGCATGTTGTTACCTAAATAAGGCATGTGCTTCAATATGGGATTAGATCCACATTGGACATGATTGTTGTTCTACCATCATAGTGACAACAGCAGGGAGCTACAAATGTGTTTGGGTATACCTAGCATCAGGCAATGTTGTCTGACATACAGTAAGATTTTTTTCTAAGTAATTACATGGAAACATACACCTTGAATCATACATATGATATAATGCTTTTACATAACCACACAGTTGGAAATGCATTTATACCATGACACATTCATTGATCCCACTATGGTACTGATTTTCTCTGTGCTTAGGCAAGTGTTTCAAACCAGCATTGAGTGATTTTAAGCATTTGTGCCCTTAACTGTTCCACAAGAAAGACACCCCCACTTGTACTTTGTATGCACAGAGTGGCCATAGGCCTCCCCTAATCAATTTTAGCAGATAAAGGCTATGGGCAAATAAAGTACAGCTGATTGAATGACTTCAGATACATGGAGTTCAACAGCTGTGATAAAAGTTCCATTGTGATGAATATGAGTAATAGATGTCTTGTTATTTGGAGGAGTTGTACAACTTGATGATCAACACTAGCATTGAGATTCATTTTGTGTAAATGTACTGATGCCACACAACAACCATTACATTACATCAGTGTTATCCCTTGATATGTTACATAAACACATGTGAATGTAGCTTTGGATTTCCTGAAAGTGCACATTTGTTATTCCAATGTAATGGTGAGATTGTTACCTAGCACATTTATTGAGTATTGTGGTGTACACATTTGTGCTCCAGTTCTTGGGTGGTATGTGTTGAGGCATACAGAGAAACTGTCCTTGACCATCGAACATTGAATAGGACTGATCATATTTGTGTGAATATGAGCATACTCATTTAATTGTGATCAGTCTGACATGCTGATATGACATTCATTCTCAGAGATAATTTCTTAATTCACAGATATATTTAATTTGTTTGTCACAATGCCCACTGCTAACTTATTTTGCAGATATCAACAATACACAGCTCTGGGGAATAAATCGCATCATGGTGCTGGGTGTGCATCTCTTCTTATCTGTCAGCAGAATAACTGTGTCAAGCAGCAGTGTCTTATACTAGGGTATTATGTATTTCACACTCTGCTCCCATATCTGTAACACCACACACACCTAAATACGGGAATCATAGTTACTATAATACTGTGGTGTGTCATTCCCTTTAAAATTGATACTTCTTATACATTGCTGACATTGATGGCATGGGTTCATTTCTTGGAAAAGGAGATTGTAGCTTCTGAGCCATTCATATTTTGCAACATGTTATATGGAAGTAATGTACACTGTGCAGATATCCCATTATGTATGTACTGTCCTTGCAAACTGTCATCTCAACTCAGCATGTCAGTAATATTCATATGTCATGTAATTCCCCTATGTTTCAGTGTCACATCCTTTAATATTATACCTGCTTTTATTTATCTACATTTGCTCAGGAATTGTAACCACTAGTAATTTCTGACATCTCTCCTCTGGGAATGTGGAAAATAGATGTACTCTTTTGCATGTTCTAGTATGTCATTGAGACATTGGTGAAATATTCTGGAGACTGAGGCCTGTGTCACCCATAGTATATCCCCTGAGCGTCTTTGGAATGTACCAGCAGCTAATATCCTTAATATTACACATAACCTTAGTTTCCACTGACATAGGTTCTCCTCTATTTCTCCTGGGTCTGAGGTGGGGGTGGCAGAGGTTACAAAGTTCTTGTAGTATTTCCCTGTCAACCCTGTATCACTCTACTATTTCAATGTCATGCAGTCCATGATATGCTAAATGGGGTCTGAACATCCTCCTTCTCCTTACAATAAACACAAAAAGTTGCTGTCCAAGAAAATAAAGGCATGGCCCGAACAATGGAAAAGTAACCTCCTCAGCCTTAATAGCAAATGATATAACATATCAAATTCTCTGAGGGCTCCTTTGAGAAAAACCTAGCAAGCACAGCCAAGGATAACCATAAGGCCTTTTACAGCTATGTTTGTAGCCAAAAAGGTAGGACCCAAGCATGTGCAGCACAAGTGACTAATGGTATCACATACACTGACCTCACAGAGATAGCAAACTTGCTAGTGGATAGGTTTGGGGAAAATTTCACTTTCTTATTCCCTCCAAACTTATCACAAACCTTCCCCCAAACTTCCCCACCCAACATATCTGAAAAGCAGGTAATTAAAGCCTTGTCCAAGACAAAAGACACAGCCTCTATAGGACCAGGCGGCATCCCAGGCTGTCATCTAATCAGGTTAAAACATGAACTAACATCACCATTAAGTACTCTTTTCAATCATACCCTAACCACAGGCTTTGTTCCTGCAGAATGGAGAACAGCAACAGTTATTTCCCTCCACAAAAGTGGCCTAGCAACAGACCCAGAGGAATTATAGACCCATAAGCCTGAACAGCCTCATCTGTAAGACCATAGAATGTATCATTATGGACCTCATAAATAAATACATAGGTGATCTCCAAACCCTGGAGCCAACCCAATTCGGCTTTGTCAAGGGCAGATCCTACCTGCTAAATCTGGTGGATTTCTTCAAAACTGTGACCAAGGTCACTGAAAAGGGCAAATCTGTGCACACTGTATACCTTGACTTGGCAAAAGATTTTGACATAATCCCATACTCAGGCATTACTGATAAACTTAGCAAACTGAATGTAAACCCATTTGTTGTAAGATGGGTTCCCAAATGGCTCACAAACCAGATAAACACTATAAAAGTGAATGACTCCACATCAACTAGCAGACCTGTCATCAGCGGGGTGCCACATGGGTTAGTGCTGGGTCCCCTACTGTTTGGTATATACTTCTCAGAAGTTGAGGCCAAAACTAAGGGGTTGTGACTGACCAAGTTTGCAGACGACTGCAAACTGGGTGCAATTATCAAATCCTCAAATGATGTCACTGTAGGTCTTATGCACACTAACAACTGGTGTCTTAGTCATGGTCTAAAACTGAATGCAAAGAAATGCATAATTATTCCCTTAGGCAAAAACAATATCCCTTCAGTACCCTAAGTACCCAGGAAGTGGTAAGGGATCTGGGATCACAAGTAGACTGTGACCTTAATTTCACCCACCATGTGTCTACTGTAGTAAGGAAGGATTTCTACATAGCACACTTGATTAGTAAAGGCATCACCTCAAGAGCAAAGGAGGTTATAACCCCTCTATATGTGGTACTAGTCTGACCCATAATTGAATATAACATCCTGTTCAGCATAGCATGTACAGTAGAAAGCACCTGCAGCAATTGAAGAGACCTCAGAGGTTTCCTAACAAAGAAGATCAAGGGACTTCAGCACGTGCAGTACACAGAGCGACTCAAGTTCCTATCACTTTACTCTGTATCATATGGACTTCTTAGGGGAGACTTATGCCTGGCTTACAGAGCAATCTCAGATCCAAACCTAATGAACTTGCTGCATATCCATAAATCAAATAGGACTAGGGCCACCCATTCCAGGGATCTAAATATGGCCTGTGACTTAAATTGGACATACTAGAAGGACAGATTTGTCTCCCAGCAACTGCCATGTCTTTGGAATAGGCAATGTTCAAGAGGAACCTGGACGAGTGGCTAGGGCACTGTAAATTCTTAGCGGGGATAGCACCCACAATCCTCCTGGACATGGGCAGTCATTACTAAATGCAATCCTGGGTATTGACTAGCATATCTATGGTATTAGATTGGAATGAATCAGCTAGGCTTTAAATGACCTCCCGGTTAATAGCCTAATAAAATCCTATGATCCTATGATGAGATCTATAAGCAGCAGCAGCAGCATAAACTTGAGCCTGTTGCACATCCACATGCAAGAGATCAGCAACAGCCTTAGCATTGCTTTTTTTTCTAATTGTGATGGTGGATGTATTCCTATAGGCTTTGGTGTTCACAGCAAAGGGCTTCACCATCTGAGTTACTTTGTAGCTTCCTAAATGGCTCCACCATATTGGATGTTTCATCAGCATCTAATTCAGCTGATTATGCTTTCATTACCATACTCTGCTGTTTACCTTTGTTTAGTGTCTCTACAAGATGTCACAGCCCTATCCTCACACAACAGCAGCACAAACATTAGACATTCATGAATCCAATTCTATAACAGCCATCGAGCACAGAGAAGATTGAAAGGTTATTGAGGTTGCTCATGAGTATGCAAACACTGAACATACTTTTGAAGTAAATAATTATCTTAAGCTAAGTTTTCAGTTGAATATGATATGACGTTTTCCTTTTTTAAGTAAACATTCAGAGGTATGAAGTAATGAATATAATTGCAGAAATAATGTGCTACCATTAACCAATTCAAGCACAAACCATTTCAGTAGATTATTGCAGATTTTGTGTTGTAAAATGTTCTTATCTTAAACCTGCTTATTTGACATTTACCTCTAACATACTGCAGAATACGTTCTCATAATGAAATATAATACCATTTCATACCTTAAACCAGCTTATTAGTCACTTATAAGAAACATTTGCCAGAAAAATTTTTTCATGTAAAAATGTATCACCAATTAATTTTTTACACCTGCTTATTACATGTTAAGAAAGCACAGTTAATAAATTATATACTGATCTACCACCATATTATGACTGAATTTACTATCTTTGTTTTGTGTGTCTCTCTACCCTCCCTCTCTATTTTTCTTATTTTAATTATCCATTTCCCTTCCATTTCTTTATTTCCTTTCTTGCCCATTTATATCTATTTCTCCATATGTCCAGAGACCCCAAAAGCACCCCAACCATGTTCTTCCAAAGGCCAAGGAATGTTCACCCACTGCCAAATCAGAGATGTCACAGAGTCAGGGCTGTGGCTCTGATCCTGTAGGCATCCTGACATTGCACAGCCTAGTAGGCCATGAAACTCTTGAGTTTTGGGACTTAGTAGTGGATGTGGTGAAGTGAGCAGTGGAGAGGCAACTTCATCCCTTACGAGATCTTCTACAGTGGGTGCAAGACTCATTGCTCTTGTCATTTCTGACCACTGAGCCACCACAAGCATTTGGCCTCTCAACACTGTGGTGTTCCACTGAACAGCCTTGTGGTTCATCCTTCCCCAATCCTCTCTTCCATACCCTCTATCCTTTTTCCTTCCAAAACTACTTTCTTACATAAAAGAATTACAGGATTCCTCCTCTCCAACCTCCTCAAAAACAACCTTATAGATATGCTCTTTATGTGTCTTCCTCTTTGTTATATTTGCTATTTTTCCATCTTCCCTATCTTTCCCTTTCCCATCTTTTAATGAAGCAATCAGGGTGTCCATGGACACATCTACATAAAATGCATAAAACACCTTCTTATTTTTTAAAACTATTTGTAAACAGCTGTACTACCTGCCTTAACCATCTGGCAATACTTCTACAAGGATTATGCACAGCCACATCCATCCATAATATCCAGTAACATTCAAATTCATCTAAGACTTTGCATTTCCATGTATTACTTCATACATGCTTATAGTATTATTTCACCAACTTTAAGTATTTAATAAAAGTGGGCATTACTTTGCAGAACCTTTTGCACTGTAGTAGGTATTAGAAATGACTTGCACTCAGTGTATTTGCATATATGTGTAGTTGCACTCTTCACAGACAGACACTATGAACATGCTAACCTTAAGACTATGCATACCACCCCATGTGGTTTTGATTAATTCCCTCAAGGTGACCCTGAATCAAGCTGATTACACCTAGTGGGCTTAGCCAATAAACATAACTAAAATAAATATTTGACTTTATCAGGAAATATTCTTCCTGAACCTAAGCTGCCATCACATTCATTTTTTTATTCCTTGACTACACAACACTATCTGCATATAGACGACCGCTTCTTAATTTAAATGTACAGATTTAATTGCAAGTGATGACATGTATTAATGTGTTACTTGACCCACTGTGGTGAGTGATAACATAAGTGATACCACACATTATGTATTATTTTATGTACACCAATTACATTTATTACAATTTCAAATTCAAAGATTATAAAAGACATAAATATTTAAAAACATATGACAAAATAACAGTAATAACAACAATTCAAATAAACATACCTGTTTTGCATGAGGTTGGCTGATTGTTTATCCACATAAGTAAGACATGGATTCCTCAGTATTAAATACACACCAGTATATAAGGAGTTAATAAACAGTGCACGTTTACAGTTAAAGATTATCACAACAAAACAAAAATATTAAACAACAACTAATAAATAATCGTTTAGTTTAAAATATTCACCCATAGTCTTGTGTAAACTATATTGCTAGAGAAAAAAAAAGCTCTTTGGTAATGTTATTTGAAATGGACATCTAGGACTGGATTCCATAAAGTTTGTGAAAACTATTTACAAACAAGGCATTATGCTTAAGGATTTCAGAAAACACACTGAAAGCACTCCGACTACTTAACAATTCAGCACAGGATAATTACGGATTCCGTCCACACCTGTATGATTCAAAAAAAACATTGTGCAGACCCAAAGCAATTTAATGTGACAAACTGCAATGCCAACTATGTTTCAGAAATCCTCAGTGTATGCTTTATGGACATCAAGGAACAGAAGTTACTACTACAGATTCTGCCAAATTCCATAATAATAACAAAAAAAGAACATACAAAATTCAACCTGCATTTAATGAACTCCAACAGGCTGCAGTGACAGAAGCCATAAATGAGGATGTGGCTGTGAGCCCTAGAAGGCAGACATCTAGAGTCCGAGCAAGGCAACTAAACCAGCTATCACAGCAGCAAATAATCAGCAGTTACCAGCTAGACAGACAGCTGGTGCAGACTGTCTGAAGTGCATGCCCCACACGTGTATGTACATATCCTGCAAGGAATACCCATCTCCTTGAAACCAAAATATGTCTCAGTGTGGGTGTCCTTGCATCTGGGACATACCAGAGACACATGGGGATTGCTGTGGGAATGTCACAGACAGCTGCCAGTTGTATCCTAGCAAAATTCTTGACAGTAATGTACAGCAATGTACAGCAATGTGGATGGCTCCATTCTCTTTTCATCCTCCCCAAAAAATGAGAACTGTAATGCACACATTTTGCAGAATTGCAAACTTTCCCATGTACTCAGTGCAATAGATTGCACTCACATGTCGATAAAGACACCAGTACATCCTGAAGCACACCAATACATAAACAGAAAGGGCTGGCCATCCTTGAACTGCCAGGTTGTGTGTTGCAGCAGGTGGCAGTATAAGAGACATCATGGCAACACACCCTGGAAGTGTCCATGATGCTGCCATATGGAGGGAAAATGGACTGAGGACTGCATTCCAGCAAGGTGAAATACTTGAGGGATTACTACTGGGTAAGTACAGGAACACAGCTATGATATAAGCTAAGGATACCCCTCCCAACAATATCCATGCTGGCCAAATATGTTTTTATTCACCACAACAGGTGACAGTGGCATTCCACTGAGTTGTGGCTAATGACACTGTACCATGAACCATACAACTCTGCAAAAGAGGCCTACAATAGAGCACATCCAACAACCAGAAACACCACAGAGCACGTGTTTTGTGCACTGAAAGCTAGATTCAAATGTCTGGACACATGGGGGGGGGGTGCACTGCAATACACCCCTGAGGGGGTAGTACAGATGATAATGGTGTGTGCAATGCTGCACAACATGCAGCCTAGAGCACGTGACATTCTTCCAGCTACAGGTGTGGGTGAATAACCTCAAGAACCCCAGATGTCTGAAGATGACATCACTCAAGTATCAGAGGAGGAGCAGGAAGGCATAGGTGGCAGATGACACAAGTGTAGACAAGGTTTGATCACAAGTGCAGGCCCAGGCAACATGGCAGTGTCTGCCCTACAACTCTGAGTCATGATGGTCCCCACATACATGACTACACAGGTTAAACATTGGTGTTCATACGTTGCCCTCCACAGCAGCATGGAGTGCCTCTAACAGCAATTATCCACTAGATGTACACACTGAGCATTAGCCATGACACTATTATCATAATACATAATATTATGAATATATACAAATCTGTCACAACAGAGATCATCAAATCAGGGCACAACTGACACAGGTATGCATACAGACCTAGATTGTTCTATCAGTGTATGGCAAACAATAAGGGACACATATCAATGTAACACATTCCGATCTCTACATTATAATAAGCTGAAAAAAAGAAACAGCACAGGTCATAATGTAGAACTTTTAATATCACAAGCCAAATATATCACTTTAAAGTATGGATAAATTAATGTAATAAATAGAGCCAGCTATGTTTATTGAACTGTTGGACTCACTCTAACAGAGCTGAAGGTGACCACAGTGGTGACTCACACTGCTGTCTTCTCTGCCCTCCACATAAACAAAAACACTTGGTGTAAGTTGACCCACAGAGGAGACTGATGGGGTGACACCAACATGTTGAGGTGAAGGAGCATGACTGTGATTTGACTGTCTGGTTGTAGCTGTCAAGGCAACAGCAGATGGGCCAGCAATGGAAGTATGTGCACATTTGAGCATAGATACTAATGTTCAATAGTCAAAGTTGGTTCTGCTGAGAGGTGGTCTGTCTCTCCTATGTGGCGATTGGCTATACACAGGCATGCAGAACTCTGCTTATACTATGGCACTACCGTAGTAGTATAGAGGTCAGGGTTTCTACTGACCATGCTGCAGATAGCATATTTTAATTCTGAGCAGCCAGTGATGCCATTACCTCACTGTCTGCACTCCTGTCCTTCATACAGCACACATGCAGACAGTGTGTAAGATGATCGGTTTTACGGGCAATTGCAGAGATGTCAGATTCATGACAGTGTTGGGAAGGTTCATTTGTACACTAGTTGCATGCCTATGTTTACTGCAATGGACAGTATCATTGTGTTCTGAGGAAGTGTCAACATCAGCAGCAGTCTCATATTGGCTGTGTTGTTCACTGGGCTCATCCTTGTTCAGCATTCAATATGCCCTCATTGTCAGAATGGCCAGACAAATTTCCCTCCACATATGAGGCTACAGCTGCATCCACATGATTGTCACCATCTTGTCCGGACTGTATCACCATGTCACTGCCCTGTGTGCCAGGGGCCATGCTAGCTTACTGAGACACATCAGATCCCAAACCATGATCACTGGATGGGCTAATGGAGGATACAGATAGTTAACGTGCTAAAAGAAGAGACAGATGACACAGATCAGGACAACATGCTTCCATCATATGCTGGATATCATTAAAGACATATGACACATATATCTCAGTGCAGTGTTACAGATAATTCTGACTTACCATGAGGTCTTGTCTGTGTATAGGTCATGGAATCTAGAAAAAACAGAATCACCACTCCAAGTAGCCAAGAACCATACTCGGTAGTATCAAATAAAAATATTTAATTCCACAACAAGAAAGACTCAGTAGTAACACAGTCAGTCAAGCGCTTTCATCCATGGAAGGTCATGGAATCTGCATAACAGGGAGTAGGCAATTAGGTTACATAGCCAACATACATGATATATGTGATGAATACAAACAAAACACATATCTGACAACTCCTCTTGGGAAGATGGTGGGTTAGAAGAGGGACAAACTTCAACTATTGTAGGGAAAAAAGTCAGCATTATTAATCACATTATTGCCAGCATGAGCCATTTGAACAGAGATAAAACATACAGCAGGTTTTACATAGACATATCACTTGTTTGTCCAGTTGATGAGGTTGATGCAGTCTGGCCTAGGAATGGGAAGATGGACACAGTATTAATGGAGGACAACAAGAGGAGTAACAACAATGACATGTATGATAGTTAATCACATACCACTGACAGACTACTGCTGTCACGAGTTTGTGTGTTGTGCTGCGGATGCTGTAGTGGGAAAGTAAAGATGAAGATAAAGACAACAAAATCATGTATTCAGCTAACAGAATGCTGACAGACTGGCATATACAAGACAGTAACAGGGGCTGCAGATACTCACGTACAGACATTGCACCCATTGACTGGATGCCCCTGTGTTGAAAAGTAGTGACATTAATGTCATGTATCACATGAGTGCTACACTTTGATGCAAACTATAAACCTGTTGCAGTAACATACCTGCTCTGTCTGTACTAACACCTGCATGGCTTGGGTACCTACTGGGAGTATCTACAGTGTACAATGTTAGGGAATTATCATGATGACAGTAAACAGCAGATTCATGATATCAGGCTGAGGCAATAACACATTGTGGTCACAGTAAAACAGTACAGAAACACTCACCTGACATTCCCTGTTATTGTCCAGAAGTAGATGGACTTGTGAATATTAATGCAGACAGCATTGCACATGTTGGTTGCATTGTTCTGCCTGTACTGCAGTTATATTAGTACATTTTATTATACTTACATTCATTATCATCACCCTATGTGAATCTGTGTGCAGGGCTCAATTCTGCTGCTGTAAATCAAAAATGGCAATACATTAATATGCATGCAACAGCAATATACCATGATTTAGTCTATAGTCAGCCATGTTATGGAAAGAAGGACATACATGTTCTGTTTGTAACACCTGCTTCTACCTCACCCCTAGGTATGCATCATTCCCCTCTCACTGTATGCAGGTAAGCCAGAAATATTATGATGTCATCAGGGTTGGTCAATGGTGGTCCACTACTAGTGACATCCCTTGATCTCTCATATTGTCATAACCTGTTGGCTGTACAGAGGATCATGTCTGAGCAGCATCATTGACAGGCCTCCAACTGCAGTAATCATGATGATGATGTTAGTCCACACTTCATTTCTTCAAACGTTATTCCCTACATGCCCAAAGAGTCTCCGTCGATATTGCCGCAGAGTATCCAGTATGATGTCATTTTCCTGTCGGGAGAAATCATCACCCCTAGGACAGTTTGCCATCTGAAAGACAATGATATGCACATGATCATATTTCTGAGGGAGCCCAGTTATGCAGATAATTATGTAAACAATGTATGTCACCATAAACAGTATGCATTCCTGTGCAATGCAAAAGTCTATAAAACATGGTCTGTGACAAAACTCCTGTGCCTTGTTAGCGCAGTAGGTAGTACGCCAGTCTCATAATCTGAAGGTTGTGAGTTTGATCCTCCACAGGGCAGTTTCAACTTCGGATAGTGCAGTAGTGTTGTTGCCTCACAGCAAGAGGTTCTCCAGTTCAATTCTCAGCTGGAGTGTCTTCTGTGTGCAATCTGCATGTCTTCCCTACATTTGTGTGGGTTTCCTCTGGGTGCTCTGGTTTCCTCCCATGTTACAGAGACATGTGTACGGAGTGTTTCTTACTGGGCCTCTGCTGAAAATTGGCTTTGTTCCCAATTGGACTTTCCTGGTAAACAAATATAAAAAGTAACAATAATGACTGCATACATAACAGTTGTAAAATCAGTATAACATGACATCTTTAGAGGGTTTGTGGGATTAGCACCCCTTACACTACATATTTGTTGAATGGAAGTCTAAAGAGAACAGCATCATGCCACAGGCATCTACATGCGTTTTGCTTTAAAATACTACACAGACTAACAGTTGAACCTCTTACAGAAAGCATCTGAAAGCCTCAGGATCCATAAGCAGGCCACAGAGTACAGATCTTATGTACACAGAGCCAGTAGTTATAAGACTTTTGTTAAGAAGCATCAATGAAGAAATATCCATAACAGCAAAAGGACATAGTAAATATGGATAATGTCGGAATCCCTGGGTTTCCACACTTACTCACAGAGTGTATGGAATTACCCGTAAGAAATACAGATGATACATAAATCTGTCTTTATGAACTGTTCACGTTTGCTATGTAAATCTGTCTATACACTGCATATGGGAAATTGCTGCATGTCCTTAATGATAACGGTAAATCCTCTATGCATAAAGGTCAAACATCACTCCAGTAAGTTACAGCCATTTCTCTAAAAGTACACATTTTCAGTAAAAATAAATCTAAATAGGTACCCTTGAGAATGAAAAAGTTTAGCAAATGTAATATTTCCCAAACAGAAATGCTAGCAGTTGCCAATTTACCTTATCAGCTACCTCTGACTTGGGTATCACTAAAAGTAAGAACACCTAATGTACACCCATCCTTAAGTACGATTTGTCCTATATATAATTAATGAGGTTCATTAAGAGAGAGTTTTTGAAATCTCATTTGTGTATGCCTGTGTAAATCATCTAAATTCAGATAACACCCAGGTGCACTAATCAAGTACCCACTAGGTATTGATAAACAGTACCATGCATGGTACATGCTCGTTTTCTTCCAATGATCTGATAATATGACATAAGTGCCACTTTTAAATATTGATTTTGCTACATTTACATATCAGACCATTCCTAACTACAATATGAATGGGGCCTCAGTGGGCATTTTTCAATTTTATACTACAATTTCCATAGAAATATCAAGATGGCTACTTCCAGGAGTCTGTGATGCATCCATGCACCCAATTGGAGTGAGGAGGTGACCACCCTGATACTGACTGTCTAGGCTGGAGTGGAGCATTGGATGAGAGCCGGGCCAAGGAACTTTGGAATGATTGACATCTAGAACTGGATTGTGATGGAGCACTGACAATGTACAGGGATCTAACAGACTGGAGTGTAGGCTCACCACCACTATGATAACATGAATCAAACTGACATGCAGGATCACCATTGGGAGGGTTGTTGAGGTACAGAGACAGCCAGTGGATCCCTACAGTAAGTGTCTCAATCCTATGAATAGTTGAGAATTCCTACGGAATTTAGAGAGATGCCTGCTTCCCAAATAAAGCAAATAGATGGCTTTTATAACCATTTAGTAGACAATTAGCACATTGGGATAATTAAGTAGATGTGGAAACTGCTTGCCATATAAGTATGGGGTTGATTCCCATGGTATTAATGTATTTAATGTGTCTTTTGGCTTTTCCCGGTTAGGGGTCGCCACAGCGGAACTCCGGTCCGCTAATGATTGGCAGCAGATTTTTACATGCCGAGTTGCCAGCTCTGACACACAACCTTCAACGAAGGTACGCCCATTCACGCATGTCTCCACACAGAAGACGCTCTAGCTGAGAATGGAACGGGACAACATCTTACTGTGAGGCGACAATGTTACCGCAGCACCACCATCGCAGTTATTAATGCATTTAATAATGCTTATAATATACATAATTCTGAATTTTTAAGATGTACATCTATTTTCCAACATATAACAACATCATTTCAAACATTGACTATCCTCATGCATCACTTACACCTATAGTGCCTAGGCTGCCAGTGACTATGCATTTTATAGTTATCCATTACAGTACAACAGTGTCACCTGCTGCTGCAATATATGTCTGAACAGTAACTCACAAATAACTTCTTTACTTAATTCCCCCTAATAAAGTGAACATTCTTACTACAGTCCAATTTTTTTCTAGACAAGAGGAATGCCTGTCAGACTGCTTTACATATATGTTTTCAGTTATGTGTTAATAGTTGTTATTTCTTCATAGTATAATGGCCAATACATGTTGGAAGTTTCCATATCCATCCATTATCCATAGGAATTCAAATCAAGCAGTCATTCAAGAATAACATCATCCTTATCTTTTGAGGGCATGGGATAGGCAGACTTACTGTTGAAATGCAAAACAGAGAAGATGTATGTACTTACTTTGTGATGTACACTTTGTTAAGGAACATCTTAGTCTTCACACATACCTTACTGTGTCCATTATGTACAGCAACTTGCATGGTTCTGTTAACAGAAACTGTATGATACGTGACACTGTCCTACTGTCTGAGGAATGTATGTTTTCAATTTCTGTTGATGTTTGCGATCTCAGTGCTGACATAAATTAATTTTTGCTAAGTATTTATGTACATGCCCAGCAGAAGTTAATTTTTTCAAATCCTAAGCCAGGATCCATATTAGTAGACCATCCCCATTCAGGTGATGCCATAACACCAAGTATTGTCACTGCATTCACAACACACACTTTCATTCAAGCTATATTAGCTAGGCAGGTAAATACCAAGGTTAGTGTTTGGATGTATATTACAGTTACAAGTTTGAATTTCAAGTCTTCTAATCTGGATTCAACTATGTTCAAAGATGTAAAAGCCTGTAACCTTGCAAAATGTGCATAATGATTAGTTGATGATCTTCAGAAGTAAACTTTCTAGAACATGATCTGAGATTACTTGAGAAATACATTATTCATAGTTGCTCTTTTCTTTTTCAGGTGAGGAAGACTGGACCAGAAATTATGCCCTGTGCACTGAGCACAGGTGGAGGGAGAGAGGTATGTTGATTACTTTTTCTGTGTTGTTAAATGAAAGGCATCTGATCCTTGTTACAGGCCTGTATTTTCACATTGCCATTTATATTGCTTAGAATGCATGAATACCCATCATGCATCAGTAAGGTAAGTGATACAATCACACTATAGCTCTGCATAACACTCTGATTTAAATCCAAAAATATTAAAATATTATTTTTCATTAAGCCATATTTTGCAAACGGTTTTTGAAATGTTCTCCCCAACCAAAATGACAGTCAAGGTGTATGTCTGTCACACATATGTTGAGATTGCTGTTTTGCATACAAGCCTTAGTATTTTGATTGATGGTTATTATGCATGTATTGGTGTACATATATTTATTTTTGCTAATGGTAGATGTGTGTTGAAGGGTAATAAATAAGGATCACAGTACTCATTGGATATATTCAAGTAGTTTGTCAGTAGTGTAAATGTAAGTCAAGATATATTAGATAAGCAAATGCAGTTGTAAGAATACAAGATAACTCTAGCAGACGTCAGAACAGAGCAACCAACTATGCATGTGAAAGACAAACAACCAAGGACAGTGCCAAACAGCAGTACTGCAGCAAAACAACAGAACAGCAAAATGTTTGCTAAATGCATAGTTACAGAAGTAGGTGTGCACAACTCAGACAAACATGTAATAGAATGCATTTATGTGACATTAAATGTCAAAGGCAATGCACAGTTATAGGCATATGTGCATGACAGTCAGTGGCCTAAATGGAACGTATGTGAAAGCAATGTTAATACACATACACACACCAATGACATGCAAGAATATTTGCAAAAATTCTAACACTACAGATTAAAAAATATCAGGCTGTGCACATGAATACCAGCAATGTATGCTGGTTAACTGCACATGGAGCTCAACAATGTACGTTGGTTAACATACATGTATAATGAGAACAAGGATGTGTTGCAAGCCATAGCCAACAGTCCTCATGAAATGTCAAAATACATTATGGCTATAGTCCACTGTACCAACATATGTGATGTATGTCAGTAGTCCAAACCATAACAATGAAAAGCAAATGTCTAACACACAGCACATTCCCATGAAGATCATAGTTGACCTTAAAAGGAAACTGATGTGCTCATTTGAAATCTAGCACACATTAATTAACATTCCATCCACTTGTGAATTCTGCAAATACAAATAGGAGACGGAAGGTATAGTAGAAAACATTGAAGTTCTTATTTAAGACACAGTTCGGTTTGAAATGGTGCAAATGTTAGCAAGTACCACAATTATAATCAACACAATTGCTGCTAGTGAATTCAGAGAGCATCTTTGCTTTGTCACTTTATCTATAGTTCTGGACATGTCCAATATCAGAACATGTTAGAGAGAATGTTTCCATCACCAATGTGAGTATTTCTACCAAGGCCTTGTAATGGCTTGCATAATACAGCTTACCAGTGGAAATCATGACATCACCTGAACATTTTCTTATTAGCCAGCATGGACTATAGCAAGCATGTGTAACATATCCTGACATTTGAATGGAATCATGCCCGACATTGTCTCATGCCAGATCAACATAACCAAAATTTGACAAAATAAAAGCTTGTAATAGTGAAGGTAACATTATTATCGGGACCTGCATTGTTTAATAATGTTGCCTACCTCAGTAAACTGTCCAGCTGAGTGTCTGACACCATGCCATTATTTCCATTCATTTTTCCTTCCATGTGTTCCCTGAGCAGTTATGTCTGTGTATGAATGTAAATTATAGTCTCTGCATGTAAAGAGTCATATGAAAAGTCACCAAGTGACATTGTTAAAATGAAGACAAAGTGAGATGACAATACTAGGCAAGCCATATGCCAAACATCTGAGTCAGACAGCATGGTCATTAGCTGACCCCACATCAGTATTATGAATACTGTGAAGACTGGAGGAAGATGGGCGAAGGCTGTCAGCCTAGTCAAATATAATTTGATACATAATTCTATCTATTGTATAAATAAATGTAAAATATAGGCTTGTGTTTTTAAATGAAAGAAAACACTGTAAAATGTGAACTTCAAGATTGTTGCAACATTGCCATCTGCTGTAAGGAAAAACCAAGCCAAGCATTTCAAATGCGTCTTTTGAAGTTGAAAAGATCTTATGAATCTCTTTGATGTTTTACAAGTTGGCTCCAGTGAGTCTGGATGAAGGTTTCAGGCCCATTGTTTTAAGGTTAAAGTTAAGGGCCAGAATTTACATGTGGAAGGTGCTTTATTGCTCTGGTTTCTGCTAGAGTGCATATGTGAAATGCCTTTTATTGTTGTAGTCTCCTGAGCAGGTGTTAGCTTGCTAAATAATGCAGTTTGTGGCCTGGGAACTCCAGACTGTCAAAATGATGTAATTTGGGAGGGCCTTAGAGTGTTGTTGGTTAGTGTTTAAAAACTATTGTTGAGTGAGAGACTGAAGAGCATTTTTGATCTTGGACATCTAACTCAGCACTGCTTATGCTTTATGTATGTAAGTAGGATTATAGCACTGTAATTTCTCTTAGGAATAGTTAAACTTAGAAGAAAGTTAGACTAAGTATTTTTCTTTGAAATCAAATCTTTCCTGCGATATTGTTTTAAGTTTCTGTGTGATCTCTGAACTTGAGTAGCATTGTACTGTAGTAGTTTTGTCTTGTGTTTTAATTATTATTAAATATTTTAAAACCTTTACCTGTGGCTGGTTTATGTAGAGATAATTTAACCTCTAAAGTGTGTGTGTGTGTGTGTGTGTCTTTCAGCTTATCCCGGTCAGGGGTTGCCACAGTGGAACTCCGGTCTGCTAATGTTTGGTAGTGGATTTTTACGTGCCGAGTTACCAGCCCTGACACACAACCTTCAATGAAGGCACACCCATTCACGCATGCCTCCACACAGAAGACGCTCTAGCTGAGAATCGAATGGGACAACGTCTTGCTGTGAGGTGACAACACTACTAAAAAGTACATTACATATTTACAAATTTTACTGTCTAAGTCACTCCAAATTAAGCCTTGACTGTTTAGTTATACGACCATTGGATTATAATATTGCACAGTAATAATTGGACACCCTTTTAAGGGCCTTTTAATAGCTGATAATTATTAGTTGGGTGGTGGCAGGACTTACTACTGTATGGTCTGGGTAATAGGGGCACAGCTGGAGAACCTGTGCCAGCCTTTTCCCATGAGTGTCTGTGTGTTTGTATCACCTCTTCTCAAAGTGTGTGTGTGTGTGTGTGTGTGTGTGTGTGTGTGTGTGTGTGTGTGTGTGTGTGTGTTTGTTGTGTCAGCTACTTGGGCAGGGACACAAAACACTGGTTGGACAGAGAGGCTACTGGAGGTTTTAGCTTGCCCAGCTAGGCTGAGACCTGGACCCTATAGCTGTGCCAGTGGGGAGTCTTATTGGGGACCTGGTGAGCAAGGGAGCAACCAGCCCCAGACTGACTGTGATCTCTGTGTGCACTTAAGGGAAATTGTACTTTACTGTGTGTATTAGTTATCCTTTCCTCTTCTAGGAGTTGCCCTCTCTGGTGCCAGTGGTGAGGATTGAGGCTCCTTGATTGCTGGGCCAGGGCACGGGCATCACAAATACAACAGTAGAAAATATTTATAATGTTCAGTCATGACACATGGGAATCTAGTATATGTTGCACCAGCAGTACTTTATTTCTACAACTGAATGCATGACCTACTATAGCTAGTAGCAATCAATAGCCTGCAAAATACAGACATGCTGATGATGCTTGCTGATTAAAAAAAATGTTGCAAGAAATGTCTATCTGCACATCTATCCTCAAACACAGGATTCAAGTATATTTTAACAAAAACACCCAAGGTGTTTTAGGCAGATGTAATACCAGTGTTGAATTGAAGAGCATACCTGACAGCCTGCAAATAAATGTGTAAACACTGACACAACCAACACACATTCAGTCTGTGAAGTGGCAGGCTATACACACTGGGAAACATCCACATACAACTGTGCCACCACATACATTATAAGCAGCAATCAAAGCCCTACAGACTTTTATGTAAAGCATCCACCACACAATATGTGTGACAGATACACAAAACCAATTGTCATTCAGGTTGTGGCCTGGCCTACATTTCAAAAACTGTCTTCAGAAAAAATGGCTTGATGTTAATATATTTCAACATATATGTATTTCAATCAAACTTATAAATACAGGTATAGTGTGATTTGTGCACTTACCTTACTGATGCATGATGAGTACTCAGGCATTCTAAGCAATATACATGGCAATGTAAAAAATACAGGCCTGTAACAAGGATCAGATGGATTTTATTTAACAAAACAGAAAAATTAAGCGCGATACCTTTGAGCACGATTTTCGGTCATGGCCTCATTGTCTGGAAAAAAGACAAGAACAACTATAAATGATGTAGTCCTCAAATAACAGGGATATGCATTGCCTGGATCAGGCTATAAAATTTACTTCTGAAGAACATCAGATAATCACGATATACATTTTACAGTGTTATAGAAAGGATTTATATCTTTGAACACAGTTGAATAGAGATTGGAGGACATGAGTTTTAATCCTGCACGTCTAATGTATGTCCAAGCTTGTGCTTTGACACACACCTACCTAGCTAATCCATATTGCCCAAAAGTTGGCATTGTGAAAGTAGTGAAGACTTGGGGTTATGACATCACATGGATGGGGGATGGGCTATTAATGTGGATCATGGAATAGGATTTGAAAAAATTCACATGTGATTAGGGTTACCACCTTTCCCTCTTTGTGAGGGAAAGCCCCTCTTTAGGCAGGTGTGCCTTGTGGAAAAAAAATAAAAAACAGGGAAATGAACTGACATTGTAGCACAAATCTGTTTCCATGTTTTCTTTAATAGTTACATAAAACAGTTATTTTGTATCTGAAACATCTAAATGTTAAATGAAATGGCATAAGCAACTCAGATGCTACAAGAATAAGCTTTTATTTTGGCAAAAAGTGAAGTTTTGCCCTTTGCACTGGCCTTGGGTATGTTTTTTTTCTGCAAAATCTTATGTTTCTACAAAAAATGTTCCACTTTGGGCAATTGAAAATACGGAAACCCTACATGCGTTGGACATGTAGGTAAATAATTAAGGTGACCAACCATCTCATTTCTTCAGGGACAGTCCCGGTTTGACAGTCTCTGTCCTGGAATCCCAAACTTTGTCTTTGGGATGTGGAAATGTCCCAGTTTAGTCTGAATGGTTTCTGGCATTCGTAGTGCTGATTCAGTGAGTGAACGAAAACAAAAACTTCAGGCAGTTTTGTGGATGACAAAAGATTCTGTTAGGTCCACATTCAGAATATAAGCAAGGCAAGTGGTGGGAGAGTTATATCCATGATAAGAAGAGGAGCTCCTTTAGTAGTCCAAGAAGAAAAAGATAAGGTGGACAGGTACGTATTGATCTGTGTCTATTGGATGGCAGAGTAGAGTACTTTAACAAATATTTACTTGTTCCCCAAAACAAATTTAAATGAAATAAAATGAGTGTTGCAGAGACTGTTAGGTATGCATACCTCTTGATGCTGCTGCCAGGGATTGCTCTCAGTCCTCTCTCTCTCTCTCACACACACACACACACACACACACACACACACACACACACACACACACACACACACACACACACACACACACACACACACATATTATTTATAGCTTTGTCCAGATTTCTTGCTGTAAGAGGTTGAGAGATATGCATAACATCTTAATCACTGCTAGGGCATTGCATGCTTGCTGTCACTCTTCACTCTCCATCACACACACAATCTTTCTCGATTGCTCTCACTTTCTCTCGATCTCTCACAATTACACACAGTCACTCCCTCGTTCATACATGCAATCACTCAGATATCCCTCTCACCTTCTCCCAATTTCTCAGACACACACTAATTTCCTCATTCATACATGCATTAACTGACGACTGCTCTCACTCTCTCCCGATCTCACACACACAGTCCCTTGCTCTCACTCTCTGTCTCTCTATCATACCTCTTAACCATACTTCTCAGATTTTCACAGAATGTCCAGATTTTTTACTCATATTTTAATTCTGTTCCTCATAATACTTGTGGTTTTCTTGTAAGTTATTAAGGGTTGAAGTCATTAAATAATTGCAGACATTTGAGCATCATATCCTTCAAGTAATTCATGTTAATACAACACCTTTTATTCTAGCAACTTTCTAAGTTTATATTAGCAATATTTAAAAGTTGTCCCTATTTTTGGGCCTTTGTCACCCCATTATTTTTGACTTTGTCCAGATTTCTTGTGCTGGGAAGTTGTGAGGTATGCTCTTAACTTTACAGATTTTCGCAGAATGTCCAGATTTTTGCTTCATAGTTTTGGTCCATTTCTCATAACATTATGGTTTTCTAGCAAATAATTGGCAAATCATTGAGTGCTTAAGTCAGAAAATATTGACAGACATTTGAGTTTCAGACTTAATACCTTTCAGAAAATTTGTGCTAATGTAAAACCTGTTATTCTAATTTCCATCAACTTTCTTAGTTTGCAAAAGCAATATTTTAAAAGTGTCCCTATTTTGATCATTTGTCCTCCCATTATTTAGTGCTCTGTGACCCTTCCTCACCCAGTATCACATCACTTGGATTCCATGGAATGTGTTTTGCGTAACAGACACACTGGTACTGAAGAGAGAAGAAAATGATATTCTCAGCAAATTACCCATATAGTCAATTTCCTTGGTGCATCGCATACCTCTCAACTGTCCAGAATGTCCAGATTTTTGCCTCATATTTTTGGTCTGTGTCTGATCCTCATAAAAATTATGGTTTTCTGATAAATCACTGTGGACTGAACCAACTAAATAATGTCATACTTTTGACTTGTAGACTTCATATCCTTCAGAAAATGCATACTAACACAAAATCCTGTTATTCTAGCAATGTTCTAAGGTTAGAAAAGCAATATTTAAAATGTGTCCCTATTTTTGAAAAGATGGCCCCCATAATCTTTGAATTTAGTGTTGGAAGGCATGTTCCACATGTAGGGTGCAAGGATTAGTGTAGGACTGTAGGCCTATAAATAGGCTATAGCTTAAGTGTCCCGGTTTAGGTCCTGTAACAAAATGGTCACCTTGTAATTATCAAGAATATAAATTCATGTCAGCACTGTGGTCACAACCAGTAACAGCAACAGATAACCTTCATCCCTCAGACAGTGGGACAGTATCATGTATCACATAACTTCTGTTAACAGAGACATAAAATATGCTGTACATCAGGGACACAGTAAGGCATGTGGGAGGACTACATTTAAAGATATTCCTTGGCAAAATGAACATCACAAATCAAATGTATACATCACTGTATGCGGTAGCATTGTCGCCTCACAGTAAGATGTCCTGTTCGATTCTCAGCTAAAGCGTATTCTGTGTGGAGACATGCGTGAATGGCTGTGCCATCGTTGAAGGTTGTGCGTCAGAGCTGGCAACTCAGCACGTAAAAATATACTGCCAATCATTAGCGGATCGGAGTTCCGCTGTGGCGACCCCTAACTGGGAAAAGCTGAAAGACACAACAACTGTATCTCCCTGTTCTGTATTTCAGCTGTAACTCTGACCATCTCACTCCCTGAAAAGTTAAGGAAGAGATGGTTAATGAAGTGAGTTTAATAATGAATGACAAAACCACACTTGATAGCACTTTTGAAAATAATACCATATTCAAAAAATGCTGTTAATAGAACATCATGGATTATAAATATATTCACAGGAATTCAATGAATAACTGAGTTATTCATAATCATGCAGAAAAAACATTAATATCAATAAGCAGTTATGTAGAGAAGAATATTCAACTATGTGTACAATAAACCAAGATAACAATATAATTATATGTTTCCCCTATGTGGATTTGAATCCACAGCATGCCGCCAAAATACAGGCATGCTGGCCAGTTTCTTTTTACAGGCCAAGCTAACAGGCAGCATACAGTTCCTCTTACCAAACAGTTGCTGCAAGTGTTTATCCATATTCCTCCAAATAACATATGAATATGGAAATTTCCAACAGTTATTGGCTATTCTAATATAAAGAAATAACAGCTATCAACACATAACTGAAAATGTATGTCCAATCAGTTGGACAGGCATTCCTCTTTAAGAAATTAAAACGGACCCAGTAGGCAGTACAGCTTTCGCCCAAAGACAAAGTAGGCAACCACAAGAGTACCAAAATTTATTAAAGTGCTGCTCGACTAGCAGACTTCATCAGACAAATACATGTGCCATTAATTTTAATTTATACCTATGATGACATCATTGATAGGCAACAATGCAATTAACTTATAGCCAATGGAACATGATGAAAACAAAAACTAAAACAACAGCATGTTCTTAAAGAACAACGTCCCAATATTGATCATAGAATAACTAATTATCTAAATATTGTTATTATTAAAAATGTAAAAATTAAATATAAAAAATAGAAAAATACAAAAATACAATAAATCCAGACCCCACAACACAAATAAAAACACATAAATATTGACATAATGTAGAATATAGAAAACATAGCCAACTTGCTAACAGTAAAAATATCCTAACAAGAACCCAAAGCACTACCTAAGGAGGCTTTTTAGTTTTAAAATGCTACTAATCGAGCAACTATCATTAAGGCCTGGTTGTGCATAAGCATTCAACCTGATCTGCCACTTTAATTCGGACTCCTCCAGTAGTAGTTTTAAGGGGGCACCTCTTTTCTTTTCTAGTACCTGGTCTATAACTATAAATTTAAAGAAATGGTCACTAAATAAGACCAAGTGTCGAGCTAATGCATTTTCTTCCTTTCTTTTCTTCATTGCATACTGGTGCTCGTAGATTCGCTCCCTCAATTTACGTTCGGTCTTCCCTACGTAGAATCCTGGGCACTTCTGGCATTGTGAGAGAGCGAATCTACGAGCAAAAGAGGTGACACATTATGTCAATATTTATGTGTTTTTATTTGTGTTGTGGGGTCTGGATTTATTGTATTTTTGTATTTTTCTATTTTACATTTTTAATAATAACAATATTTAGATAATTAGTTATTCTATGATCAATATTGGGACGTTGTTCTTTAAGAACATGCTGTTGTTTTAGTTTTTGTTTTTATCATGTTCCATTGGCTATAAGTTAATTGCATTGTTGCCTATCAATGATGTCATCATAGGTATAAATTAAAATTAATGGCACATGTATTTGTCTGATGAAGTCTGCTAGTCGACAAGCTAAAAGCTTACTGTAAATTGAATTTGACTCTTTTACCTTGTATACTTTTACTGACCTATTCTTGATTTTCGTTGAGTAAGATTACTTGTTCAGGCATTCCTCTTTGCTTAAGCAAATGGGACTGTAGTAAGAATGTATAAATTATTAGGAGGAATGAAGTAAAAAAAAAGTGATTTTTGAGTTACTATTCAGAAATATACAGCTAGAGTAGACCATACTGTCATTGTATAATAGATAACTAATAGGTGTTAGAGGCATCAGGGATAAATAACTATAGTGGGCATGTGATATGGTGTCATTATATGTTGGAAAAACAGATGTACATCTACAAAGTTCAGAATTATGTATATTACAAACATTAGTAAATAAATTAACATCATAAGAATAAAACCCATACTTATATGGAAAGCAGTCACCATGTCTTCATAATTATCCAGATGAGCTAATTATCAGAACAGTTACTTAATGTTTATAAAAGTCATGTATCTGATACATTTGGGATACAGCTATATCTCTAAATTCTGTAGGAATACTCAGGTATATGTAGGATTGTGACAGTTACTGTTGGAATCTACTGGCTGTCTCTGCACCTCAGTGAAACTCCAAAGAAAGCTCCACTGTGTCCTTCCAATGCAGGTTAGCATGGCAGTGGTGAACCTGCACTTCAGTCTGGTAGATCCCTGTAAGTCATCTTTGCTCCCTTGCAATCTGGTTCCAAATGTCAACCATCACAAACACAAACTTCCTTGGCCTGGCTAGCATCTGATGCTCCACTCCAGTATAGACATTCAGCATCTGTGCAGTCTCCTCCTTGGTCCATTTAGGCACCCAGACACAATGAATCCTCCTGGAAGTAGCCATCTCAATTCTCCAACAGAAAATGTAGTAAAAATGGTAAAAATGCTCACTGAGTTCCCACTCAGTTTGCAGGAAGCAATAGTCTGATCTGTAAATGTATGAAAATCAACGTTTAAAAGTGGCACTTATGTCATGCTATCAGATCATTGGAAGATAACAGGCATGTGCTGCACATGGTACTGTTTATTGATCCCTATTGGGTACTTGGATAGAGCACCTTCCCTTTATACTGAGCTATTGGTTAATGCACAGAGTTTTGAGAACTTTTGCTAAAATGCTAAAATGGGATTCCAAAACCTGGAATTTTAATAAACCTCATTAATTATGGATGGCACAAATGGTACAAAGATGGATGCACATTAGGTGCTCTGGCCTAATGGTTAAGGTGTTTACCTTACAAACACAAGGTGCAGGGTTTGGCTCTCACATGAGGTAACTGGTTAGGCTTAAAATGTCTTGAAAGGGCAGGTAGCCTAGTACTAATCTATGAATCTTACTTTAAGTTATACCTGCATCATACGTAGCTGATAAGGTAAATTGGCACCTGCTAGCATTTTTGTTTTGGGGAATATTACCTCTTTTAAGATTACTCATTTTCAAATGTACCTGTTTAGATTTATTTTTATTGAAAATGTGTGCTTTAAAATAAATGCCTGTAACTTACAGGAGTGCTGATGATTTACTTTTATGCATACAGATGTTGCTACCTGAATATTAGTTTCTCATGTGCAGTTGTATAGACAGAATTACATAGCAAAACTAAACAGTACATAAAGATGAATTTACAGATTATCAGTATGTCTTGTGGGTGACTCTACATTTTGTGGTATATGTACAGAAACTCACGCATGTATTGTGTCCTTTTGCTGTTAAAGATATGTATTCACTGAAGGTTCTTAACACAAGTCTTATAACTACTAAATCAATATAAAAAGGGTCCAACTTTCTATGGCCTGCTTACAGATACTGAGGTTTTCTTACTCTTTCCTTAAGTTATTCAATCAATAATTTATGTAGCATTTTAATGAGAAATGCATTCAGACTTCTGTGGTATGATGCTGCTGTCTTTGGAACTCAATTCAATGGATATTTAGGGTAAGGGGTTCAAATTCCAGAAACAGCCTCTACAGATATCATTTAATAACTCTTATGTATGTAGGCATTGTTGTAACTCTTCATATGTCATGTTACTATATGTCACAGTGACTGATTCAGAGACTTTTGCATTGCACAGGAATGCATCTGTTTACAGTGATATCATCTGTCCACATAATGATCTGCATAACTGGGCCTCCACATGAATATGAACATGTGCAAAACAAACAGACCTAAGGGTGACAATTTCTCCCCACAGGAAAATTACATCATAATAGATGCTGTGCAACAACATGGACAGACTCCTTGGTTATGCGGAGAATACAATAAGGAGGAATAAAGAGCGGGCTGACATCACCGACATGATTAATGAGGTTGGAGGTCACAATAGGTCCCATGATGCCTGTTACCAATGTTGCTCTAACATGGTCCTCTGTGCAGCCAATAGGTTACAGCAGTATAAGAAATCATAGGATTTCAATGGCGGTATCCCACCGTTAACCTCCAAGATGACATCATAATATTTCTGGCCTCCTGGCATACAGCAAGTGTGGAACAGTGCATCCCCAGGGAAGGATTAGAAGCAGGAGCTCTAGACAGAACATGAATGCCTTCATTTTCATGACAAGGAGCAAATCATTGCACATTGCTGTTGCATTAATATTCATGTGTTGTCATTTTGGATTTACAGCAGCAGAATTGAATCATGTGCAAAGAACCACACAGGGTGACGATGATGAATATAAGTGTAATGACCTGTACTCATATAACTACAGTACAGACAGAATAGTGCAACCAACTGCCTGCATTAATATTCACAGGTCCATCTACTTCTGGACAACACCAGGGAATGGCAGATGAGTGTCTCTATATTGTGCTACTGTGGCCACTACCTGCATGGCCTCAGTCTCATGTCATGGCACTGCTGTTTACTGCCATATTGATGTTTCCCTAACATTGTACACTATAGGTACATCTGGTGGAGGCCCAAGTTGTGCAAGTGCATGTACAGACAGACCAGGTATGTTACCATAACAGGTTCATAGTGTGCAGCAATGTGTAGCAGTTCTGTTGATACATGACACTAATGTCACTGTTTTTCTACACAGGGATATCAGGCTATTAGGTGCAATGCCTATCACTTGAGCATCAGTAGTCCCTGTTACTGTGTCATATATGTCATATTGTCAGTATTCTGCTGCCTGCATACATGACTGAGTTGTGTTTCTCTTTACTTTCCCACTGCGGGATCTGCAGTACAACATACAAACTTATAGCAGCAGGAGTCTGTCAGTGGTATGCCATTACCTATATTTCATACATGTCATTGCTGTTACTCCAGTTGTTGTCCTCGATTAATACTGTGTCCTTCTACCCATTCATAGGATAGAGTGCATCATCATCAAGTGCACAAACAAGTGGTGTGATTATGTAAAACCTACTGTATGTTTTAATGCTGTTTGAATGGCTCATACTGGCAAAGAGGCGATTAATAATGCTGACTTTGTTTCCCCTACAATAGTTCAAGTTCATCCCTCTTCTACTGTACTGTCTTCCCATGAGGACTTGTCAGGTGTGTGTTATGTTTGTATTCATCACATATGTCATGCATGTTGGTTATATAACCTAATCGACATCTGCCTGTTATGTAGATTCCAGAACCCATACATAGACAAGACCTAATGGCAAGTCAGAATTATCTGTAACATTGCAGTGAGATATATGTGTCATATATTTCTAATGATATCCAACATGTGATGTATACATGTTGTCCTGATCTGTGTCATCCATCTTTTCTTTTAGCACAACTGCCTGTATCCTCCATTACCCTGCTTAGTGATCATGATGTGGGATCTGATGTGTCTCAGTATGGTGGCATGGCTCCTGGCACACAGGACAGTGACATGGTGATACAGTCCAACCAATACTGTGACAGTGATGTGGATGCAGCTGTAGACTCAGATGTGGTGGGAAACTTGTTCAGCCATTTTGACAATGAGGAAACATCAGGTAGTGAACAGAATGAGACCAGTAAACAGCAGACCAAGTTGAGACTGCTGCTGTAGTTGACAGTTCCCAATGACAGATTGATACTTGCTATTGCAATAGACATAGGCGTGCAGCTGGTGTGCATGGGCAGGTATCAGAAGGTGTCTGTCTACTCCTACAGGCAAATGAATGTTCCCAGCAACATCACTGAGCTGACATCCATGCACTTGCCCACAACACAGATCATGTTGCTCACCAGTTGGGTGTGCTGCATGAAGGACAGAAGCACAGGCATGCTGAGGTAATGGAGTCATTGGCTGCTCAGAATTAAATATGTTATCTGTTTCATGGTCAGTAGAATCCCTGGCCTCTACACTAGTACAGCAGTGCTGTAGTGCAGACACGGCTCAGTGTGCCCTGGCTGTGCTTAGCTAATTGCCATATGGGAGAAGCAGGCTCCCTGTCAGCATAATTAAGCTTCCCCATCAGGTATCAATGTCTGTGCTCCAATGTGCACATACTTGCTCTTCTGGCCCATCTGCTATGGGCTAGGTAGTCATAACCACTCAAATCCCAGTCATGCTCCTTCACTTCCATGTGCTGGTTTCATCCCATCAATCTCCTCCATGGAGCAAACTGGGCCAAGTGTTTGCATATATGGTAGAGGCAGACCAGACTGATATGTGAGTTGTCAGTGTGAGCACCCTAGACTGCATTAGAATAACAAAGAAAGTTGACCCGCTCTGTCCAGTAGTGTCATTCTCACCCTGTGGTGATGGTGATTGCTATGTAGAACACTGACAATGTCATCTGTCTGTATTCATTGACAAGTCTGATGCTACATCAGTCTAACAGTTTTACTAAACATGGCTGACTCCATTTACTGCATTTATCCATACTTTACAGTGACATACTGTGATATTAACAACAGTTTATGTGCTGCATTGTTTACCTGCTTGCAGTTTTTTACAGTGCAGTGATAGGAATGTGTTGCACTGATGTATGTCCTTTATTGTGTGCCATACACTGATACAACAGTCTGAGTCTGTATGAATACTTGTATCAGTTGTGCCCTGAGTGATGATCCCTGTTGTGATAGATCTGTATATATTCATAATATATGTTATGTTATGATTATGTTGTTATGTCTGATGCTCAGTATGTACATCTAGTAAGTACTTGCCATTAGACACAATCAGTCCTGTGGTGATGGAGCAACACTTGAACCTTAATGTTTAATCTGTGTACTTATGTATGTGTGGCTTGTCTTAATTTAAAGTTGTGGGTCAGACGCTGCTGTGTTGTCTCGAATGTGCACTTGTGGTTGCACCCTATTTTGTTTATGCCTGTGTCTACTGCCCCTAAGTTCTCCTGCTTTTCCTTTGATATCTGTGAGATATCATCTTCAGACATCTGGGGCTCTTGGGGTAATTTTCCCATACCTGCAGCTGGAAGACCACCATGTGCTCTAGTTAGCATGTTGTGCAGCATGGCGCACACCATTATCATCTCTGCTGCCTTCTCAGGTGTGTATTGCAGTGCACCCTCTGATGTGCCCATACATCTCAACCCATCTTTCAGTAAACCAAACACACAATCTAATGTATTTCTAGTTGTTGTACGTGTTCTTTTCTAGGCATCCTCCACAGGACTTGATGTTTTCACAGTACGGAGTCATTAGCCACAGTTAAGTGGATAACCATAGTCACCTGTTGTGGGGATTAAACACACATGTTCTCAGCATGGATATTGGTGGAAGGGATATCCTTAGCTTACATCCTAGCTGTGCTCCTGTACTTATTCAGTAGTAGTAGTAGTCCCTCTAATATTTCACCTTGCTGGAATGTAGCCCTCAGTCCACTTTCCTAGAATATGGCAGCATCATGGACATTTCTAGGGTGTGGTGACATGAGATTTGTTATGCTGCCAGATGCTGCCCACACAAACTGGCAATTCAGGGATTGCCAGCTCTTTCTGTTTATATATCAGTCTGCTTCAGGATGTACTGGGGTCTTGATAGTGATGTGTGTACAATCTATTTGTAATGAGTACATAAGGGAAGTTTATAATGTTGTAGAACTGGTGCATTACAGTTCTCTACTCCATGAGGGTGGATGGAAAGTGGATGTAGTCATCCATATTTCTCAAATTACTACCAGGAATTTTGAGAGGATACTGCTGGCAGTTGTCTGTGACATTCCCACAGCATCTCACATGTGTCTCTGGAATGTCCCAGATGCAAGTACACCCAGGCTGAGGAAATCTTTGATTTCAAAGGGAATGGGGTTTCCTGTCAGGGTCTGCACAGACATTTATGGGGTACACATTCTACACACAGTCTGCACCAGCTGTCTGTCTAGGCAGTACCTGTTGATTACTTGTTGATCTGACAGTTGATTTAGTTGCAGCCTTGCTCTGACTCTAGCTGGCTGCCTTCTAGGGCCCACAGCCACTTCCTCATGTATGGGTTGTATTACTGCAGCCTTCTGCAGTTCATTAACTGCAGGTTGCAGTTTACTTTTCTTTTCTTTTGCTTTCTTATGGAATATGGCATAATAAATAGTAGCAGCTTCTGTTATTTGTTAGGCCATATAGCATACACTGAGGATTTCAGAAACAGAGTCAATGTTGCAGTTTGTCACATTTAAGTTGCATTGGGTGCGCATGATATATTTTTTGGAACCAGATGGGCATGTGCGGAGCCATAATTATGCTACACTGAATAGCTAAGTACTTGGAATGCTTTCAGCGTGTTTTCTGAAATAGCGTCCACAACTGGTGACTGCCTTCCAGACTATCTGCAAATATACAGTGCTGAGTATATTTTTTTGGTTATAGAGTTTGTTAATTGTTGCTTAGATCTCTGTTGAAACTGTTGTCTCACTGTTTTGAGGGACTGATCTGCAAATATACAGAGCTGAGTATATTTTTTGGGGTTTTTAGAGTTTGTACTGTTAGTTGTTGCTTAGATCTCTGTTGAAACTGTTTTGTCCCATCCACCCTCCCTATTTTTGGTTTGTAGTTTAAATTTGGTGGCTTTTGCAGTTGCCCGCCCCACTGTAGATTTGATCTGGGACACTCCCTCAGTCCCATCTCTTTACCACATTCTACCTAATAAACTCTCTCTGTACTTGCTTTTAGTCCTTTTTAATTTAATTGCATTTTTTAAACTGTGTTTGGTCTAATATTGCTACATACCCAAGTGTGCTAGCTTGCACTGCATGTGAATTGTTTTTACTACTTTTCTGTACAAAAAAAAAAAAAAAAAAAAAAAAAAACTGTAAGCCTGTTTCCTACCATTCCTGTAACTAGTGTTCTAGATACAGATTTGCTGTATCCAGGACTGTATGTAAGCTTCTCAGCCCCCCAAACATTTTTGTGTTGGAGGGAAGCCTTCTATCTTATCAGTGGGAGTGGTAAGCACTAGGTAACCTGTCTACCACATAAGGAGTGGTTCTGGCCCAAAAATTGTAGTTATTGGCTGTTTGGGCAATCTCTTCCATATCTCTCAACTTTCTGATTTGAAAGCCTGCATTTGCACTTGTTTCTGTCCTTTAACTTGTCTAGTGCAGATAGATTCTTAGTTTTAGCACTTAAATTTGCTTATTCATGCTCAGCACTTGTAAGCACTAAATAAGCTACTAATTAGTATAGTACTCAGTCTTCCTCATTACCTATTGGAAAACAGTTTTTGTACTTACTTTTCTCACTTGCTTAGAGAAAAACAGCTCTTGTACTCACTTTCATCACTTATCTAAAGGAAAATATTTTTTTATTCAGGCATGTCCCAGGGTCAGTTCCCAGTGTTCTCTCCTGTCTATCTGATAAATCTGGGCATCTTGAAGCAATGTAGAAATTGCCTCAAGTACACAGACAACTCTCTGCTCCTACCACCCAACACTGCAACCTGTGAGAGATGCACTTATCTAGCCAAACTGGAGGTAAAGCTCTCTCCAACCAAGACTGAACGTGACAGTCATGAGGAGAGGGTAAACATTTGCACCACCCCACACTCATCACATAGTCTCACTAAATCTACACGACCAAGATCCACACATAGTAACACACAAACATTCGCGGAGGCTCTCAGTAATAATCTGTCTAAGCAACAGAGACCTACAAAGCAGAAATACAAGCACCCTTCATCCCCCAACACAACCCAAATGACACATAGCCCACAGACTCAGTGTGCCACTCAACCACAGCCAATAAGACAAAACAATGTACCCAACACACTAGTCATAGGTGACTCTATAGTCAGGCACACTGATGTCCCACTCACCAGGCTAAACAAAGAGAAGGTTACTGTCAGCTGCCTGTCGGGTGCCAGGATCCACCACGTAACCCACGCACTCAGGTCACTCCACAACAAGTGCAAATATGACACTGTCATTGTCCATGTTGGTGTGAATGACCTGAGATGTACCTCCCTGGACTACATGAAAAGAGACATGGAAGAGCTCTCCGATCTTGTAGCCCAGGCAGGTATGACCCTAGCCCTGAGTAGCATTCTGCCATTGCCCAGAATGATACCGCAGTACAAGGACAAAATGATTGACTTCAACAACTGGCTAAGCTTCTGGTGTCATTCTAAGGGGATCCAGTATCTGTCTGCTTGGGATGACATGGTCGACAGACCATGATGCTTTGCCACAGATGGCCTGCACCTGTCGCCCCTGGGATTCCAGATACTGTCTAAGTCTCTTGCTGCCCCTATAGTGCCTTTTTTAGGCAAGGTTCAAATAACAAATTTGCCACCATAACAGGAACAGGCAAGCAAAAACTGAGGGTAATGCTACTCAATGCTATAAGTCCAAATCTCAAAATGCACTCACTTGAGGCACTCCTTAAAATGGAGAGCATCGATATCTGTGCAGTGACTGAGAACTGGTTCAAGGCTCCAGAGAGCACCCCTGCACTACCAGGCTATAACTCATACCACACGTTTTGGCCATGTAACCTGGACCGAAACACCAAAGGTGGAGGTGTGTCCATATCTATTAAGGATATCCACACCTCCAGGCTAGTTGCTCAGCATAATGCATTCTAGGTTATCCAAGTGCAACTAACTCTGGGCAAAACTGCAATCCAAATTGTAGCTTGCTACAAATCCCCCACCATGCCCCAGGATTCCCACTCCTCTTTTCTTGATGTACTGGAAAATATTAGGATTCAACCAAACACCCTAATAATGGGCGATAACTACCCCACCATTATCTGGGAAAACTACTCGTGTACCAACTCCTTAGCTCAACGCTTTCTGGAATTCATGAACTCCAATGCCCTGGATCAACTTATCCACAGCCCCACCAGGGGCAATAATATCCTAGACCTAGTCATTACCAACATGAGTGACCAGTGTTCCACACCTAAAATCAACTCATCATTGGTCCGATCCGACCATAAGTTAATCACCCTTGATATCCACATCCCGCTCCCACCCCCCATTAATGAAACCACAGTAAAAGATTTCTCCAAAGCCAACTTCATGCTTCTTAAGACAGAGCTGGTAAACTTCATGACACCCATGCAGATGGACAATACAGTTACAACTGCTGAATCCTACACAAATGCACTCTATAAGCACTTACACGAGTGCATGGATCATGCTATCCCAAACAGAACCAAGACACTATCCTCCAAAAAAAGGAAGCCAATCTGGTGGTCCCCTGCCATAAACAAACTGTACAACACAAGGAAGAAACTGTTGCAAAAGAGAGTAAAATCCCATGAGTGGAGGAGCTCCCTGGTCAGCCTCAGTAAGAAGCTGAGATCCCTTATAAGATCCTCCAAAGCTAGCTACAAAAACAAAATCACCACTAATTCTAAGGACAACCACAGAGCATTCTATAGCTATGTCAAGAATCTCACAAAGGCAAGAAAATTACAGAACCAACTGATATTGCCAACATCCTGGCAGATAGGTTTAGTGCTATCTTTATCCCCCTCTCACCCGCTAAAGGGCTCCTATCTATACAGGAAGAAAGCAGAGTCCCTGTAATCACAAAAGCTGCACTCTCTAAAGCCAAAAACACAGCATCCATGGGACTGGACAATATACCAGGCTGCATTTTACACGATCTTCAGAATGAACTGGCTCCCCACTTAAGCACAATGTTCAATAATAGGCTTGCATCAGGCTTTGTGCCCACTGAATAGTGCACAGCAACAGTTTTCCCACCCCACAAAGAGAGAGCCACCACTGATCCAGGGAACTATCGACCTATTAGCCTGCCGAGCCTGGTCTGCAAGGCCATGGAACGTATCATCATGGAACTCATAAACAAAGACATTGGTAACCTCCAATCTCTGGATCCCACCCAGTTCGGGTTTGTGAAAGGAAGATCATGCCTCCTGAACCTGATCAACTTCTTTGAGGCAGTCACCAAAGCCGTAGATGAGGGTACGGTGGTTCACACAGCCTATCTTGACCTCGCCAAGGCTTTTGACACCATCCCCCATTTTGGAATTATAGCTAAACTCACTAAACTAGGTATAAATCCCTATGTCTCAAGATGGGTTGCCAACTGGCTCACTGACAGAACCCACACTGTAAAAGTTGCAGACTCCAAATCTCACCTCAAAGCAGTGACAAGTGGAGTACCACAGGGTTCCGTCCTTGGACATCTCCTGTTTGGTATCTACTTCTCTGAAGTACAGGCTAACACAGAAGGCCTCTGGCTAACACATTTCGCAGATGACTGCAAACTAGGATCCATAGTCAAGTCCGCAAATGATGTGGACATCCTACAGAAGGTCCTTGCTGAGACAGATGCCTGGTGTCAGAGCCATGGCCTCAAGCTCAATGCCAAAAAGTGCAATGTCATCCCCTTTGGTAAAATCTCTGTACCCATGAACTGCCACATAGGCAGCAATCTACTTAACACCGAATACGTGATAAGAGACAGTAGTCTCTCCTTTGATAGTCCCATCGCCACAGTAGTCAGGAAGTCCTTCTATGTGGCACACCTCATCACAAAAGGGTTCTCATCCAGGAAAAAAGAGGTCATTAGTCCCCTCTACTCGACACTCATTAGACCCATTATAGAGTACAACGCCCCTTTTGGAATGTACCTCACAAGACATCTGCAGCAGCTGGAAAGGCCACGGAAGTACCTCACAAAGAGGATTACTGGCCTCAAAGAAATGCCCTACACTGACCGCCTCAAAAAACTCCAGCTTTACTCCATAGCATATCGCCTACTCCGAGGTGATCTCTGCCTAACATATAAAGCTATGTCAAACCCAGAGCTGTTGGACATGCTACACCTAAAGAAATCCCAATCCCTCCGAGCTACATGCTCTAGGGACCTAAACCTTGTCACCACAATAAACAGAACATGATGGAGGGATAGATTCCTGTCCCAGAGACTTCCCATACTCTGGAACAGGCTACCCATCTATGTCAAGCAAAGTTCTTCATTAGCACTCTTCAAGAAAAATCTTGATGAGTGGATGGGAAATAGGAAATACACCCCGGGGATCACTTCTGTGTCTCTGCTCAACAGTGGCACCAGCAAATAACTTTCTTGGGTGGTGTAAGCCAGGAACCTTGTTGGCTAGGCTTATGTAGACCCTTGGGCCGATAGCCTAGTATCTACCTATGAACCTATGCATTTAAGTCTTCCTTTAGTGTGCTGTGTTGTCCACAAATAGCTTTTGGAGTCAATCTCATAACAGTTAAAAGACGAAAAGTTTGTTGTGCCTTTATAAAGTGCTGTAATTCTTTAAAAAGATTCCACAATTTTTCCTCACAGAAGTGAATTCTGACAGGAAGGATCAGATGCAAAGGCAAGAAATGTGGAAAATGCATAAATATAGTTGCAAGCACAGAAAACTCTTGGAACAAACTCATGCTTGATCAGGATTGACTGCAGAAATGGTTAAAGACAGTTGGATTTAAACCAAAAGACAAAAGTTTATTATTATTAATGGCCCAAGATAGTGGACTAAGTACATGTTGGTTTACAGAGTCCATTGAACATGTCAGAGAAATAGACAAATTTAGGTTTTATAAAACAGAATTGGAAACAGTTGCACATCTTGTTACTGGTTGTAATATACTAATGGGAGAAGGACTGTATACTGAAAGGCATAGTAATGTGGCAAGACTGTTGCATTGGGGATTGTGCAAACATTATAATAGTAAAGTAGCTGAAAAACATTGGAAACATGAGCCACAAAGCATTAAAGAAAATCAAGAAGTTTATATCACATGGGATCACCCATTACCAACAGCTCAAAAAATATATGTGAGAAAACCAGATATTGTAGTCCATGAAAATAAGACAAAAGTAGCACTGATCATTGAAATTGTTACACCGGTGTCTTATGTACAGACAGACACAAAGTCATAAAATGCCAGGATTTGCAGGCTGAAAGAAGGGCAATGTGGAAGAAGGATACCCAGATCATTCCGATAATAGTAGGAGCAATGGGCCTTATAAAAAAGAATTTACAATCATACTTATATATGTCACCAGTACATGTAATGCCATATGAATTGCAGAAGGAGTCAGTTCTGGGCACATTTTGGGTACTGCAAAGAGCACTCCTGGTTAACATCAAAGATTGAAACAATACTAATTTCATGAATTTTAGTCATACTTTGACTACGGAATGGGGTCCATTCTCATCATGGTAATAGAAACCCAAAAGACTTGGAGAAATTAAAACAAAATAAATCTATTATATTATGCTTTCAGCATCTTGAAGGTCAGGCAGCACCCACTGCGGTTTTGTTATGACAATGGACTTCCAAATGAGAAAAATCGTGAAGGAATTCTACTAAGGATTTCCAAAATAATATGTCTGAAATTATGTGGTCCAGTGAGTATCACAGATTTGTTAGCAGAATGAATTGCCGACACTAGTGAAGGTGCATGGAGAGTTAAATGGAGATCTCATACAAGTGGAAAGTACGATGATGTCAGACATTTTACATGATATGAGGAAGTATAAAAGGAATAGCAGCAAAGTATGAGAATAGGATCTTGTTTGTTCAAGGTACTTTACAAAAATGAATATGCTTCAAAGAAGGAATGTTGAACAAATAGAATATTTTGGTATGAAAGACAGACTGGACAGATACTTTATGCAGGCAGAATAATTTAAGTTTCTTAGTTGTATATTGAGCAAATATGAGCCATCATTCATATGGTATAGGGACTGTTTTATGACCTAGATTTTGAAATAGAATACGCAAGTTTTCAACTTTTCAAGAAAAAGAGTGAGTCACTTTGGTAGATGTTAAATATTTGACTAGAAAGAACATGATTCAAATATATCTTTGAAGTTAGGTTGTGAAAACTTTGTGAATAAATCAAGTCTTTAACCACAGTGAGAGACTACTTGGGACATTAAATACATTAAAGACAAAAACAGAACTTGGAATAGAAAGGGAAATTAACCAAGGACTGGAAAATGGAGGGCAGGAGTGCTTGTCAACTGAATGACATGCAGTAGTGAACAAACACATTCCAGAAAATTGATATCCATATTTCAATTACACCTACTGACATGATACGAGTATTTTAAAGATTCATATTGCTAAGACTTGTCCTTGTATGATATGTCATATATGTGAAAAAAAGAATTTTGATCAGAAGCATCATCCAAAGATGCTATCACCAAGAGGAAACCTTTTGAAAAGAATCTACTATAATTCATAATTATGAAGCTGAGTGTGCTTTAGCACAAGAAAATATAGCAAGTGAAAATAAGTGTGATAAATTAATAGGGGAGGAACATATGCAGTAAAAATGGAAAGGTGCAGTTATAATGAGAGATGTCGACACCTTACATATGTAATGGGTGATGGAATAAATAAAATAAAGAATGAGTAAGAGAGGAAATGGCAGGTGTTGTCATAATGAGCGATGAAATAAATAAAGTGAGGAAAGTAGAAAGGAACAAAATGGATTTCTAGCATGACAAAAGCTTAATTAGGCAACTCTGAAAAAAAGAAGAATATGACGAAAATGTAGAAAAAGAAAGGTCACTTACAATAAAGCAAAGAGTTAGTAAGTGAAAAAGGTGGAAGGAAAAAATAAAGAAACTTATTAACACTGAATGTTAATATATTAAACAATTTTAAGAGGGACTCTCATGATGGTTTGGCTAAGACAGAAACAGAAAGGTATAATTTATTTGCAAGACATTATTTCTTTCTTTCCTTCATGTATTTGTTTTTCTTTTCTTTACTTTTTTTGCAGAAAATGAAATGGAAAATTGCAAGGAATAGAATAAGGACTATTTATTCTCATTACAAAAGGAAGAAGGCTCCAGAGTATTGTACTTTTGAATGAAAAGAGTAAGGCAAATAAAAGGTACCGGGATGTAACAGAGGTAAGTAGGGGAGTTGATGCATTTAATTGGATAGGACAAAAAAAATATATATATATATATATATATATATATATATATATATATATATATATATATATATAAAAAATTTTTAATATTTATGCAACTGTGTATACAACATAATAGTATATACATTTGAAAAAGTAAATGATTACATTAATTAGAATGATTGGTACTTACATATTATCACACCACATTTTTCACGGCAATAGCAGTTGCGTTCTGAGCCTGAAATATGTTCGTTAATGTTGTGAAAATGTTATGTAGTGTGATTTCTTTACCAGTGCATGTTGTTTTCTGGAGTGTTATCCAAAAAATGTGAGTGTTTTTGTGCATGTATGTACCTTTACCCTTAGCTTTAACATGGACCTTTTCATCCATTCTGAAAAAAATGTGTATCCAGAGAGTCCCCAGGATGTCGTGCTTCTTTGCTGGTAACCCTAGTAGAGGGGTAGGGTGTTGACAGTGGACTGTAGATGTCGGTTGGATGCCATGATTTTGGAAATAGCTGCGGAGCATGAGAGAATCCTCAGGGAGGTAGGAAGCAGTGACCCAGTTTGTATAGGACCTACATTGAGGAAACACCGAGTTTGGCTGTACGTGTTGACACTGGTGCAGTCTACCAAACCCACTTGCTTTCAACAATCATTGATTGATTTCTTTATTTTGAGTGGATGAAATTGGGGGACAGTCTTTTCACATAGTTTTGCATCGGTGAATGCAGCCTTGGTCATCACTACTGTGCTATTTACTGGTAAATGTAGCAATTAAATGGCACTGTTAATTCCATCAGTTTAGACTTGTATCACTCCAAATAAAAATGTGATGGTTTTGATACGTCTGAAAACAGTCAGTGCTAAAGTGGATATGAAATGTCAGTGACTGAAATGCGAAGTAACTCATATGTGCGCACCCTAGCGACTGTACTGAAATGCAGCTTTGAGAAACATCATTGTAAATTAACAGTCACGGTTGCACGAGTTAATTTTGAAAGAACGATGGTAGTTGCCAAATTTGTTCATTCATTTCTTGTTTATATCTTGTGTTAGAAACACTGGCATGAAATTGTTCATTCATTTCTTGTTTATATCTTGTGTTAGAAACACTGGCATGAAATTGTTTTTCTGGGTATGCAAACCCCATTCTTATTACTCTGTCACTGTTTGCCATCTTCCTGCCTCATACACAATGTCACACACTAAGAATTGCTACTTTACACAGCCCTTTTACTGTTAACATGAATATTTTTGGACCAACATAATGAATTAGGGCAGGTTGGAAATGTGGTTGCGATAATACATAAGTACCAAATGATTTAGTGGTAAGTAAAAAACTAATAATAATAACATAAACCTGAAAAAGAAAGGAAAGGAAGTTGTGTGTGGCTTATGGAAAACAATTTAGGCTGGATCAGGGAAATAGAGGGATAAAGCTTGACTGTGTCCAAAATGAACTCCATTTAATTAGTGGCTTGGGCACTGTTAGACTTGTGCAATAAGTACAGGAGCAAATGCCTGACACCAGTGCCTCCATCCTGAGGGCACCATGCTGCTTACGGAGCACTGACTGGCTATGCCAAAATGTGGCAGCAGTAGTTTTCTAGTACTGTGTGTGTAGGAGTGTACGTGATGCCATTAGAAGGAGAAGGCATATCAGGCCCTTATATAAGTGAGAATGTATACCAGACAACAGAGGTAGGACTTTAGGTCTTCTACAAAAAACTCTCTGATGATCATGATTGGCTCACTTCCTGAGTGGACTACATTCTCCAACAGATTGCAACAGGACTGATGCTATGTAGGTAACAGGGATACAAATAATTAATTAATTAGCCAGGTGAAAGGTTGCAAGTATATACAATGGTACTATGATTCTCTTACCATAAAGCTATTATGGATTATTATGGTAAAAGTGCTGGAATATTACATTAATTTACAACTTGGTAAAAAATACTGTGGGATGATCATCTAACATGAGAATATGTTATGCGTTACTGACCATGATTCTCATGTAGAGAAAATACATGTGTCAAAAAGGAAGTAAGACACTGAGAAAGAAATAAAGAAATGCAATATTTCAATGAGGTAACCAACCAAAGCTGTGGATAGAGGCAAGAAAAGTTCTAAGAAAAAAAAGGAGAAAGTTCATTATTAAATTGAGGAAAGAATAACTAGTTGATTTATGTTGGAGACAGTCATTTGAATTAGATGGAGTAAAGAAGCAATGTAGTCATATTAATAAAACAGCAATGGAAAGCAGATGGTTAGTTTTTCAATCAAGAAGGAATGATTTCTTTACCTAAATAACATAAAGGAAAGAGTTCAATGACATTTGAATGAGACATTTATCAGATCTGAGGAGGTGCATCAAACGTTGTTGGCACAAAATAGTTGGAATATATCAGTGGAGAAGACATAATATTAGAAAATATTAAGAAGGAGAATTTTTCAGGACCAGATAGGACAGGCTATGGGTTTTTAGGTTGTTAGGGCAAACACTGCTAAAAGTACTGTCTAAGATGTACAATTAATTAAATTTTGAGAAAAGAGTAGAAACATTTGTGCGAAGGAGTGGTAATGTTTCTTAAGGAAAGTTAAAGAGAAACTTTAAAAGTTAGAAGTTTGTTACTATGAATAATTTGGATAAAAAATGCAAAAATTATATGGATTACACTGAGTATAAGATCTGATTTCCTTTTTTATGAAAAAAGGAAACTATTAGTGTGAGATAAGATACAGAAATTTTATCATCACTCTCTATATTACTTGATAAATAATGAAGAGGGAAAAGTTAGTCAATGAAAGTGAGAAAAAGTAAGGGATACCTAATTTTGTGTACATCTGGCGAAAGCTTAAGGTATTTGACTCATGAAACACATACTAAAAAATTGCAAGAAACAGGAGTAGATGGAGGGGTAATATAAATTATTCATATTATTTGGGAAAGGTATGTGGGGTGAATAACAATGAATTAGATTCTGGCAATAGAATATGAGTTACAAAAAAGACCATTAAGCAGTGGTACCCTCTTAGCTGTTTTCTTCTTGCCTGTTGTTTGAATGACTCGGGCACTACTGTTCAATTCAATACATAAATATATGTACAAAGTTAAAAGGCATATAAATAAACAAGTTAAACAGCATAAACATTTAAAGATCAGCCTAATAACAAGCTATAAGCAAGACTGAATTAGTGGAATCTTAGATCCCTTTTAAAACGAAACACTGTGTGTGTATCTCAAAGCCATCAAGGAAGAAGGTTCCATAGGAAGGGGCCCTGGTAACTGAAGAAATGACAATTAGAGGTGCCACGGTTGAAATATAGATCCATAAGGAGGTCCTTTGAGCCTAAGTGCAGTGTTTTTGCAAGGATATGTTTATAAAAGTTCTATGAACTATAGAGCAAGGTTATGATAAACAATATAGGCCATAATAATAGATTTATTACCTGTCCCACTTTGGGAAGTTGTGTCCTGCAAAGAAATTGAAAAAATGCCAAATGTCCTGAGATTTTAGGACAAACATGTTTCCTATATTTTATGAAATAGTTGCATAAAAGAGATATTCTGTATCCGAAACACCTAAATGTGATAAGAAACAAAATAAGCAACTAAAATGCTACAAAAATAAGCTTTTATTTAGGTCAAAAATTGAAGTCCAGCCCTGTGTACTGGCCTTGGGTATGTTTTTCCCTGCAAAATCTGATGTTTTTACCAAAAATGTCCCACTTTGGGCATGTGAAAAGGTGGCAACCCCACATAACAAGGATCTTATAAATGATTCGCTGTCTGTCAGAGAGCCAATGTAGGTCACACAGAATTAGACTGATGTGATGATATTGTGAGACTTGTGCCACAAGATGGGACAGCAAAGTTTTGTATAAGTTGGATATGAACAATATCAGCCTGATAACTGAATGCAGATGGCATTACAGTAATCTAAGTGTGAGGAAATCAAAGGATGAGCTACAGTTGGATGATCACTGGAGGGAATAAGATGTTTGATTAGGCTAATGTTCCACAGATGGAAACAGGAATAATTGATGATAGCTGAAATATGGTCTTTAGGAACTAATCTGTCATCCAGTATCATACCAAGATCACATACCTTTGATATAAAGTTAAGTTTATCACCCTGATAAAAAATATCAGGTGACAGAACAGGAAAGGAAGAACCCCTCAGTGCAACATGAACCATCACAGTATATGCCTTTTAGGTCTTGAGTTTAAACTTGTAGCTGACAATCCAGTCATGGATAAGTTACAGATCTTGAAATATGGATGTGAGAGCAGTCACAGAATCCTAAGTGAATGGGACATAATGCTATTGTCAGTGTAACAATTGTACTGTAAACCTCTTAAACAAATAAATTCACCTAATGATAATAGCTGAATAATGAACAATAAAACCACATAAAGTAACCCTGCAATAGCCAACAAGTTAGAGGAAGAGGCATTATCACCCCAAATCTCCCTCTGGATATGACCAGAAAGACAAAAGACAAACCAGTCAAGGACCAGTCCAGAGATATCACATTAATGCCCCAATCAGTCTAAAACAATAGAATTATCCACCAAGTCAAATGCCAATGACATATCAAGAAGGAATAAAACTCAGTAGTAACACTGATATCTTGCAAGTAGAGCACTAAAGACTCAAGTGAAAGCTGTCTCAGTATTGTGTTGAGCCTTAAAACGTAACTAGAATGGGTCAAGGATGCCATGTATGCTAAAATATCTGTTAAGCTGAAGATACATCACTTTCACAAGAAAGGAAGGTTTCAGATGGGACAATAATCACAAAGGTCATTAGAGTCCAGTCCAGCCTTTTTAAGGACTGGTGTAACGAGTATCTCCTTTAAGAAAGAAGGAGGAAAGTAAGCTGAAATGCAAGCATTTAAAAGAAACTGCAAGCAATTGCAAGAGAATATTTAACAGTAGCTTTAAGGCTTTGTTTTTTTCTCAAATTTACATCTGAGTCATTATTTCAGGTAATTGCTGTCCATGTTGCCAGCATACAGGAATCTAACAATTCATTTGCTGATTTCTGGCACATTTCAACCTATATATATATATATATATATATATATATATATATATATATATATATTTTGTTAAGGAGAGTTTGTGTGATGAATATCATAAACAATACCTGTAGTGATTTGGTTACAATATTATATGGAAAGTGTATGATAAAATGGAAGTATACAAAAGGTGAAATAATGATTGTGGAGAGATTAAGGGAATCAGTGCATCATCAAAAAATGCATAGGATTTGAAAGTGAACAGAAGGAAAGAAATAAAATGTTAGCAGAACATTATGCATTTTAAAATGTTAAAATGTGTGGAAGGATTTAGAATTGAACTTGTATATAAATAGGTTGCAGAACATAACACAGTGCCATTTGTAAGACCTTTATGATGAAAATAATATGTTACGAAATGAGTGTGGTGGTAGAGCTATGCATATAGTATGAAATATGAAGACAGAGATGTGGGTGTTATTACATAGTAAAATGGAATAAAAGGGAACTCTGTATATGAATCGGATGTTCTTATATAAATTGTACGAATTTGCATTTTAATTTGTATTTAAATCATTTTCTTTTAGGAATGTATGTGCATTTGGTTACATTACAAATAAAACTCCCACGACTCTTTTTCATGCATTCCATGATACCTTCAGTCTCAGTCTAAAAGCTACCACCAGCTCAATATCCCATAGCTTTGCACCATAATAATGAAACATAAATGCAAGCACTGGGTGAGATATGAGAAATCACACCTTGCTGACCTTCCTTGCATTGGATGAATAGTAACAACACCATGTTATATATTAACAAAGGACTACAATATTTTACACCACGGCATTTGCTGAAAAGAGTAGGGCATTTGATATTTAAATTCTAATCACATATATAGGAATTCATAAAATAACATTTAAAGCACATATTAAACTCCAGATTCACAATATGTGAATAACAGAAAATCAAATTCATACAAGCATCTATCATTTCATGCTTTAATCCTATAAGCCCACACTCACTTGTTATGTATGTGGTATTTCAAACATTCCCTCTTAACCACAAATACTGATGTTTTAATTGTAAATCTCTTGCTATACCTCTTATTAGCCCTTTTCATCACAACACTATACTTCTCTGCCCTCATTTCAAATAATCTTCCTCTCTTTCTTTGGATCTATATCAGTGTCTATATCTATATCCATATCTATATCTTTAGCTATATCTATATTTGTATCTGTATCTGTATCTATATCTATAGCTATATCTGTATTTATATCTATATCTATATTTATAACTATATCTGTATCTGCATCTATCTATATCTGTATCTATATCTATATCATCTATATCTGGTAACTACACACACACACACACACATATATATATATATGTATATAAATATATATATATATATATATATATATATATATATATATATACATATATATATATATATATATATATATATATATAGTTGCAACTGTATATATATATATATATATATATATATATATATATATATATATATATATATCTGTATCTATATCTAATATCTAATCTATATCTAAATCTGTATCTGTATTATATATAATCTATATCTGTATCTATATCTGTAATTGTATCGGTATTTATATCTATATCTATATCTGTATCTGTATCTATATTTATATCATCTATATCTGGTATCTATACACACACACACACACACACACACACACACACACACACACACACACACACACACACACACACACACACATATATAGCTGTATCTGTATTTATATCTACATCTATATCCATATCTGTATCTGTATTCTATATCTATATTTGTATCTATATCTATATTTATATATGTACCTGTATCTATCTAATTTATATATATTTCTAAATGTGTATTTATATCTAATCTATATCTGTATCTGTATCTATAGCTATATATCTATTTCTATACCTGGATCTGTATCTATATCTATATCTATATCTTTATCTAATGCTATATCTATATCTATATCTATATCTTTATCTATTTCTATATTTGTCTTTCTATAACTCAAATGAGCACTGTTGAAGTTTCTGCTTTAGTGACATACTTGCTCAGAGTCATACAGTATGCAAATGATGTAGAAGAAACCAATAAATAAAACTGTGTACTTTTGACTACAGGAAGCTCAGAGTTTTAATACTCTGCAGTTACTGGCATTTGCATGCATATATATATATATATATATATAGATCTACTTCACTACACCGACACGCCACAAAGCTGACACCCAAAACACAGAGACCAAAAGAACGAAAACACACAATACCGACAACTCACAAAACCGAACACCATAACACCGACACACAAAACGTAAACAACACATTACACACAACTATATATGCACTAACCTTAACCCAAACCCCAACCCTAAGGTCTGACACTACCGCACACTTACCCTACCCGCACCCTAACCCTAACTCACTTAACCCACCCCTAACCTAAAGTCCGTCACTATCGCACACTTACCCTACCTGCACCCTAACCCTAACTCACTTAACCCACCCTTAAACATAAAGTCTGTCTCTATCGCACACTCACCCTACCTGCACCCTAACCCTAACCCTAACTCACTTAACTCAGCCCTAAAACTACAGTCTGTCACTATCACACACTATCACACACTATCACACACTTACCTTACCCGAACCCTAACCCTAAGTCCGACACTACCGCACACTCACCTTTCCCGCACCCTAACCCTAAATCCCTCACTATCGCACACTTACCTGTCTGCTCCCTAACCCTAAATCCCTCACTATCGCACACTTACCGAGTCACGCTTACACGTTCCCATGTCGGTGTTTCGGCTGTTGGGATTTCACCTTGTCGATCATCTGCGTCGTCGGTCTTTTGGTCTCTGTGTTTTGGGTGTCGGCTTTGTGGCATGTCGGTGAAGTGAAGTAGACCCATATATATATATATATACACACTGTATGCATCAAACCCCAAAATCAACATATATTGAGGTTCTCTCAAAAAACTTATCAAAACACCAGTTCCCACAGCACTCATGACACATAGTAACACCAGTGTCTCACCTACTAAGCCTGTAAGGCACAACACTCATGAAACAAATTCTCTAGTCATTGAAGACTCCATAGTGAGACACAAGGATGTTCCACTCATATGGTTGGACAGGAAAAAAAAACATGGTTAACTGCCTAACAGTGCCAGGATTCATCAGATCATTCAAACACTCAGGTATTTCAGCAACAAGTACTATTATGACTGTCATAGTTCATGTTGGAGTTAACAGCTTGAGATGTACCTCACTGGACTATATGAAGAGAGACATGATTGAGCTCGCTGAGTATGTGTCCCAGGCAGGTATGTCCATAGCTTTGAGCAGCACACTGCCCTCATCTAGAATGATGCCACAGTATAAACAAAAATGATTGATTTCAAAAACTGGCTTAGTTTTTGGTGTCATTCAAAGGGGATCCAGTATCTTTCAGCCTGGGAAGTCATGTTTGACAAACCTCGCTGCTTTGCCAGAGATGGTTTGCACCTGGCACCGCTAGACTTCAGCTGCTGGCGAAGGCTCTTGACTCCCCCATAGTGCCTTTTTTAGGGTAGGTCTCGAAAACAAACTTACCGATGTGAAATTTGTCAGTCATAACAAAATAATGGCCATGCTGCTAAAAAACTGTACACCCTGGAAGCACTTCTATCATTGGAAGATGTAGATGTCTGTGCAGTCACAGAAACCTGGTTCAAGGCCTTAGAGAGTATCTCGGCCTTGCAAGGTTTCCATGCCTTCCCCACCTTTAGACTGCAAAATGAACATGTGAGAACAAAAGGAGGTGGTGTTTCTGTCTATATTAGAGATAAATTAACCTACTGTCTAGTTAGACTGGACAGCTTCATGGAGTTATTCCAAGGTCAGGTTACTGTGGGAAGGCCTCCATTCAAGTTATAGACCGTTATAGATCCTCCTCCATGGGTCATGATGTGCATGACGCCTACTTGACCAAACTGGAGTCAATCCAAATACTCCCGAACACTCTGGTTATGGGAGATTTAAATCATCCCACCGTCAACTGGGAAACCTGCTCTAGCCATATCTTACTAGTGCACAAATTCCTTGACTTTGTAAATTCAAATGCCCTGGAACAAATTTTTCATAGCCTAACAAGAGGAACTAACATACTACATCTGGTCCTCACGAACATGACAAACAGATGCACTGCTGCAACTGTCAGACCCTCATTAGTTAAATCTGACCACAAATCAGTCACCTTTGAGCTAGCACTAACACCAGAACTCACAAAGGGGGAAGTCAGACTAAAAAACTTCACCAAGACAAACTATACCCTCCTAGTTGAAGGTATAAATGCATTCCAAACCACACTCTCAGCTGGAAGTGGTCATTACACCGAAGCTTACACTAAAGCCCTGTACAATCACTTGCATAAGTATATAGAGTCAGTTGTACCAGAAAGAATCAAAGCCAGAGCCCCAAGTAAAAACAAGCCACCATGGTGGACATCCAGCATCAACAAACTTTACAATAAATGCAAAAAGTTGCTGTCCAAGAAAACAAAGCTGAGGCCTCAACAATGGAAAAGAACCCTCCTCAACCTCAGTAGGCAAATAAGACAACAAGTCAAATCCTTTGAGGCCATCTCTGAGGAAAAACTTAACAAGCACAGCCAATGATAGCTATAAGGCTTTTTACAACTACATACATAGTCTAAAAGGTAGGACCCAAGCATGTGCAGAACTAGTGATTAACAGTATCACACAAACTGACCCCACAGAGATAACAAACCTGCTAGCGGATAAGTTTGGTAAACTTTCACTCCCTTATCCCCTCCAAATGTATCTCAAACTCTGCCCCACCCCCACCTACCACCATACATATCTAAAGAGTGGGTCATTAAAGTCTTGTCCAAGGCAAAAAACACAGCCTCTATGTGACCTGATGACATCCCAGGCTATCTTCTAAACAGTCTAAATCATGAACTAGCATCTCCATTAAGTTGTTGTGTCTTTCGGCTTTTCCCAGTTAGGGGATGCCACAGCGGAACTCCGGTCCGCTAATGATTGGCAATAGATTTTTACGTGCCGAGTTACCAGCCCTGATGCGCAACCTTCAATGAAGGTATGCCCATTTACACATATCTCCACACGGAAGATGCTCTAGCTGAAAATTAAACAGGACAACCTCTTACTGTGAGGCAACAACGCTACCGCAGCACCACCACCGCAGGTGGGTTTTGTTCCTGCAGAATGGGGAACAACAACAGTTCTTCCCCTTCACACATGAGGCCTAGCAACAGACCCAGGGAATTACAGACCCATAAGCCTGACCAGAATCATCTGTAAGGCCATGGAATGCATCATTATGGACATCATAAATAAAGACATAGGCAACCTCCAAACCCTAGATCTAACCAAATTCAGTTTCATCCTGCCTATTAAATCTGGTGGATTTCTTGAAAAATGTGACCAGATCCATTGATGAGGGCAAATCTGTGCACACAATATACCTAGACTTGACAAAGGCTTTCGGCAAACTCCCACACTCAGGCATTACCGATAAACTTAGCAAACTGAATGTAAACCCCTTTGTACTAAAATGGGTTGCCAACTGACTCACAAACTGTACACACACTATTAAAGTGGTTGGCTGACATCAACTAGCAGATCTGTCATCAGCAGGGTGCCACAAGGGTCAGTGCTGGGTGCTTTACTGTTTGGTATATAGTTTTCAGAAGTTCAGGCCAAAACTAACGGGTTGTGGCTAACCAAGTTTGCAGACAACTGCAAACTGGGTGAAATTATTGATTCCCCAAATAATGTCAGTATATTCTGGGAGGGTCTTACCCAGACCAGCGACTGGTGTCTTAATCATGGTCTCAAACTGAATGCAAAGAAATGCATCATCATTTCCTTCATCAAAAAAATGTCCTTTAACACTATGAAATCAACAACAATACCCTAAGTACCTACAAAGTGGTAAGGGATCTGGGATCACAAGATGACTGCAACTTTAACTTTAACCTCCATCTGTCTACTGTAGTAAGGAAGGTTTTCTACATACCACACTTAATTTGTAAATGCATCACCTTGAGAGAAAAGGTATAACCCCTCTATACTCGGCACCATTCAGGCCATAATTGATTATAATCCTCCATTCAGCATGTACCATACAAAGAATATGCAGCAACTGGAGAGACCTCAGAGGTTTCTAACAAAGAAGATCAAGAAACTCCAGCATGTGCTTTATGCAGATGGACTAAAGTCCCTGTCACTATACTCTGTATCGTATAGACTTCTTAGGGGAGACTTATGTCTGGCTTACAGAGCAATCTCAGATGCAAACCTAATGAACTTGCTGCATATCTGTAAATCAAATGGGACTAGAGCTACCCATTCCAGGGACCTAAATATAGCCTGCAACTTAAATAGGACATGCTGGAGAGACATATTTATCTCCCAGCAACTACCGCATCCTTGGAATAGACTACCAATTCATGTGCAGCAGAGCACCTCTATTACACTGTTCAAAAGGATCCTGGACGAGGGGATAGGGAACCATAACTTTTTGCATGGGATAAGACCCACAACTAAAAGTAATCTTAGGTACTGACTATCGTATCTATGCGAAAAATTGTTCACACTGCCTACCTTGACCTGGCCAAGGCATTTGACACAATACCCCACTCGGGCGTTGTTGACAAACTCAAGAGGTTAGGTACAAACCTGTATGTCACATGGTGGATAGCCAACTGGCTCACAGACAGGACCCAGGAAGTTAGAATTGGGGAGTCCACCTCTACAAAGAGGCCAGTCACAAGTGGAGTCCCTCAGGGATCAGTCCTTGGACCACTCCTTTTTGGCATTTACTTCTCAGATGTCAAGGCCAATGTCAGTGGTCTCTGGCTGACTAAATTTGCAGATGACTGCAAATTAGAAGCTGTCACCGAATCTCACACTGACACAAATGTTCTCCAGGAGGGGGTGACACAGACAAACAACTGGTGTCAGAGTCATGGACTAAAACTAAATGCCAAGAAATGCATAATAGTATACTTTGGGAAGTCATCCATCCCTGGTAACTATTATATTGAGAACACCCCTTAGAGGTGACCCAGTAGTCAGGGACTTAAGGACACACATAGATAGTAATCTAGCCTTTAACCATCATGTGTCTACAGTGGTGAGGAAATCATTCTATATTGCATAACTTGTAAACAAAGGTATGGCATCTAAGTCCAATGAAGTAATTCTTCCACTGTATTTGGCATAAAACAGACCTGTCATTGAGTACAATGCCCCATTTAGTATGTACCTAACCAGGCATATCCAACAATTGGAACCACCACAGAAGTTCCTCAATAAAAGAATACAGGGTATAAGTAACATGTCCTATGCAGACTGCCTCAAGGCCCTATTCCTGTATTCTGCCTCCTACAGGCTTTTGGGAGGAGCTCTATGCATGGCATATAGGGCATTGTCAGACCCCACTCTGATGGACCTCCTGCATATCCACAAAACAAACAGCACCAGAATTACCTGTTCTAAAGACTTATACCTTGCCTGTGATATAGCTGTGCAACACTGCGAACCAAGTCCAAACCACTCAGGAACTAGAAATTTTGCAAACGTATTTTATTAAGACCGTTTTCGCTCCTCAGAAACAAGAAGCTTCTTCAGACATAATAAAAGGCGCCAAAGCGCTTTTTTAAATACAGCGGCTTTTTGTTTTCATGATGTCATATCCTTAGCGACTGATAAATTCTACGAAACACTTTTTAATATACAAATATAAAACAATCAACCTAGACCAACATTCCATCAAAAAACAGATGGTTCAAACATCTTAAATGTTTTTAAACTTTTTTTAAAAAGAATCAGTAAAATGTACTTCCTTACAAAAAAATAGTTAAGAACTTAGGTCACTATGCAGAACCTATAATCAAGCACATGTGATCCTTAAAAAGGTATCAAATAAAATGTCAATTAAACACCTATTCACTTAGTTATAATAATAATGTTACAAGAATTATATAACTTGGGTGATACTTTATGAGTTGTTTAAAATCTACAAGTTGGTATAAAAATCAGGCTATTCACAACTCCATTAATTACTGGACACAATTGTTTAAGGTGGATAGTGAACTACTTAATTCCTTAAATAACTTTTATATTTTAAAATAACAGAAATGTTACAGGCTTCATTCAACCCAGGAGGGGAAAAAGCATTTAGTAGTAACTGCCATTCTAGCACTTTAATTTCAAGAAGGAGAGACTGAGGGCCCCCCCCAATTCCAACTTTGACTAAGTCAATACCCATAAAACAAAAGCTATGTCCAGCATGGTGTAGGACATGCTTTGAAAAGGCATTGTCAGTTTTTTTATTTTTTATGGCGTAGTTATGTTGGCAAACACGGTCCCGCAACCTGCGGTCTGTTTTACCAACATAAAACGCAGCACAACAATTACACAGTGCAATGTAAACAATTGACTTAGTGTCACAACAGATCTTATGTTTAATATAAAATTTTTCTTTTCTTATAATAAAGGAGTTTCCTGTTTTCAATAATCTGCACCAGTTGCAAAACCCACAGGAAAAAGTCCCAATTTGTCTCGATGGAAGGGCACTAAAGTCCCCTGTTTGCAACAGTTCTTTTAAGTTTTTACCTCTCCTAAATACAAAAGAGGGGAATGAACCCAAGATTTCCAGTAAGTGGGCATTGTTTACAATAAAATGCCAATTTTTCCTGATAATTGTACACATACTGTCAATGTGTTTGTTATGTGTAATAATGAAACTAATCTTAAAAGCCTGGGTTGGGCTACCCTTGTCATGAACACTATTGTTATTTTCCTGTGAAATAGGGTTGGATTCACTACTAACTGTAGATGTTACCAAAACTTCGGTGCCTAAAAGGTTACATGATTTAGTACCTTGGAGGAGTGGTTGGTAAAACCCTGATGTTCTTTTAAATGACACTTCATTGATTAAACTATCAAGGAGTTCACAAGGGTAGCCCCTATTCAAAAACATACACCTAAGTGTGGAACACTCATCTTCAAAGGCCATTTGGGTGTTACACATACGTGTAGCTCTCACTAACTGGCCCTTGACAATGGACTTTTTCTGCTTCCATGGGTGGTTGCTAGAAAAATGTAAGAAAGCATTGCAATAGGTATGCTTTCTGAAAATACTGGAGAGGATTCGGTTATTATGAAGATCTTTAACAAGTTTAACATCAAGATAGTCAATCTCACTAATAGAAAAGTGGTGAGTGAATGTTAAAAAGGTGCATGATGCATTCATTTTCCCCATTAAGTTGGTAACAGTGTCCAGGTCTCCTTGTATAAGAATAAACACGTCATCTAAAAAACGCGTGTAAAATTTATTTACCTCTTTAAACTGGGTGTCCTTAAACAGGAATGTCTTTTCCCAATAGGCAACCACTAAATTAGCGACACTCCCTCCACATGGGGAGCCCATAGCGATACCCCTTTTCTGAAGGTAGTAGCTGTTGTTGAAAATGAAAAAGTTGGACGTTAAAATAATATCAAGGAGAATAGTGACCACATCAATTTCATCTTTCAGAGCTCCTAAATCAATTAACATCAATTCAACCCATTCCACAGCTTCTTGATGTGGTATACAGGTGTATAAATCTACCACATCAATAGTTAAGAAGTTGTGGGAAGGGTTGAAGGGGATGTTGTTGATGGACCCCAAAAAAGACCAAGAGTCTTTACAAATCTGAGGTAGTAGCTTAAGATATTTATTTAGGATGTAATCAACAACCTTAGCACAAGGATGGGTAATACAACATCTCCCATCCACTAGGGCACGCATAGGTGGGTCCACCAAGTTTTTATGAATTTTGGGGATCCCAAACATAACTGGTACTCTAGGGAAGGAGATGTTGATGAAATTGAAGGTTTCGATATCAATCCTCCCTTCAATAAATAGATCCCTAAAATACCCTTTAATTCGGTTGTATTGACCTGAAGTCTCATTAAGGGATGAAATTTCATAGGCTGATGAATTTAGTACCTTAGACATTTTTGAATTGTAATCATCTTTATCAAGTATGACTAAACCCCCACCCTTATCTGGTTTAATCACCCTAATTGGTGAATTGCCTAGATTTTTCAAACTTGCCCTTTGTTCGGAGAGATGTTACTTTTATTTTCAAACCATTTGATATTCTCAAACAATTGTCTGAAATCAATTTCACAAGCATACTCAAATGTTTGCAAAATAGGATGTAGGGGGGGATTAAAGGTACTTAACATTTTAAAGGGATGTTTATCTTTAATAGAGTCACCATTAAATAGAACTTTAAGGTTTAAGCTACGTACAAAACATTTAAGGTCCATCAAACACTTAGGCAAACAGATCTTCTGGTCAGGAACGAAGGATAAGCCGAACGCCAACAGTTCAATTAAGTCTTGATCAATGTTGACTTCGGAAAAATTGTATACCATGAAGTCACCTTTTTTGTTTGTCTAAATTGTGGGTTTACCAGTAGGAAAAACAATAGGCTCTATTTCTAGTTGTTCTGGTTGTTTTTCCGCTGGTTGTTCTTCCGCCCTAAAAAAGGTTTATTTTGGTTTTTGTAGTTAGGATAATACCCATTTTTATTATAGTTAGTTTTTATTCTATTGCTTCTCCTGGGTTGATGAGAAGATGGACCTTCATCACCGTCCTCATTTTCAAATTCATTCTCGTCCAAAGGAACTGGAGGGGGGGCAACATCTCTGTCATTAAAGTTTTTAGTATGTAGTCCACCTTTATTTTGAAGACCTTTAGTGTTCTTGGCCAAGTTTGGATAAGCCATCTCAGTAGCGTATGCTTGCCGGTCTCTCAATAGTTTTTTGTTTTTGTTTGTTTTTAATTTGACCAGTAATGAATCTATACTTTCAAAAATCCGGTGATAATCATATTTATACCGGAGAAAATTTAAATCTGTTTTGATTTTATCATCAAGGGCATTAGTTTCTGACAACAGTAAGTCAATTTGTTTTTCATAGTGCTTAACCATAACTCCTAATAGTTCAAGCCCTTGTTTGTTTAGAACGCAAACAAGTTCATCCATAAATGAGGGGTCAGAAAATAACCCGGTAGGAGCAAAAGAGCTCCTCAAGCCTTTAGGCACAACACTTTCTCTGATGCACTGTTTAAAATAGGAAGCTTCGAGTTGAAGTTTCCTGATCTTTAACATATTATTGTCCAGTAACTTTAAATTGATAGCGATGCTATCATCAGTGTTACCTGAAAGTCCAAGACCCATGGCCGACGGGCCCGATGTAGAGTTGGAGCCAAAAGCAAACGCTTCGATATTCTTAGCCCATTCCCCAAACGAGGGCACGCCAATAAGCCCAGGATCAAGGTTAGTAGCATCCGAAATATTAATACCATTGTTTACACCAAGCGCAGATCCATTTCCACCATGTCGGTTGGTATCATCCGTTTGGCTTAATAAAGAAGGCAGCCTTATCCCTGCTGGTGTTTCTGCAGGGTTGAAGCTCGACCCGGAGCTGGTCGTCCTCTGTACTTGCCCCGGTTGAAGTAAAACGGAGGATCCACTCTCCGATCTCATCCCATTGCTGGTCGGTTGAGTAAATGAAATGTTCCGAATATTTTGTGCACCGTTAGACTCGATCCTGTCTAAACGTGAATTTAGAGAGTCAAGGCGTTGGGTTAATAGCACAAGTAAATTTTCAACATTAGTTTGGTCACCCATAGAAGGAACATCCGTAGAAGAAGTGTTCCCAGTCTCAAAAAGGACCGGAGTTCTTGGACTTGACATTTCGCGGACAAACAAACTAGCGAAAGCAACAAGTAACAAAACAGCTGTGCAACACTGCGAACCAAGTCCAAACCACTCAGGAACTAGAAATTTTGCAAACGTATTTTATTAAGACCGTTTTCGCTCCTCAGAAACAAGAAGCTTCTTCAGACATAATAAAAGGCGCCAAAGCGCTTTTTTAAATACAGCGGCTTTTTGTTTTCATGATGTCATATCCTTAGCGACTGATAAATTCTACGAAACACTTTTTAATATACAAATATAAAACAATCAACCTAGACCAACATTCCATCAAAAAACAGATGGTTCAAACATCTTAAATGTTTTTAAACTTTTTTTAAAAAGAATCAGTAAAATGTACTTCCTTACAAAAAAATAGTTAAGAACTTAGGTCACTATGCAGAACCTATAATCAAGCACATGTGATCCTTAAAAAGGTATCAAATAAAATGTCAATTAAACACCTATTCACTTAGTTATAATAATAATGTTACAAGAATTATATAACTTGGGTGATACTTTATACTAAATCGTGTAACCTTTTAGGCATCGAAGTTTTGGTAACATCTACAGTTAGTAGTGAATCCAACCCTATTTCACAGGAAAATAACAATAGTGTTCATGACAAGGGTAGCCCAACCCAGGATTTTAAGATTAGTTTCATTATTACACATAACAAACACATTGACAGTATGTGTACAATTATCAGGAAAAAATGGCATTTTATTGTAAACAATGCCCACTTACTGGAAATCTTGGGTTCATTCCCCTCTTTTGTATTTAGGAGAGGTAAAAACTTAAAAGAACTGTTGCAAACAGGGGACTTTAGTGCCCTTCCATCGAGACAAATTGGGACTTTTTCCTGTGGGTTTTGCAACTGGTGCAGATTATTGAAAACAGGAAACTCCTTTATTATAAGAAAAGAAAAATTTTATATTAAACATAAGATCTGTTGTGACACTAAGTCAATTGTTTACATTGCACTGTGTAATTGTTGTGCTGCGTTTTATGTTGGTAAAACGGACCGCAGGTTGCGGGACCGTGTTTACCAACATAACTACGCCATAAAAAATAAAAAAACCGACAATGCCCTTTCAAAGCATGTCCTAGACCATGCTGGACATAGCTTTTGTTTTATGGGTATTGACTTAGTCAAAGTTGGAATTAGGGGGGGCCCTCAGTCTCTCCTTCTTGAAATTAAAGAGGTAGAATGGCAGTTACTACTAAATGCTTTTTCCCCTCCTGGGTTGAATGAAGCCTGTAACATTTCTGTTATTTTAAAATATAAAAGTTATTTAAGGAATTAAGTAGTTCACTATCCACCTTAAACAATTGTGTCCAGTAATTAATGGAGTTGTGAATAGCCTGATTTTTATACCAACTTGTAGATTTTAAACAACTCATAAAGTATCACCCAAGTTATATAATTCTTGTAACATTATTATTATAACTAAGTGAATAGGTGTTTAATTGAAATTTCATTTGATACCTTTTTAAGGATCACATGTGCTTGATTATAGGTTCTGCATAGTGACCTAAGTTCTTAACTATTTTTTTGTAAGGAAGTACATTTTACTGATTCTTTTTAAAAAAAGTTTAAAAACATTTAAGATGTTTGAACCATCTGTTTTTTGATGGAATGTTGGTCTAGGTTGATTGTTTTATATTTGTATATTAAAAAGTGTTTTGTAGAATTTATCAGTCGCTAAGGATATGACATCATGAAAACAAAAAGCCGCTGTATTTAAAAAAGCGCTTTGGCGCCTTTTATTATGTCTGAAGAAGCTTCTTGTTTCTGAGGAGCAAAAACGGTCTTAATAAAATACGTTTGCAAAATTTCTAGTTCCTGAGTGGTTTGGACTTGGTTCGCAGTGTTGCACAGCTGTTTTGTTACTTGTTGCTTTTGCCTGTGATATAAATAGGCCCTGCTGGAGAGATAGGTGTGTATCCCAGAGACTACCCTGTCTTTGGAACAGGCTCCCCTTCCATGTGAAGCAGAGTTCCTCCCTAACCCAATTCAAGTCCAACTTGGATAATTGAATGGGAAAACAGAAATTCATCCCTGGTTTGACATCTATGTCTCTAATGGACACAGGTAACCTGTAAATGGTTCATCTCCCAAACTCATACTTATTAAGAGAATCAGAATTTGTCAGAGATTTCAGATGCATGGCTAAGCTTGAAATAACCTCTAGGTCAATAGCCTAGTAAACTTCTATGGTCCACACACACACACACACACACACACACACACACACACACACACACACACACACACACACACACACACACTATACATATATATATACGGATCTACATTTTTAAATCGAAAGTACGGTTCATTAAACCGTACTTCCTCAAACTTACTTCCGTGAAAGTGCATTCCATCGAAAATGCACTTTTGCTGAATAAAAAAACAAAAACTAACTAGAAAAGTAAAATAACACACTAAACAGTGTTATGCAGGTGGGCAAGCCCCCCTGCACACACACCCTACTTTAATATTCTCATTCCAAGATCGTACTACAGTGGGGAAAAGGGAATATTCCCTTACCCCCACTATACAACGATCTAAACAAAACTTTCCTTAATTGTACATCAACAGTATACATTGATGTACAACTAAGGCAGCACGCAAATTGCATGTTTTCCTTTTTATTTGTTTACTTTAGCGAAAGTGCATGTTCAACAAAATGCACTTTCACTAAATTAATTTTGACAAAGTACCGTGGTGGTGCAGCGGTAGCGTTGTTGCTTCAAAACAAGAGGTTCTCCCTTTCGATTCCCGGCTGGAGTGTGTGGAGTGCCTTCTGTGTGGAGTCTGCATGTCCACCCCGTGGTTGGGTGGGCATTCAAAAGACATGTGTAAACGGCGTGCCTTCATTGAAGGTTGAACGTTGAGCTGGCACCTCGGCGTTCGTGAAAATCAACTGCCAATCATTAGTGGACTGGAGTTCTGCTGTGGCGACCCCTAACTGGGAAAAGCCAAAAGACAACAACAACGGTTCAATGAACCGTACTGTCGATAAAATAAATAGGACCTATAGATATATATATATATATATATATATATATATATATATATATATATATATATATATAAAATCTATATCGATCTATACACACACATATATATATATATATATATATATATATATATGCGTGCATGTATATGTGTGTATATATATATATATATATATATATATATATATATATATATATACATGTATCTATTATCATGCTCCTTATTAACATAAAAGCTCTGTTATTTTCTCCAGTTCTTATTCATTCAACTTCGTGTCTAACTTTTTCACTTTTTCCATGGATTTCCTTTTTTATGGTTTTGTCCATTTTATTGAGGAAGTTACTGCTGATGTTCCTCTAATATAAGTACGATATTTAATATGGTAAGCACATTGATGGCATTGAACTGCTGAGATCACATTCATTGACTGTGCCTGGCTATACCTGCATACTTGCAAAGGTGTGCTGATGATGTCTGCTCATGTAGAATTAAATGAGAAATAGTATTTAAAATTTTCTGCATCTTACTTTGTCTTATATTTATTTTATTTTTATTTTTATTTTATTTTACATTTGTTGACCGGGCTAGTCTAGCTGGATATATGTCCATTTTCAGTTTATTTTCAGAGATAAACTCCAAACAGTTAAAATAAATTCACATCAAAGAAATACATGTTTAAAATGCAGATACATTTATAGTAAAAGAGAAAAAAGATAAAGATAATGACCAGGATTCACGTAGCCTCCGTGTAAGAGTTATAACTCATACACGGAGGCTGCAGTTAAACGGAGTGATGTCAGCATGCTCTGCATATTCATGAGAGCATGCTGAATCACTCCTAAGTCTAACACGGTCCGTGTAAGACATGTGGGGGCGTGTCCGTAGGCTGATCCCTGCAAGCGGACACGCCCCCATAAGTGTAAAGGTGTCCAAAGTAGACACCCACAACAGAGTCCACAGAAATGTGAATAAACACAACACAACACATGCCCCTACAGACTATTAAACATAAAACAATCTAAATGAACATGTCATATTTTTTTTAAATTGTAACAATGTTTAACCGTGAATGCTTCGTTTATGCGTGCCCATAGCGCAGCTACAGTTAGCAGTCAATGGGAAAGCATATAAGAACTAAATATGCAAAATAAGCCAGGAAGCAATAGTGTAGTGGTAGAGATGCCGGCTGCAGAGCAGGCATTCATGGTTCGAGCCCCCACAACACAAAATTATTTTTTTTATGCAAAATAAGCAGGAAACAAGTCCCTGACACATATGTACACATAAAACCAGAATATATGTAAAATGCAATGAAATAGCCCATTTATATTGAATAAATGTGAGCTAAGAAATGAATAGAAACTGCCAGATGTGCCCATAGCTGAGCTACAGTTCAACAGAGTGAGTGTATGTGCCCGTAGATAAGCATTGGTTTAACTGGTGCAAAATGAGTGCCCGTAGCTGAGCAGTGGTTTACCATGCTAAATATATGTGCCCCTAACTGAGCTGAGCGGAATATGCGTGCCGATAGCCAAATGAGGCTTAAACCAGCGTACCCCGTTTGCGCGGAGCTGCGCACCTCGCAAACAAGCTAACCGACGGGCAACATTGAGCAAGCCGTATCAAAACTGCCTTTACACAGACACACCCCTCAACATGTCTAGACAGTCATGAAAAATAAAAAGCAGTGGCCAGGTTCGAACCCAGGATACTATACACCATAGTCAAGGTACAGAACCACTAAGCCATGACAGCAGTACCTAGAAATGCAATAATAGCTCATATATAGGAATGAATACAAACTACAGCATGACAATGCAGGTTTAATGAAGTTGATACAATTCCAAAATGGCCAATCACAGATATGTGCGGGAAAAACGGACTATATAAGCCCCATAGGTGGGAATACACAGCATAAACGATTGTAGAACAGACCTGCAGGCAGAATGTCAGGTGTAGGAGAGGGTAGTCGCTTTCGAGCACAGAGGTGGGGTGTTGAGGAGTCCAGGTACATGGCCTGGCTCCTAGTCCACAACCATGAGGCCAAACTCATGCAGGGCCAGGTCCTCTGGGGAGCGTACAGGGCTGAGGCGTGGGACCAGTTGGCTCATGAACTCACCAGTGCCACAGGAATTCCAAGGACAGGTGAGCAGGTCTGTCACCATCATGCGGACCTGAAGAGATGCAAGCAGGACCAACTGAACCTTTGGATCCAGGAGGCCCGGCAATCACCCAACGCCCCACCACTGAGTAAGTAACAATTAATTATGTATGTAGAAAGTTAAACTACCTGAAATTATGGAGATGTGTATTCCAATATTACTTCATTTATATTACAGCTGCAGGTGTCCGTTCTGCGAACCGCAGAGCCTATGCCAATAGGCTGGTGCGGTTGCGCCACCAGGCAGGTCAGTAATCCACTACTAGTAACTGTAAAGATATATAAATGTATGACAGTCAGCAAAAGAGTGCAGTGTAGCCAGGAAGGAATTAAATCTGCAAGTAACAATGTGAAAGTGTATGCAAGTATTGCCTGATTACAACAGTTCCCAGCCTGTAAGTGTAAACTAAACATGAAACTGTCCAACATATATTTTGAAATAAAACTGCCCTGCCTGTAAGAAAATAGTACACAACCTGCAGCAGCATGTAAAGTATAGCTGCAGAAGAGGATGAAATCACATGTGTGAAATATATCCCTGTGGAAATACTGAAACATGACAGAAGTGAGACTGCTGGAAAGAACTGTAATAACTACTGTTAAAACATTTCAATAAAGCCTAGAAGTACCAGTCTGAATAGTAACATGAAAGCAAGTGAGAGAGTGTGAGAAAGTGTCAGGAATACAGCAATACAGTAGTAATAACCCCTGAATAAACTATACTGCAGTTAGGACAGAATTAAATGCATGTGAGACTCAGAACCAAACAGCAAAATCTGTTCAAAGTGTTGCTGCATGTGGAATGTGTACACCAAAATCTGGATATGTTGCTCCCAGTCTGAAATACGCAGATAGGATGATTGTCTGATATACCAAACATCCACACTTGTCTACAAGTATATAAAGCAAAAGTAACAGGATGATGTATCTGAACAAAGCTCGATATGAATGTGTATGAACAGCAAGAAAATGTAGATTGATGTTGCAGTAACAGTCCCATCTGCAAGGTTAAGTAGTTAACATATAGGACACTGTAGTTAGAACAGTAGTGTGTATATAACTGTAGCTATTAGAAATGTACAGCATATGTATTTGTATTGAAGGTGTTAATATTACTGTATTTACCCCACTCTAACCACCTATAACCCATTCCATGTGAAAATGGTATGTGCAATCACAATTAACACCCCTGGACGTCTGTCCTGTTGGGTCATATATATTTGCATGTCTGTTGATGCATCCGCCCTGTTCATACATCCACACCTGATGGCCTGTTGCCATCAATCAAC